>NC_069500.1:1196017710-1196357710 GCF_027579735.1 Bombina bombina
GATTAGGGTTTGGGCTTTATGTAAAAGAGCTGAATGCCCTTTTCAGGGCACTGTAAAAGAGCTGAATGCCCTTTTAAGGGCAATTCCCATACAAATGCCCTTTTCGGGGCAATGGGTAGCTTAGGTTTTTGTTAGAGTTAGTTTTTTTTTTATTTTGGGGGGTTGGTCGGGTGATGGGTTTTACTGTTGGGGGGTCTTTGTATTTTTTTACAGGTAAAAGAGCTGACTTCTTTAGGGCAATGCCCTACAAAAGGTCCTTTTAAGGGCTATTGGTAGTTTATTGTAGGCTAGGGTTTTTTATTTTGGGGGGATTTTTATTTTTATAGGGCTATTAGATTAGGTGTAATTGTTTTTATTTTGGATAATTCCATTTGTTATTTTTCGTAATTTAGTGTTTTTTTATTTGTTGTAATTTTAGACTTATTTTTTTTAGTAGTGTTAGGTTTTTTTAAATGTGTAATTTTTTTTTTTAATTGGTAGTAATTTTAATTTTAGTATTATAGTTTAGTATAATAGTTATGTTACGTTAATTGTTAGTTTAAACTTAGTTTTTTTAATTTCACAGGTAAGTTTTTATTTATTTTAAGATAGGGATATTGTAATTTTAATTTAAAGAGTGATAGGTTTAGGGGTTAATAGTTTAATTTATTAGTGGCGATGTGGGGAGATAGTGGTTTAGGGGTTAATAGGTTTATTTAGTAGTGGTGATGTGGGGGGCTGGCGGTTTAGGGGTGTTAATAGGTTTAGTTAGTGACGGCGGTGTTGGGGAGCTGCGGAATAGGGGTTAATAACTTTATTATAGTGGCGGGGATGTGGGCGGGCAGCCGATTAGCGTTTCATACATTTTAAATAGTGTTTGCGATGCGGGAGGGCCTCGGTTTAGGGGTTAATAGGTAGTTTATGGGTGTTAGTGTACTTTGTAACAGTTTAGTTATGAGTTTTATGAAACATTTTTGTGGCACAAAAATCATAACTACTGCTTTCAGATAGCAGAATGGATCGTGAGAGTGTGCACATCCTGCTACTTTTGAATATATATATACATATATATATATATATATATATATATATATATATATATGTGCCCTTTCTTTTCACCTTTAAAGGGATATGAAACCCACATTTTTTCTTTCATTATTCAGATAGATCATGACATGTTAAGCAACTTTCTAATTTACTCCTATTATCAAAGTTTCTTCATTCTCTTGGTATGCTTTGTTGAATGAGCAGCAATGCACTACTGGTTGCTGCCTGAAGACATGGGGAGCCAATGACAATTGTTATGTATATGCAGCAACAAATCAGCAGCTAGAACCTAGGTTCTTTGCTGCTCCTGAGCTTTCCTAGCTAATCCTTTCAGAAAACGATAACAAGAGAAAGAAGCAAATTAAATAATAGAAGTAAATTGGAACGTTTTTTACAATTGTATTCTCTATCTGAATCTTGAAAGAACATTTTTGGATTTCATGTCCCTTTAACTTGCAATAAACACGCAAAAATCCTCCGTCAAGCAAAGTTAAAAAAAAAAGCAATAAAATAATGTTCACAGACTTCTGGTGGGTGGGCCAAGGGAATAGCAGCAGGGAACAAGAGCTCCATATAAAAAATGCTTAAAACTAGCTATTTTATGGAATTTTCGCCCAGAATTTCATTACTGGCCCAGTGAGCTTCCTTGGCAGAGTGTGCTGCCCGGAGTAGAGGATTAAAAGCAAAGTCTTCTACAATCTCACAAGAGTTTAATACCATTCCAACCCTGGGAGTCACAGGGTACTTGAGCGCCGGTTTGGCACAGTAAAGTCTGCTCTACTCACAGCCAACAACAGAATCGCCAGGAGTGTGGAGCCGTGAGTAATGAAGTGATAGAGACTCGGCAGTGCAACTTGGAACTGAGAGACTACCCCGGACGAGAATGACCCAGTACATACCACATCAGCACGCAGAGGAAGCGGTGAAGGACCGCACAGTGGGACAGAATCCTTGGCCTGAGACACAGTTCACCCAAGGGTGGTCGCCTCTGCAGCACCAGTGGTGAAGGATAAGAATCGGCCTGTCTTGTGACAGCAGGGTGGCAAGAGATACCAGGGTTGTGATTTGGCGTGAAATCTGCAAGCGCCATCTTGGCGGCCTAGCCCGTCAGCTCTGGATCACTCAGACGGCTGGTAGGCCTTACAACATCAAGTCCCAATCCTGAGGCAGCAAATGAAATTACACGGATCTGGTAACGTACTGTTTGCACACTGACTGCATTAACACACGGTGGATAAAGTATATTTTCTGGCTGCAGAATAAGGGTGAACAGTTTCTACAGTTTCCCCATGGACTGTGTTCAGAGAGTATCCCCAGCACACTTTGTCTGTTTAACCCTATGGTACACAAACAATTGACAGTCTAGCTTATAGCTGCCCCCTTGACATAAGACACCTTAATTGATGTTCCATGTATAAATCTATGAAGATCCTGTTGGTGGTGTATGTTAATTGGCAGGAGACACTGAGAACAGTGCTGACAGGAACCAGTTGTCAAGGAAAACTTTGCTCTTCAGCCTCGGACACTCTGGACACACTTTTGCACAACATATATACTATTTAAGTATTCTGAGAAGAGTGAAAGAGAACCAAGCTTGTGCATTTTTTCACTAAATTACTGTGTTGGGGATGCACAAAAGGGCTGCTGTATTGCAAACTGTTTAACTTTTGTGTCAAAATACTGTTTTGCTTTTCTCTTTTCTTTCTCTTCCTGGAAGTGTTTGCATTCTTTATATGTACTTTCCCTGCTGTATTTGGGGTTATATTTGGTGTGTGGGTGCATGGAGAAATATTTAAATAGCCCAATGGCAAGCTTTGGCAAAAATAGTAAGCGAAAAACTAAAGCAGGAACAGACTCTGCTAATCAGGGATATGCTGCAGAGGCCTTACTAGAAGGAAACTCGCTTGATACGTACCTAATTGTCAAACAGAGTTCTATCTTATTTATGCCCAAAATTGACAATTTGCAGAGAGGGGTAGATACTCTTACTGATGATGTTATTTTACAAGAGTTGTGGAGGCTGAAAACAGAATCTATGACTTAGAGGAATCTAATGTCACAAATATGGGTAAAATTGAAAATCTAGAAATCCAAGCTAGGGCCTTACAACAAAAAATAGATGACCATGAAAATAGGTTGAGGCGCAATAATGTGCGTCTCTTGGACCTGCCAGAGATGGTAAAACAGTCTGACATTTTACATTTTGTAGAAACTACCCTCCCCACGCTGCTGAACATCCCCACTGAGAGCTTTATTGGTAGTGTAGAAAGGGCGCACAGAGTGGGCCAGAAATGTTTGGTTCAGGCAGTATCTCACAGCCCCGACCCATAATGATTACATTTCTTCACTTTCAAATCAAAGTCGCAGTCCTAAGGGCTTACAGAAAGCTAGATAATTATGAGAATGCATGACTGCTCTTATTTCAAGATTTCTCTGTAGACCTTATGAAGATAATTCTCACCACTATGCTCAAAACTTAACAAATTGGGGCTGGTGCAGTGCCGTGGCTCCCCGACAGTTCTATGATACATGTGTAATGGAAAATGTGTAAAGCTCGCTGACTACTGTCGGGGTGGGGCGGCGATGTTGCAGCCCCATAATGGGTTTTCTCTGCGGTTATAAAAAGAAGTTGAAAAAATACTGTTTGGGTTACTTGGATAAGTATGGTAAAAGTGAAATGATAACTGTATACAAGCTCATACTTGATATGGAAGCGATGCAGGGCAATGTCAGTCATTTGCCAGGCTATCTCTACCAGGAGATAGAAAAGTTTAAAAGGGACAGTATAGTCCAAAATAAACTTTCATGATTCAGATAGAGAATGTAATTTTAAACAATTTTCCAATTTACGTTTATCACCAATTGTTCTCTTGGTATTCTTAGTTGAAAGTTAAACCTAGGAGGTTCATATGTTAATTTCTAAGCCCTGGCTGCCTCTTCTCTCAGGGCATTTTGACAGTTTTTCACTACTAGAGGGTGTTAGTTCACGTTTATCATATAGATAACACTGTGCTCACGCACGTGGAGTTCCAGTGAGCAAGCTCTGATTGGCTAAAATAGATGTCTGTCAAAAGAACTGAAATAAGGGGGCAGTTTGCAGAGGCTTAGATACAAGGTAATCACAGAGGTAAAAAGTGTATTTATATAACTGTGTTGGTAATGCTAAACTAGGGAATGGGTAATAAAGGGATTATCTATCTTTTCAAACAATAAAAATTCTGGTGTAGACTGTCCCTTTAAGTTAAGGTGTGTACGTTTTTTAGGTCGGTCTAAACTTAGAAGGCATTTAAGGACAATGTATATGGCATACTATGATACTATATGTCACAATATGTTAAATCTGGAAGGTTCTGAAAATGAAAGTAATTGAAACTATGTGGCAAATCTTTGTCTTTCTCAGAGTCAGATTTGGAACTAAGTCGAATGGTGGGACCCAGCGGCAACTTTGACTTGATTGGTGCTGAGTCGGGTTCTTTATCACTACGGAAATCTGAGATTTTTTTCCCCCTTCTCGCACGTTACACATTCACAGAGATCAAACAGGGTACACTTTAGGACTTTACATTTAACTTTTACTCATGGAATGTAGGGGGAATTCATTCCCCCATCAAAAGAAAAACAATTCTCACCCAGCTATGAAAAAAGGGGGCGGAAATTACATTTCTTCAAGAAACGCATCTATCAGACTTAGAACACGAAAAATTAAGAACAGATTGGGTGGTAAGGGTTGAATTTGCATCATATAAAAGTGCCAGTAGAGGAGTGGCTATACTTTTTGGGAAAAAAAATAGATCTTGAAAGCATGAATGTACTTAAGGACCAGGAGGGAAGCTATATAATAGTGCAAGTCCAAATTGTGGAAATGGTGTACACTCTCTGTAACATATATGCCCCTAACCAAAAAAAACCAGAACATTTTTGGAATCCCTAATATCTGTGCTCACTCCATATTTGGGTACCTATGTTGTATTGGGAGGTGACTTTATTTTAACACCTAACCCTCACTGTGATATCCTTAGAGAAAATTGTGAACCAGCACAAAAAAATGCTCCTAAAATATCAAACAAATTTGAATTGGAAATTTTTGCCCTGCTGGGGACGTCCTTGGATGTTGCAGACATTTGTCGACAGCTAAATCCAGATGGAAAAGACTATACAAGTATCTTATGGGCTTTGCCCACTATGTTGCGTATTGACCTATTTCTGGTCTCAAACTCGCTGATAACTCAAATTATAAACGCTAAGATTGGAGAGATTATTGTCTCTGACCATGCCCCTATTGCACTCTTTATAGATAGGGGCACACCCATGAGTAACAGACATACCTTAGATTCCCTAAATATTTAGTAACCTCCCAAGAATTCCAAAAATACCTAATTCTTTTGGTTGATGCAATCAGCCAATAGGATTGAAGTTCAATCCTATTGGCTGATCCAATCAGCCAATAGGATTGAGCTTGCATTCTATTGGCTGATTGGAACAGCCAATAGGATTGAACTTCAATCCTATTTACTGATTGCATCAACCAATAGGATTTTTTCCTACCTTAATTCCAACTGGCTGATAGAATTCTATCAGCCAATCGGAATTGAAGGGACGCCATCTTGGATGATGTAATTTAAAGGAACCTTCATTCTACAGTCGACGTCGATGGAAGAGGATGCTCCACGTCGGATGTATTGAAGATGGACCCGCTCCGCGCTGGATGGATGAAGATAGAAGATGCCGCCTGGATGAAGACTTCTGCCCGTCTGGAGGACCTCTTCTGCCCAGCTTGGATGAAGACTTCTGCCCGCCTGGAGGACCACTTCGCCCGGCTTCATTGAGGACTTGGCCCAGTTGGGTGAAGACGTCTCAAGGTAGGGTGATCTTCAAGGGGTTAGTGTTAGGTTTTTTTAAGGGGGGATTGGGTGGGTTTTAGAGTAGGATTGGGTGTGTGGGTGGTGGGTTTTAATGTTGGGAGTATTGTACTTTTTTTCAGGTAAAAGAGCTGATTACTTTGGGGCAATGCCCTGCAAAAAGCCCTTTTAATGGCTATTTGTAATTTAGTGTAGGGTAGGGCTTTTTTATTTTGGGGGGCTTTTTTATTTAGATTAGGTATAATTAGTTTAAAAATCTTGTAATTATTTTATTATTTTCTGTAATTTAGTGTTTTTTTTTTTTTGTACTTTAGATAGTTTTATTTAATTTTATGTAATTGTAGTTAATGTAGGTAAATAATTTAATGATAGTGTAGTGTTAGGTGTAATTGTAACTTAGGTTAGGTTTTATTTTACAGGTACTTTTGTATTTATTTTAACTAGGTAGTTATTAAATAGTTAATAACTATTTAATAACTATTGTAGCTAGTTAAAATAAATACAAAGTTGCCTGTAAAATAAAAATAAATCCTAAAATAGCTACAATGTAACTATTAGTTATATTGTAGCTATCTTAGGGTTTATTTTATAGGTAAGTATTTAGTTTTAAATAGGAATAATTTATTTCGATTTATTTAAATTATATTTAAAGGGACACTGTACCCAAAAATTTTCTTTCATGATTCAGATTAAGCATGAAATTTTAAGCAACTTTCTAATTTACTCCTATTATCAAATTTTCTTCATTCTCTTGGTATCTTTATTTAAAATGCAAGAATGTAAGTTTAGATGCCAGCCCATTTTTGATGAACAACCTGGGTTGTCCTTGCTGATTGGTGGATAAATTCATCCACCAATAAAAAATTGCTGCCCAGCATAGATGCTTTATTTTTCAAATAAAGATAGCAAGAGAACAAATAAAAAAATTGATAATAGGAGTAAATTAGAAAGTTGCTTAAAATTGCATGCTCTTTCTGAATTACAAAACAAAATTTTTGGGTTCAGTGTCCCTTTAAATTAGGGGGTGTTAGGGTTAGTGTTAGACTTAGGTTTAGGGGTTAATACATTTAATATAGTGGCAGCGGTGTGGGGGGGGCAGATTAGGGGTTAATAAATATAATGTAGGTGGCGGCGGTGTAGGGGGGCAGATTAGGGGTTAATAAATATAATGTAGGTGGCAGCGGTGTAGGGGGGGGCAGATTAGGGGTTAATAAATATAATGTAGGTGGCGGCGGACTCTGGGAAGCGGCGGTTTAGAGGTTAAACACTTTATTTATTTGCGGCAGGGTCCGGGAGCAGCAGGATAGGGGTTAATAACTTTATGTAGGTGGCGGCGGTATAGGGGGTGGAAGATTAGGGGTTAATATGTATAATGTAGGTGGCGGTGGGCTCCGGGAGCGGCGGTTTAGGGGTTAATACATTTATTAGAGTTGCGGTGGGCTACGGGAGCGACGGTTTAGGGGTTAATAACTTTAGTTAGGTGCGGTGGGCTCCGGGAGTGGCGGTATAGGGGGTAAAACAATTAGTATAGTGTGGGTGTTTAGTGACAGGGTACTAAGAAAGCTGAAAAAAAGCCGAAGAGCAGCGAGATCGATGACTGTTAGTTAACAACAGTCCGCTGCTCATCGCACCGTACTTGGTGCGCAGCTTTTTGACAGCTTTTTTGGTAACTTTGGAGAACGTATTCAGGTCCACGGCAGCGATGTTAGACGATCTTAGGTGAGCGTATTGGTGCCGTCAAATGCAAGAAAGTTGACGCTTTGATAAGTAGATGCCTTTGTATCAGTACATCATTAATACGTTGTTTATAATTGCAAACTAGATACAATGTGTTGCATTCTTATAGGACTGTTACAGCATAGATCCCGGTGATAATATCCTCGCCAGCTACTTGCCTTCTGCTTTCAGTTGGGTCTGCTTGAGGTTGGGTGTTGCTGGTTTCTTTCCTATATTTTGTTCTTATTTTATGCATGTATATACTGATATGTCTTAGGGGTTAACATAGATCCTGTCTTTTTACCTGCCCAGACATTATCCTTGTGTGGAGCCTGGTTCCAGCTGTGGTGCAGTTAACCCCTGTATTTAGAGACATATACAGTCCTTATTCCTGCCTGTTTTTAAATTGTATGTTCCTGTTTTATGACTGTACTGTTGAGTATATCCTGCCTCTGAGACATGCAAATTTTTTGAATTGTCAACTATGACATGGTTAATAAAAATTGTGGACTTAAACTAAAGATGTGCTGAACTCCCTGTCTTTTTTGAACTCCTTAGTACTTAAGGCGTTCTAACTCACTATATCTGAGGGTGAGCTTCTTTTATAAATATTCATACACACACACATATAAATATTTCACCTAAAACTTACTTAGTATATAAAGGACACTACTCCTTAATATATATTAATTAGGGTATATATATCTATATAAAATAAATAAGTATCAGGGAAACATAAGATACGAGTATCATATATATGCTGTATATCAAATTGGGGTTTCCAAACACTCCTTGTTACCTTCTATTCTGTCAGGATGATTATACTGTAGTGTGTTCATACATCCATTTGTAATGAATAGCACTCACAGGTCTTATTTGCAATAAAAGTTCAATTATTTATTTAAAACAATCCTTAAAACATCAGGTCAAACATCAGGTTAATGTTTCGGTTCTTACTTGAACCTTTTTGAAGACCAAATTATTTTCCAACTAGAATAAAACAAATAATGCATATATTTATACTAATTACAATCTAAGCAAATATACACAGGGTTTTTTCAATATAAAGAGGTGTCACCTTTTTACTTATTGCTTTCTCACAAATAAAGTATAACCATACCAGTTTTTTATTACTAAACACCATATACAGAAGCAGATTGCACTATGTAACAAATCCATTTTGTAATATCTTGCCCATTCAATACATTCCATAACCTTTATTTTTTGTAGTGCAGGCTTGAACACAGCCACACATATAGATGCGTATAGAAAATCAAGAGTAATTTAAAGGGATTCTATATAAAGTCCCTGACTTCACGCACAGTGAACAAAAGTGTATAATCACTCAAGCCTCTTAACTATACATGCAGAAGTGTATTGAAACTTATTAAGTAACTTAAATTAATTCCACAGCAAATCCACAATATCATTTTTAGTGAACCTAAGTATACAACTATTCAACAATTACCAGCAACAACATACTGATCAACCATATTTGAGTTGCCATTTCTAGTACATATTGAATACATAGAATTGTTACTAGCCCCCATACCATATATACAATCTATCTATAGATATTTTTTACCCACCACACCAACTAATATACGATCAACAAGTAATATTATCTTGGCTCCTAAGAGTGTTTTTAAGTGTGTGTTTTCCAATTTTAACTAAGCCTTAATAAAAGTTAATTTTTAATGTTATTTAGCTTACTCAGACAGTTTTGTCTTTGTTCTCTGCACATCCTTGCACGACTCTCTCTGTTACCACAATTTTAATTAAGTAATCCCCAGAGTGCTATAAATGTAGTCTATCTCAGATAGGATAACACAACCTATCTGTCAGTTTTTTGTTTAAACTCTGCTCCACTACATAGCACCCTCATCTTTTACCATACTAATGTGCTGAATGCACATAAGTTAATTAAGAATATAGGGGATAATTTCATTTCATTGTAAGTAGTGCCATTGGACACCCCTCTTTTTTGTTTAATTCCATAACCTTATATATGCAGATTGTGACATGTCTCTACAGGGGCGTATTAAGGTTTTGTGCTGCCCTAGGCATTTAGAATTCTGCTGCCCCTCCCCCCCTGTTTTAGGCCATTTTGGGGCATAATATTTTTTTCTCAGGAAGTAATTATTATTTTTTTGCAAAACACTTGCACACAGTCACACATACACCGTCACATACGCACAAATATCATGATCCCTTCTCCAGCTATTGAAACTGACTGCCAAATGTGACACAAAGCTGCATTATAAAAATCATCTGGAAAGCAGGCTTTGCCATTGATGTGTCTATGTGTTAATTACTGTGATCTGGAAGCTGTGTATATATGGGGCTTACTTTCACTCCTCATATGTAAATGCTGAATTAAAGCCAGAGTTATTGCCAAGCATGCCATTGCCTAGACACCATTAACCCATTGGGTGCCACTGCATTATTGTGCAATGGGTTTCAGCCCGCTTTAAACATGAGAGAGGCATAACATGGGACAGGGAGAGGTACCATTTAATTAAAAAGAAATGAGCTTAGAATCGGATTCATTCAAGTTATAACAAAACACTTTTTTAATACATAATATTTTTTTCCACTGCAGATAGGATAGATCTAGCCTAGACCTATCCTATCTGCAGTGGAAAAAAATACTATATTATTAAAAAAGTGTTTAATCATGGTAAAGCGCTTCATTTTTTGTATAAATTGGTAGCTTCATACTGCTTTACGGGAAGCCAACCTCTGCCCCTGAGGAGGACCGAAGGTAAATTAGAGACCCCATCAAGTATCCCATGATCCGGGAAAAGAACATCCAGGCATATTGCAGGCAACCCCTCAATGTCCTTTGAAATCATCATCACTATACTTGAGTATACTTGAGAGTTTTTTGCAGGAGGAGAAGGGTCTCTTATAAGAGCTCCATATAATGCTATCCTCTTCTGTAGTTAGCTGGTCAGTAGATAACTGTGCATCCAGAGGAGCTGCAAAATTTGGTGCTTGAACATACAAAGTATACCCATCTGTTTCTGTGGGTACAATAAGAGATAGGAGACAGTCAATTCTGTTATGCATCTTAATCTCAAAATATTTCAATTGGTCTTGTACGGCTGAATAGACTTCCTCTTCTTCTGTAACAATGTTAGAAAGCAGGATAGTCCAAATGCGACTGTTGAACCCTGAATTACTGGGGAAGGGGGGAGGTTTCGAGTAAGTTATTGTATAATAATTTAATTTTGCGTGACATATGGATTAAAGGTTTAATTATCCATAGTAAAACAACTTTGCAATATACTTTGGGGTTTTTTTGTCCCCTTTTTATTTAATTTAATGTGAAAATGAACATGCAGTCCAGAAAAATTAAGATTTTTTCAGGCATGCTGTAAAGGAGAAATTTGCTGATAACTGATTGTAAAGACGAAATTTTCTGATTATTGAATCCTGAACAAATCTGAATAGCTGGAAACAAAAAATATTTTACATTAAAAAATAAATATAGATAGATAGATAGATAGATAGATAGATAGACAGATAGATATATTTTTAAATGGATAGATGTTAACAAAATGCAGAGAACTATTTAAATTAACATGTCTTAAAGGGATATAACACTCCACATTTTTCATTCATGATTCAGATAAAGCATGCAATTTAACCAACTTTCTAATTTACTTTTATTAAAAATGTTTTGCATTCTTTTTATCCTTTGTTGAAACATAGGGAAATGCTTAGGAGCCGGCCCATTTCTATAGCACTATATAGCAGCAGTTTTGCCAGAATGTTATCCATTTGCAAGACCACCAGATGGTAGCACTATTTCCTGCCACGCAGTGCTTCAGATGCATACCTAGGTATCTCTTCAACAAAGAATATCATGGGAACAAAGCAAATTTGATAATATAAGTAAATTGGAAACATTTTTAAAATTGTATTTTCTGTCTGAATTACATTTGAAAATTTTGGGGTTTCATATCCCTTTAAATGCACAATTGTTATACTGCAAAAGTAAACATTATAGTGCAATATTATATATTACTTTCTATATAATCTTTCTATATAATCTCCAAATAATATTGGTCTAGATTCATAGATGCTTGTGAGGATGCTGAGCAGCCTTATTATAAAGGCAAAATCATGTTTGAAATTCATTGAACACTTCTGCACTCATATTTTCTACTGTTTCATTAGTATGCCTTCCTGCTATCATGTACCCAATGGCAACACTTAGGACTAGATTACGAGTGGTGCACTAACAGTTGCGCGCAAACAATAAGGGGTTTATCACAGGTGTTTGTGTGTATTGGAAGCAGCTTGAGTAGTTCAAGTTAAAATTAAACGCGTTCACTCAAGTGCAATTGGATCTAATGTGTGTCGGGATAGCGTGACTTCAAAATTTTGGTTAATTGTTCCACTAGACTAAAATGTTGCACAAAACACATCAAAAATACATTTAAAAGTACAGTTACAATCATAATAACACTGTATAATAACAATTATTAAAAAAAAAATATTGCAATATAAATTATAAGGGCTCAAGGATATGAGGTCTCAGGTGTGATTTGCTGAGATATGGTTTAGAAAAGTAATAGAGTAAACAACTGAAACAATGTGAATATTATTTTCTTTTCCTTAGAAATTATTGATATAAACTGAAATACACATATTTAAATGAACACATAGGGGCCGATTTACCATCTGTCAGACAAACATTATACGCTGTAGCGATCATGTCCGCCCGATCATATCCGCCATCTGTCGGCATTTAACAATCAGCCGCTTAACAGGGGGTGTCAATCAACCTGATCGTATCTGATCGGGTTGATTTCTGTCCGCCACTCAGAGGTGGTGGACCAGTTAAGGAGCAGCGGTCTTAAGACCGCTGCTTCTTAACTGTTGTTTCCAGTGAGCCTGAAGGCTCGCGCGGAAAAAAGGGGATCAAGGGCCATTCGGCCCTTGATAATTTGGCCCCTAAAGCTTTTGATAAATTGATTAGTACAGGGTTTTCTAATAGATTACAATGGCTTCCAATTTTAAAATTCTGCATTATTATTATATCATATTCTTGATATGGGATTTATGGAAGACTGAAACGGACACCAATATCTGTACTTTTATATATATATATATATATATATATATATATATATATATATATATATATATATATATTTACATTTGTAGTATTGTTATTATATATTTTTTTAAACTAACT
Organism: Bombina bombina; assembly: GCF_027579735.1. Classification (NCBI taxonomy): domain Eukaryota; kingdom Metazoa; phylum Chordata; class Amphibia; order Anura; family Bombinatoridae; genus Bombina; species Bombina bombina. Next base: position 1,196,030,521 of record NC_069500.1, read on the forward strand.
TCTGATCAGTGATTTATTAGAGCTTGCTCACATATTTCTTATTGAGAGTAGATAATCCACGGAAAAAATATTTTTTTTTATTACAACATTTCTTGCATTTTACAGGCAAAACTATTGAAGTAATATTTAACATATCAATCCTTGTTTTGGATAAATACTTTTTACAAGTAAAGCATTATAAATGTATTACTCTATACGAATGACCATCTTACAGTGTACAGTATTTTGTTAGACACCTAAAATGTTTTGAAATTTGAGTTATTGCCGGTACAATGGACAAAAAGAAAATATTACTTCTACTGGAGAAACAATTTTTCTAGTAAACTCCTGGAACAATTGCTGGAACACTTTCCATTCTAACAGTTTGGAAGAAAATATAACAACATTAAATGGGCACGGTGATTCAAATCATTGCTTGCTATTGTTTGTCAAAGCTTCCATAGAAATGGTGTCCTTTGCAAGACAAGCTAAAATAAAGAAATAAAAAGCAATTCTAGTTATATAAAATAAATAAATGTATGGCAATTTAATTTCTTTCTTTTTCCTAGTTTTAGTTTAAACACAAAATAATGTTCATAGACCATTATATGTACCCTTTGTTTTTAAAAGTTTTTCTTTTTAAATGTTCACCAAAAAAATTAAAGGGATATGAAATGAAACCCCCCAAAAATCTTTTGTCATCAAACAGAGCTTACTAATTTTTAAAAAAGTTTCAGTTTACTTCTATTATCAAATTTGCTTGATTTTTATGATATTCTGTATGAGATACCTAGGTAGGCAAGATGAATAGAAACAATTATTAAAGAAATAAATTAGAAAGTTGTTTAAACTCAAATGCTCTATTTGAAATATGAAAGAAAAATGTTAGGTTTCATATCCCTTTAAGAAAGTAAGCTAAATTGATAAAGTGATATGAACCAATTTGGTGGTGATATTAGCGAAAGGGAATTTTTGTGCCGATTTTTATATTGAAAGTAGGGAAGGGATATATCATTGCTAAAAATAGAAAATAGTGTGCGTGTGCGCTTACAGCTATGGGGATTGTGAACAAAATATTTGGTGAAAAATGTCTAACAGACTATCCACTATAAAGGTGAATACAAAAGCATCTATTATTATGCGGTTATCAATGTGGTAGGTCACAGATATCAGGATGATATGAGCCAAAGCAAAGAATAAATACTTCTAAAGATAGAATTAAAAGTTAACTATCCACTATATAGAGGAATACATATGCAACTAATTAGGTCAAACAATCATAAACCAGGTATGGCTCAAAGCAAAAGAGTTAATACTCATACAAATTAAAAGTATTAAAATTTAATCTAAATATAGAAATAAAAAACTGTTACATATAAGAAATTGACATATGACCGGTCATGTACATAAACATATTTAAAAAACAATGGTCGTAATAACTGACACTGTTTAAAGCAAGTAGGTTTAAAATATGTGCATCAGGAAGTTGGTCTATATTAGACTGTGAAATTTAAGATGGTTTAGCAATAAGTCCAAGGAACTTTGGCCACAGTTATAAAAACTGGTAATTTACGATCCACCTTTGTGTTGCTCGTTCATACGGGTATTCCTCAAACAGAAAGTTCTGTTTCCTAATCCAAATATCCAATCAGCAAACAGTCAGAATGCCTTGCTATTATGCGTCTTATGATTTAGATATCATTTATTTCAATGTAAAAGTGACAAATTCAACCTCGCTGTAGGGCTACAACACCTCTACAGTGCCTACCTGCTCTTTATTGAGCTGAATCCTCCGTCGGGGTATGGCACAGGTGTCTGGAGCAGCTCCTATCAGTTGGTGGTCTCACAGATGCTTAGAGCGTCTCAGATGTAGATCCATTTGAGAAGAGAACTCTGCGCAGAGTATTTTGAGGAGAGACAAAATAGTTCCAACGAATCTCTCGTAATCCTTGGAAATGGTGTATTATCACTTTGTGATTGTCAGTCTGAGTCCATCAACGCGTTTCGCCATGTACCATGGCTTTATCAGATTGCTAAACCATCTTAAATTTCACAGTCTAATAAAGACCAACTTCCTGATGCACATATTTTAAACCTACTTGCTTTAAACAGTGTCAGTTATTACGACCATTGTTTTTTATATATGTTTATGTACATGACGGGTCATATGTCAATTTCTTATATGTAAGTTTTTTATTTCTATATTTAGATTAAATTTTAATACTTTTAATTTGTATGAGTATTAACTCTTTTGCTTTGAGCCATACCTGGTTTATGATTGTTTGACCTAATTAGTTGCATATGTATTCATCTATATAGTGGATAGTTAACTTTTAATTCTATCTTTAGAAGTATTTATTCTTTGCTTTGGCTCATATCGTCCTGATATCTGTGACCTACCACATTGATAACCGCATAATAATAGATGCTTTTGTATTCACCTTTATAGTGGATAGTCTGTTAGACATTTTTTACCAAATATTTTGTTCACAATCCCAATAGCTGTAAGCACACATGCACACTCTTTTCTATTTTTAGCAGTATCTCCTTTATTTTTCTGCTTTATGGGAGCAGATCAGTGTGTGTGCAAGGGATAGATTTGTGCACCTTATACCCCCCTTTTTTAGCAAGGGATATATCATTACCAAATAAATTAATTTTGTACCTTATGTTTAAGAAAATTACAAAATTAAAAGAAGAGAAGGGCTGCATCTACAGAACATTAAATATGGGAAAACAAAAACATGTTCTTTCTTGATTCAGACAGAGAGGCCTATTTACTAAAGGTCTTGCGGACCTGATCCGCAAGACCTCACTGAGAGCTCTCCATATTCAGCATTGCACCAGCAGCTCACAAGAGCTGCTGGTGCAACGCCGCCCCCTGCAGACTCGCCGCCAGTCGGCCGCCAGCAGGGGGGTGTCAATCAACCCAATCGTACTCGATTGGGTTGAATTCCAGCGATTCCTGTCCGCCTGCTCAGAGCAGGCGGACAGGGTTATGGAGCAGCGGTCTTTGTGACCGCTGCTTGATAACTGCTGTTTCTGGCGAGTCTGAAGACTCGCCAGAAACACGGGCCCACAAGCTCCTTACGGAGCTTGATAAATGGGCCCCAGAAAATACCATTTAATAAAAAACTTTTTTAAATTAACTTCTATTATCAACTTGGTGTGTTCACTAGATGCTGCCATCTAGTGCTTTTGCAAATATACAACATTGTTAAAAATATTGCAAAACTGCTGCCATTTAGTGCACCATATATGTGCAGGCTCCTTAGCTTACCTACCTGTTTTTAAACAAAGGATACCAAAATAAATTTGAAAATAGAAGTAAACCTGAACCTGTTTTAAAATAATATGCTCTATCTGAACAATTGCAGAAGAATTTGGGGGTTCATGTCCCTTTATTGCTTACTTACAGTTCATTGCCGCACATTAACCAAAATGCTAATAAAACCATTGCTACACATGTAGGGAAAAATAGACAGATATAAGCATCATACAACATCTCTGTGCTGCCTGATGTTATGTGGTAATAGCAACCCATCAGGAAGTGCGTAATTTAGTGGACCCAGTTGAATGCCTTGCCTATACGTATAACACTAGCTGGGGGGGGGGGGGGAGTGCATTGCATAGACAGTGTACAATTTCATAATATCATATGTTCACATTTCTTAAAGGGACCGTCTAGGCCAAAATAAACTTTCATGATTCAGATAGAGCATGTAATTTTAAACAATTTTCCAATTTACTTTTATCACCAATTTTGCTTTGTTCTCTTGGTATTCTTAGTTGAAAGCTTAACCTAGGAGGTTCATATGCTAATTTCTTAGACCTTGAAGCCAACCTCTTTCAGATTGCATTTTAACAGTTTTTCACCACTAGAGGGTGTTAGTTCACGTATTTCATATAGATAACACTGTGCTCGTGCACGAGAAGCTATCTGGGAGCAGGCACTGATTGGCTAGACTGCAAGTCTGTCAAAAGAACTGAAAAAAGGGGCAGTTTGCAGAGGCTTAGACACAAGATAATCCCAGATGTTAAAAGTATATTATTATAACTGTGTTAGTTATGGGAAATGGGTAATAAAGGGATTATCTATCTTTTAAAACAATAAAATTCTGGTGTAGACTGTCCCTTTAAGTGAGCATTTTCTAAGTGAGGCAATTAAGCAAAGAATTTAACAAGGATTGAACACAGTACAAAACACTAGGCAAGTTGTATTGTAATATGTTTCACTGTTTTCCTTTTTTGTAAAAATGCTCCATACCTTCATGTTACATCTATTCTTTTGTCTTCCACAATTGTCACCTTGCATATTAGACCTATGTTTATAGCACTGACAAATCTCTTGGTGCTCTACAAATAACTCATAATATTAATATAAATAAAAAAGACCCAATACACTTGGAGTGTCTGCTAAGAAGCAGTGAATTGAATCACTAAACTCTAAACTGTATAAGGCAGCACAAAAAAGTGGAAGATGCTCCAGGAGTGTGGTATCATAAAAACATGATTTATTAAAAACAATTAACGTTATACAAACGGAAAGGCAAAATCAAGATTGTCGGATGCATTTTAGACTGTGAGCAGTCATCTCTCAGATCACTTCTGGTCAACCCTGCAATACTCTTACTCAAATAAAGGTTATAACTATTATGTATAAATTGTCGGAACAGAAAGGTTTATCCCACTTTATTGAAATATATCTCCAGACCCACAGACTTAATGTTTTAAATATGAGGACCTAAGCATGAAACAAAACAGTATGGTCTTGATTAATAATCAGTGGAAGAATCAGCTTCAAGCAGATAAGGAAACAGAGTGCAACCCTGATTCTAAATTAATTTATTTTAAAAGGTAATGTGCACAATACAAAATGTATTTACTAAAATCATGAACAAATGTGCCTTCAAAATGTCCTGTGACAACGCTTTTCTTAGTAGGGAGTTACTAAACCTTCCACACTCATGGATACTGTCTTGAAAAAACTCTGATGTTGATCGTGGTTTAGGTCACGTAATCTCTCACTAAGGCAGTCAATCAAGGACAAGGCTCTCATTGCAACCTCAAGAGCCTGTGGGAGAGCAGTGAGAGATCACGTGGAAGTCCCCTCTCCACTGTGAGCCCTATTTTAACCCCTTGACCCAAAACAACATATACAGTATATAGGTAATACAGAACATTGCCCATTGTACTGCATAATGTATATATATTATTTAGATTCAGAAAGCTACAGCAGCCTCGTCTGCAAAGCTACAGGCATCTATCTTCATGTGGTAACAGAGCACGATCACTGTTCCATTACCATATACAGGCAAATGCCAGATAATTACAGACAGTGACACTGTGTGTTTCACTGTCTGTAACAATTAACTTCTTGTATGGGTGAGAAGGTGGAAGGTGGGTGGATGAAACAGAGGCATTGGCGATAGGGAGTGAGAGGGGTCCTATTCAACAGATTTTTTTTAAGGGAGAGGGAGGGATGTGAAGCTACACTACGGCAAAAGGGGAATTGAAAGGGGGCAATGGTACCTAAGATGGGTGCCACTAGTAGGAGGGTTTAAAGAACTGTTTGTGGGGGAGGGTTGAGGAGGGATCACTACACTGTGAGGAAATATATATATATATATATATATTTAGCCATAAACTGCATACTAGCAGACCAGTACCTAAGATGGTGGTGACCAGTGAGGGAGAGAAGAGAGCAGTTTGAAAATGATCAGGGAGTGGGAGGTGTAAGGTGGGAAGGTAATCTCTACTCTCTACTGCATCTTAACCTTACAAGTTAACCTTACAACCTTTCTCTGAAATTCCCTGGAGCAAAGTGGTTACATTTTTAAAAGTGGGGAACACTCTTTCTGAGACACCTTGTTCTCAAAGTAAAAAATGTCCCTTAGATAATACCTCTATAGGTCAATACCTTTAGATAATAAGCTCAATGTCTCACTTTTGTGACAACTATTTTAGGTATTTTTATGTTATTTGGACTGCACTCCTTTTAACTTGAATTAACAAATTTACTCCATCTTCGCCTTTCAAAAAACAATTATTCAGAACCTAAGTATGTTGATGTTTTGTTTTTTTCTTTGTAAAAAATGATCCTTCATTTTATAGGCCATATGATTTATGCTTTCTAAATTATAATACTGATGTGGAATTACTTGTGTAATTCAAACTTATGGCAGCCCTAACTGTGTTCTTGAAAGGATAGTTCACTTGTCTTACATAACAACTATAAAGTGACAAAACAATATGGAGTTTAGGAGCGCTGTAAGCTAAATAAGATAGTCTGGAGACCTCTATACAATTTAACACAAGTACATGTATTTAAAACATAAAAACATAAATAAAAATATATATTGCAATGATATATGTTTTGGACGTCTCCCTGGATTTAAAATAAGCAATGTTATGTTATATAAAAACAATTCAATATTATACGTTCTGGTGATCTTTCTAAATAATTCCACCTTTCTAATTTTATTTTCCTTATTCCACCTTAATAATTTTTTGCCGCAGTTTTTGTGGCTTATTTCTCAGTGTTGCTATTTTCAATCAAAAAGTAACAATGTCTCTCTTCATAATTCAATAAATTGCAATAATCTAATTCACTTGTCTTTACAATGTCTCTTGATGTTTTCTATAACTTGTAAACTTTTACCCCTGCAGTTAGGGTTCTGTGTTTCCCGGGCAGCCTCCTGAGACAGGTATTTGTGATGCACGCCTCCAGCGTGTGTGTGAGAACTCGGACTTGGATTTACAAACGGCCATTTGTTTAAACTTTCTTTCCCTCTGCTTCTTTCAAAGCGGGGTAGGTTTAGTGGATGTCCAGTTCTTTCTAGTGTAGAGAACGTCTACGCGTTTCGCCAATAGGCTTTATCAAGACGGATGATGTTAGTTGTTACACCGGCATTTTAAAAAGCCCTCCTTCCATTTTGATTGGTTGATAGGTATTCTGTTCTGATAGGTGTCTTTAAAAAGGTGGATTTCTCTGATTTCTATAAGGTGGAATCTTTTTTCTTCTTTCTTTGTTACTTTATAAGAACTTTAGATATCCCATGTTTGCGGCTTTGTATAAGGTGGAATATTTTTGCTTTTTTCTTTGTTATTTTATGAAATCTTTCTGTATCTGATATATTTGGCTTTTTCAACAATATCTAAGTTTGGAATTCTTATCATACGGTGGAATTATCAACCTTTTACTTCATATCGTGATTATAGATACCTATATTTGTTTCTATTGTACTAAACATTTTGTATATATGTGGAAAATTAACAATCTATATTAGAGGGATATTTCACCTCTAATTTATTATTCTTTGTATGAATTTCAACATGTATGAATTTTTAAACAGAGTTATTTTGTTCTTTAGTTTTATTATTGACCTGTGTAGCACATTATTTTTTAAAGTATTGCATAAATGTTTATATAGTGGTGTATTATTTTCTATATTTCTCCACTTTTTCATAATATGTTTTTATTTCCTTATCTATTTGTTTAACTCTTCATAGATGACTTCTTATTCATAAAGTTTAGAGTATTTCAGAGACTTGGAGACTTTTTTTTTTTTTTAATAAAAAAGTTTAATCTATACTGTACTGTATTTTCATGTATTCTACTAATGAATTTTTGTTTATGACAAAAGAAACGGGGACAAATCTAATTCTGAGTTCAATCCCGCAGGGTAGAGGGTTTGCATGTTGTAAATTAGCTCTGCTTCTGTTATTAGCAATTTTTCTTCAAAATTACCCCCTCTCCATTCGGGTTTGAGCTTTTTTATGCCCCAAAAAGTGAAGTTTTTCAGATTATTATTATGTATTTCCCTAAAGTGGGTGTATAAATGTGTTTCTAGGTTTCCTCTGTCTATGCATGATAAATGCTCGTGTATGTGTTCCCTTAAGGTCCTGGTGGTCTCCCCTATATATTGTAAATTACATGTGCATTGTATAATGTAGATGACACCCTTATCCTGACATCTTATGGTTTCTTTTATGTGATGAATTAAACCATTTTTATTGGATTTGATATTCTTACGCTTGCTGCTGAATTTGCAAGACCTACAGCCAAAACAGGGGTAGAAACCGGCTAGTTTGTTGCCTAGTAAATCTTTTTCTAGTATAGGATTCGTTTTGATCTGTCTGAACTCACTGGGACCTAGTATTTTTTTGAAATTTTTTGCTTTTTTGTAAATTATTTTTGGATTATCTGTCATTTTTTCGCCTATGAGGGGATCTGTTTGGACTAGATGCCAGTGTTTTTTCAATATTTTTTGTAAAGTTTAGTGATCACAATTGTAATCAGTTATTAGTGCAATATTGAATTTATTCTCCTTCTCTTCTTTATTGTCCAATCTATCAGAGTTTGTATTTTTATATGTAAGTAGACTTTTTCTCTCTTTTTGATCTACCTGTTCTTTTGCCTTTCTTATTGTCTCTATATTATATCCTCTGTCAGTGAATTTTTTCTCAAGTATCTCGATTTGTTCTAGATAATCTGACGTTTTTGTGCAATTACGCTTTATTCTAAGGTACTGACCTTTAGGGATATTTTCCTTCCATTTATTTAAATGGCAGCTATTAAAATGTATTAGGTTGTTTGCGTCTACTTTTTTGAAGTGTGTTTTAGTGATTATTTCCCTTTCTATAATCTCAATATCCAGATCTAGGAATGTTATTTTTTCTTTACTGGTGATATGTGTGAAATTAATTCCTATATCGTTATTGTTCATGTCTAAAATTAATTTGTTTAGCTCTATAGATGTCCCCTTCCATACAAAGATGATGTCATCAATGTACCTCTTATAGAGCACGAGATTTGCGCCGAGCTCATGTTGGGATATAAATTCTTCTTCCCATTTTCCCAAGAATAAATTTGCATAGCTCGGCGCAAATCTCGTGCCCATAGCGGTTCCTCTCGTTTGAAGATAGAATTTTTTTTAAAAGAAAAATAATTCTGATTCAAAATAAAATTAACACCTTTGAGTATAAATTCTTTTTGTTCTTGATTTAGTGTTTTATCCCTAGTCATGTACATTTCTGCTGCTTTTGTGCCTAGATGATGTTGAATGCTCGTGTATAAAGATGAAAGATCACACGTGCCAATCAGATAATTCTCTTTCCATTCTAGATTATTAAGGAGTTGTAATATGTCCGTGGTGTCTTTAAGGTAAGAAGGTAGAGTTTTTACATATTTTTGCAAGAAATTATCGATGTATTGTGATAAGTTTGCAGTTATAGACCCTATTCCAGATATTATGGGCCTACCAGGTGGATTGATGAGATCTTTATGTAGTTTTGGCAAGTAATAGAACACAGGTATTTTGGGTATTTGGGACAGAGAAACTCAAATTCCTTTTTATGAATTATATTCTTACTTTGGGCTTCTTTTAGTAAATTTGTTAATTTATTTTGAAACTTTTTTGTTGGATCCATTTTAATTTCTTTATAGGTATCTATATCTCCGAGGAGTCTATTAGCCTCATTGATGTAACTTGTTGTGTCTAAAAGAACTATGCCTCCTCCCTTATCCGCAGCCTTAATTGTCAGTTCTTTATCTTTTTGTAAGTTTTGTATTATTGTATTTTCTTTTCTAGACAAGTTTCTCGGTCTATATTTATTATGTTTCAGTTTTGCAATATCATTTTGTACAAATTTTTCGAAAAGCTCAAGGTTTCTCCCTTTTTCATTAGTTGGATAAAATTTTGATTTCAATTTGAAATTTGTATGTTTTATTTCTGGGGTTGTTGTTTCTGTGGTTATTGTGGTTATTTTATTTGAAGTTAATTGTCTTTCTATTGGGTTTTTTGCAAAGAACCTTTTTAAGGTTAATTTTCGAACAAATTGACTGATGTGTATATGTGTGTTGAATTTATTCATTTTGGCTGTAGGGGCGAAGCTTAGACCTAATTGTAACACTTTTTCCTCATCTTTTGTCAATGTTTTGCTGCTTAAATTAAAAATCCCTATTGAAGTATTTACTTCGTTTTCTTGACATTTTTCTGTTGCAAAAATATTCCACCTTATACAAAGCCGCAAACATGGGATATCTAAAGTTCTTATAAAGTAACAAAGAAAGAAGAAAAAAGATTTCACCTTATAGAAATCAGAGAAATCCCCCTTTTTAAAGACACCTATCAGAACAGAATACCTATCAACCAATCAAAATGGAAGGAGGGCTTTTTAAAATGCCGGTGTAACAACTAACATCATCCGTCTTGATAAAGCCTATTGGCGAAACACGTAGACGTTCTCTACACTAGAAAGAACTGGACATCCACTAAACCTACCCCGCTTTGAAAGAAGCAGAGGGAAAGAAAGTTTAAACAAACGGCCGTTTGTAAATCCAAGTCCGAGTTCTCACACACACGCTGGAGGCGTGCATCACGAATACCTGTCTCAGGAGGCTGCCTGGGAAACACAGAACCCTAACTGCAGGGGTAAAAGTTGCTTTAAGCCGGCAGCATAAAAGAAACCCATACACGCAGGAACGTGGTCCAGGTTTCGATACCAAAGATATTTGCTTTATGCAAAGAGGAAAGGCAGAAAACATATACCGGTAAGAAACACCTTGATTCCACCAGACACAGATGTGTCAGAAGACCCGGTAAGCCCATCCTTATACATAAACAGAACTATCCTTATTACAGCAAAGTTTACAAGTTATAGAAAACATCAAGAGACATTGTAAAGACAAGTGAATAACATTATTGCAATTTATTGAATTATGAAGAGAGACATTGTTACTTTTTGATTGAAAATAGCAACACTGAGAAATAAGCCACAAAAACTGCGGCAAAAAATTATTAAGGTGGAATAAGGAAAATAAAATTAGAAAGGTGGAATTATTTAGAAAGATCACCAGAACGTATAATATTGAATTGTTTTTATATAACATAACATTGCTTATTTTAAATCCAGGGAGACGTCCAAAACATATATCATTGCAATATATATTTTTATTTATGTTTTTATGTTTTAAATACATGTACTTGTGTTAAATTGTATAGAGGTCTCCAGACTATCTTATTTAGCTTACAGCGCTCCTAAACTCCATATTGTTTTGTCACTTTATAATTATATACGGTAATTATAGGGAAGATTACCTGTGAAGGAGCTTTGAGATTAGATTCCAGGCGCAGTTTCTTTTATATCCATTTTGACATAACAACTATGAAAAAGATAATTGTCTTTATTCATGTGGTAATACTCCATAGGCAATAATTCAATAGGATATCCTCTTCAGAGCCAGTGACAGTAAACAGCACAACATAGTTTCAGGATGAAAAGCAATGCATTCAATAGATTTAATTTCCAACTGTTGCCACATATATTGTAAATTATAGGTGCTGACCTATTACAATCTATTTTGGAACGCACAGTAATAAGGTTTTTTTAAACCTTCAACAGCACTGCCATATAACATATAGTAGCATTATTTGCCACTTTCAGATATTGCTGGAACTATGGCATTTTAGATTTTCAAAACATATGAGCAATATTAAATTAGGTCCTTTTTTTTTTTTTAAATATATTTCTTTTATTGAGGATTTTCAAATAATACATCTCATATAAACTGTCACATAGACATATTAAAGTTTTAGACATATAAAAACAGAAAAATATCAACAAAGTGCCTTAAAGTCATATACCAATTAGTGCTTGACAAAAACTTTTGAATCCTCTATTTTATAATAAACCGATATGTATACACCTGGATAATATATAGTGTTTTATATAAATCTCCCTAATAGCGTATGGGCTACTCTTGAGCCCATATGGTATATCTGACATTTCCGGAGGTGATAGAACTATAATGATATACGGTCACTTCATATACCTAATCACATATACTTAAGTATCATAGTTACAAACACACATGGGCATTTTGCAAAACATAACAAATCTCATAATAATATCTTATATAGAACATGTCAGAACATAGGTACGCTTACTGATAGTATAGAGACCCCAAGGCCACGTGCCTCAAATATATTCATCACAGGGTAATATATTACAGGGCGAAGTAATAGTGAAACCCATGAAGAGTAAATTATATAAAGACTACCCAGCATACCTCAACCTGTGAAGTAAACACCAATAAATGATATGTCATATACTCTGATACCTTAAGAAATTAGGTATGGGCCACTACTCTTCATAGATAATACAGATATTTTTATATTAATTAGGAGAAGTCTTATTGAAATGTTACTAAAAAATAAATAGAAAATAAGCATATCCCAATGAGTGAGCCCCCCTCTTTATATTTTGCATACACATAGCCAAGCTAAGCTGTAGACTGCGATGAGCATATGGGCAATGATTGGCAAAGAAAAAAAAAGAAGAGGAAAACTCTGTTGCTGAATCTTATGAAAATGATCACCCATAACATTAAGTAAAGGCATACGAGTAAATAACAATACATTTAGATAAAAACTCCGTTATATGGCTCATTAGTACATACACTGCCTTTAACAAAGAAAGTTTACCAGTCCCCGGGATATTGAGAATAAGGAAGTCAAGCCGGGCCACAAGCTCCCATCACAAATTAAAAATAGTAGAATAACTTATCCAATGCCATGTCTGTAAAATGGCCGCTTTAATAACACCACATATAATGGCAGAATAACTATCAACCAGCTTTGCCATTTTGATTGCGCTGAGTCCACACATCGTAGGAGATCAAACTAGCAGTCCCCAACTACATTCTCAGTAGCTCCCGAAGCTATATACCTGGGTGCTAGAGTCACTTGGCATAAACAGCTGGAATAGCCTGATGTCCACATTCCCACATACTGAGGCTTCTTGCTAACTTCCATTCCCCCGCCCACCGGCCGCATCGACAGAGGAGACTGGTTATATTGTATGCAAGTAGGAATCTTAGGACTAGAGTCAGTATCCAGCTTATAGTCCGGGTAGATGCTGCTTGTCTGTAGAACTTCGTCGTCCTCCGGTATTATGACTGACTTGACACTCCCATTCTGAGCACTCACATTATCGCCATAATATTCTGCTACTTCCAGGGCTTGTTGCTTTATTAGGGACTTGTCATACTGTGCGTTACATGATCCTCCTCACAATTAATCTGCCCCTCTCTAAGGCTCTCCGTGAGGGAGGTAAACTGAACCGCCATCTTGTAAGACATTTGTTGCAGTAGTATCAAGATATCCACCTCCATATTGAGCCACTTTAAGCCGCAAATCTCCAAATTTCTTTAGAGGGCGTATACTTAGTTATAGGAGCTTAGCTGTAGTTTCAAAGTGCTTTATTCTTAGCAGGCAGGAGCTGCTGTTACCCGGCCTGAGATCATACCGGGGGGGGTATTCTTGGTCTGGTGTATACCGCCGCCAGCAGACTCAGTCAATTCCGATCTTCTGAAGTCTTAGCTAAAGCAGGAAAAGGTATCTGCTGGCACCAGGACGTCTTCTTAATATATGCCTCCAAATATAAGATTATGTGAGAAGTTTGCTATTATATATTTAGTAAATAACTGAAGTCATAAGCAAAGCTGCTGCGATTCATGACTACTCATGTTGACGGCTTAGACACGCCCCCCCTAAATTAGGTCCTTTTAATGCATTTATGATACGAGTGGAGCACTATTTATCGCTCCTGCTCGTGTGCTAACAACGCTCAACTTTGGCCCTTTGAGCACGTCGGGTAGCATACGTATTACAAGTTGAAAGTAAACAAATTTTGCATGCGCACTAACCCGATCTGTACAAAGAGCCAAACTAACAATATTGCGACCACGTTATCTTACGCCCCATAGACTTCAATGGAAAGAGAAAGATGGAAAAAACACCCATAATCGTGTGCTAACACAAATTGCCATAAGCCCCCTACTCTAATAACCCCTAAACCACCACATCCCCTATCACAAAGTAACCCGTCTACACTATTAACCCCTAAACCACAAAAACCCCATTCCATAGTAATCCTCTATGCTATGAACCCCTAAACCACAACAACCCCATTGCAAAGTACCCACTAACCTCTAAACCCCCTAACCAGCTAACTCCCCTAACACCTCTAACCTAACACCCTGTAAGTTACTAAAAATTAAACTTAGAGGTTAGTGGGTACTTTGCGATTTGGGGTGTGATGGCTTAGGGGTTAATAGTGTAGCTGGGACTTAGCGATGTGGGGGTGTGGTGATTTAGTGGTTAATAGGGTAATGGGGTAATTTTCGATGTGTGGGATGTGACAGTTTAGGGGATAATAGTGTAGCGAGTAGTTTGAGATATGGGGGTGTGGTGGTTTAGGGATTAATTGTGTAGAGGGGTACTTTTTTGGTGGGCTATGTGGTGGTTTAGAGGTTAATAGTGTAATTTAGTGCAACATTTTCCTCCAAACTTTCCTATTGCATAAAAAGTCTGAGCAATAAATGCGATCACATTTGCTTTCAACTTGTAATACAAGCAGACATTGTTGCTCAATGCCACCCATAGAAAATATGAGGAGTCTAAATGACCGTAAGTTCGCATAAAATAATTTGCAGTAATTTAAACAGAGTCCAATTTGTAATATGGATTTGAGCGTAAAAAACACAGCTCCTCTTGCTAATTTTAGCAAAGAAACTTATATATAAGACGTTATTCGTACTAGTGAACTAAAACTTCAAGAATTTCAGTAGCGGCTATGACAGAAATACATGTATCTTGATTTTTGGGTTTCAGTTTGTAGCACGAGTCAAAAATCTCCAATTAAGTTAATTTTTGGGCAAAAAAAAATTGGGTTATTGCTGTGAATCAACTTGGTTGTACCTTGTTTAGTTTTAAATAGTCTCAATAAACATTAAATTTATTACTTTACTTCATCTCTAATTGATCCTTTTTTTGGATAGCAGAACTCCTTATTCTGAAGCATGGAGGAGTAGATCTGTTGAATATTTTTATGGAAGATCTAAATACTAATGGATGGGGCCTAACATTTACCTATGAATATAGTACTAAACTAATTAACTACCTAGATATCACAGTGGAGAACATAAATAATGAAATTAAAACAAAAACCTTCTTCAAACCAGTGGACTCAAATAATTATATTCATTTTAATAGTTGTCACTATGATCAATGGAAACTAAACATTCCAAAGAGTAAATTCTTTAGACTTAGAAAGAATTGCTCTGATATGAATGATCTCCTCCTACAGGCCTCTGTTCTAGAGGAAAGATTTATAGAAAGAGGGAATGTTAAGGAATTGATTTCACGAGCCCTTAACCTTGCTAAAGTATGTGATAGAGATATACTATTATACAAAGAAAAGATAATCCCCCAAAAACAAGAAGTGAAAAAAGATACTGCATTTATTACTCAATACAATTCGGAATTCAGAATAATTTAAAAAAATCTACAAAAACATTGGCACTATGTACAAAAAGACCCTTTTCTCAGTGAAATAATACAACCAAAGCCTCAAATTATTTATCGTAAGTCAAGAAATCTGAAATCCATATTATCCCCTAGCAAATTCAATAAGGGTAACCTTAACAAAGATGTACAAGGGAATATTCTTAAAGGGTTTCTTTCCGTGCTATAAGTGCAAAGCGTGTAAGTTAAGCAACAATTGTAAAATGGTGGAATCCACCAATTCAGATTTCAAACTAAAAATAAGAGACGTCATTAAATGCTCAGATACAAATGTTGTGTATATCATTTAATGTCCTTGTAAGAGACAGTATTTGGGACAAACGGGGCAACCCCTGAGAGATAGGATAAGGCAACACTTGAATAATATAGAAAGAGGGTTTAAAGATCACCTACTTTCCCTACATTTCAAAGAAGCCCACAATCAAGAAACTAAAGGATTATTATATAGGGGACTTAGAAAAATAAACACCAAAAGAGGTGGGAATATAACGCAGAAACTTTTGCACACTGAAGCAGAATTTATTGTTAATTTTGCCTCACTTTCCCCAGGGGGGCTAAATGCGGAACTGGATTTAAATGCATTTAATTAAACTAATCCATTTTTTTATATAATGTTGATCCTAGATTATATAATATGGGATGAGCGTGTGAAAAATCAAAATAAGCCTCCTTTGTAATGAACCTTTTTTTATAATGAGTCTATATGTATATTTTTGTATATAATTTCCAAAACATATAAATTTAGTCTGAAAATTGTGAACCAGATGTATAAAATGCTAGTTTTCTCTTCTCTCTCCTATTTTTAGTGAAATATTGTGTACTGTTATAACTGATAAAATATATATATATGAGAACCTTTCTGTTTCAAGTAATTAGTAATGGATAACGAACAAAGGGTATACAGCTTTAAAAATCAGCTGGAACATACGGGCCTTACATACGGGCATTCAAGAGTGCTTAAAAGGAATACCATCACTCCACTAAATCATCTTGATAAAGGCACCCAGGTGCTGAAACGCGTAGAAGTAGAAGGATTTGTGGAGAAGCGATTTCAAGTTAACTATTAGAGGACTCTCGAGGAACCAAACGGAGCACAGCCAGGAATCCACTGCAGGAGGCTTCCTTGAAATAGGTTGTTGCGATACAGACGAACACAGCTGTGACAGGCAGTAAAGACGCTGTGAGTATTTCCGCCACGCACGACTCATACGCTGGCCAGGGAACACAGCCAGGTAAGTCTGCCGCACAGCAGTAATCACCACGGAACTTTTTTTTTTTTTTTTCAAAAAAGCTTTATTTGAAGACAAGGGTTATACATCAATAAGCAATACAATACAATAGAACTGTGACAGTATTAACATATATTGGTACAAAATGTATGAGTCTCGACCTTTTCTTATAGTTAAGTCTTTGAACAATCACTAGAGGCTAAGAAATCATAGATAATCTTCTGAACACATTCTCTACCTGTCTCTCAGACTGTACTGTGTTTTATTAGACCATCATTTCTGAACTTGTCTCTCCATTCAGTTGTAATGACAGCATGAAAATTCCAGTATTGCAGTCAAGTTATAAATTTACAATATATACATCAAGCATTTATTGATTGGTATAACAGTTTGTACCCAGCGTAAATTTTACACAGAGCTGGGTATATTATAATACCTGATGTTGTCGTCCATACTAGTGTATGGGTGAAAAGGAAGAGGAATAAGAAGGGGGGGGGGGGTTATTGGAAGGAGGGGAGGGGGAGAAGGTGGGGAGGGGAGGAGGGGTCAGAAAGGGGGGAAGGGAAGGGGAGGCAGTCAAAGACCGCCAAGGGGGATAAGGCAATGGAAGTCACTCCTACGCTCTGGAGAACTACAGTCCCCTACCCTCCCACGTTAGTAGCATCATTTCATGTGTAGTTAGTTTACCAGTTTTTAGGAAGTGATAGCGTTCAAGTCTTAGCAGGTCCCCCACTTTTGCCCTCCACTCTTGTGTACTAGGTGTCAGCTGATTCTTCCAGTAGGCCGGAATGAGCGCCTTTGCTCCGTTTAGCATCAGAATGAATAGGAGATATTTGTCTTCCCCCCTTATCTTAGGTAGCTCATGGTAGATCAAATATGATGGTTTTGGGGGGATTATGATATTCAAGATTTTGCTCATTAGTCCCAGCACCTCCTCCCAAAAAGGTCGTATAAGCGGGCATGTCCACCAAACGTGGAGAAGAGATCCCTCTTCTCCACAACCCCTCCAGCACCTCCCTCCTGAAAGAGGGTACATTTTGCGTAGTCTTAGAGGTGTTAGATACCACCTGCTTAAGAACTTGTAATGCATCTCTTGCATTCGAGCCGATATCGAGGTCTTTTTGGCTCTCATAAATATTTTGGACCACTCCTTAGGTGATATCTCTATTCCCAGTTCCGCTTGCCAAGCAGCTGAGTACGTTGGGAGCATTAATCCCCCTTTTGTTAATAAGATCCTATATATCTGTGAGATGAGGTGTGCCGGTGTGTGTGACAGAGTACACAGTACCTCAAAGAGGGTCTTGTTTCTGGACAATGCTCCTCGTTCCCTAAGGGAATCGAGGTAGTGAGTCATTTGTGCGACTCTGAACCATGACGCGAAGATCGCATGATCCCATTCCTCCAGTTCTGCCTGTGGTTTAAGTTTACCTTGTTGTAAGATGTTTGTGATTGCTGCCTCTGCCAGGCTGTAAGTGTCCCCCCGAATATGTGGTTTAATTTCCATTCCCAAGTCTGGGTTTTCCCTTATTGGGATATTTGGTGATACAGGAGTAGATATATATGCGCCGTCTACCATTAATTTGTCCCATGATTTAAAGGTTTCAGTTATCATAGGGTATCTTAAGGCAGCTTCTGGCTGGCTCCCCGCTGAGATCCAGGCCAGTGCCCCCACATTCCCTCGTTTGAGGATCTCATTATCCACCTGTATCCATCTCTTGCTATTTGTATTCCTACTCCACTCCACAATTCTCTGAAGAGAGATAGCTCTTTGATACTCCCTCATAAGCGGGACTCCCAGACCTCCTCTATCCCTGGGTAAGTATATCGTTTGCTTTTTGATTCTTGGTCTGATCCCGTTCCAAATATATGTCTCCATGGCTGTTTGAATTTGTTGGATGTATTGGGAGGCCGCCGCCGCTGGGATTGTTTGCATGATGTATAGCACCCTTGGTAAAACGTTCATCTTTACCACCCCTATACGGCCCATCCACGATATCGTTTTTTTTTTCCAATTTAGCAGATCTTTACTGATCTCATCACATATATTTTTATAATTTAGGTCTACTGTCTCTGAGATGTTGGGTGTGAGGGTGATTCCCAAATATTTGATGTTATGTGTAGCAACCTTTATTGGGCAATTAGAGCTAAGGTCCGCAAAAGTCTCCGCTGATTCCGAAATGTTGAGAATCTCTGATTTCAGTGGATTGAGGAGGAAGTTCGAGACCTTCCCATATGCCTCAAACTCTATCAGGGCGGCTCTTAGAGAGTTAGCAGAGTCCGAGATCGTGAGAAGGATGTCATCGGCATACATAGATAGTTTATGCTCTGTGTTGCCTATAGTAACCCCCCTCACCACCGGGTTGGCTCTGATTTTACTTGCCAGTACTTCAATTGTAAGGGCGAACAGGAGTGGCGAGAGAGGGCACCCCTGTCTCGTTCCATTTTTTATTAGAAATGTATCTGAGAGCATGCCGTTCACTCTCACCCTTGCATTTGGGGAAGAGTATAGGGACATGGCTCTATTTATAAAGTTAGGCCCAAAGCCGAATTTTTGGAGTGTTACCCGGATGAACGACCAGTTGACCCGGTCGAACGCCTTCTCCGCATCAGTAGTGACCAGAGAAAGTGGTGTGTTGTGTATTTGGGAATGAGTTATGAGCTGGAGGACTTTGAGGGTGTTGTCTCTTGCCTCCCGGGCTGGAATGAACCCCACTTGTTCAGTGGAGATTAGTTCTGGAAGGTGTATGTTGAGGCGAGTGGCTAAGACCTTTGCAAGTATCTTTACGTCTGAATTAAGCAAAGATATTGGTCTGTAGTTTTCTGGTCTGTCCAAAGGCTTCCCAGGCTTGGGAAGGACTGTGATGTAGGCCTCTAGAATGGATCCAGGGAGGTCCGGGCAGTTCGCCAGAGAGTTAAACATATCAGTTAGTTTCGGGACGAGAATGTCCACATAGTGTTTGTAGTATTTGATGCCAAAGCCATCGGGCCCCGGGGCTTTGCCCGAAGGGAGGTCTTTGATGGCTTTTTGCACTTCCTTTACTGTAAACGGGGTTTCCAAGGAGTCTGCGTCCTCGATGGAGAGTTTGGGGAGATCTATTCCCTCGAGATATTTGATTATGTCTACGTTTTCCTGTTCCCTGACGGGAGGATCTCCTCCCGGCCGATCTGCTTCACGTAAGTTATAGAGAGATTCGTAGTAGACCCTGAATACTTCCGCTATGGCTTCTCCATCCATTCTTTCCCCTCCGTCCACGTCCCTAATTAGGCGTACATATGTTTTCAATTTTTTCCTCGCAATTGCCCTGGCCAGGAGCTTTCCTGGTTTATCACCCTGTTCAAAAAACATCTGTCTCAGAATGAGGGCTTGTTTTTGATACTCTTCCTGCAGAAACTGCAGTAGATTTTTCATGGCCAGGGTCAACTGAGCCAGTTCAGTCTCACTTTGTGGATTCATTTTGTGGAGTCGTTCTGTATTTTCGACTTGAGACAGTAACGCATTGTAACGTTCTTTTCTTATTCTTTTGAGCCATGCTCTCCGTTTTATCAGCAGGCCTCTTATAGTGCACTTATGTGCTTCCCAGATGGTGGTATCTTTCATCTGGTCATTGGCATTGATAAGAAAGAATTCAGTCAGGGATTTCCATATGTCAGAGTTGAACACCGGATCGTCCAATAGCGTATCGTCCAACCTCCACACGAAAGGTGTGAGCGGGACACTAGGCCACTGTATGGTACAACCTACTGGGGCGTGGTCAGACCAGGTGATTGCGGAGATGCTGCTACTTTTAGTGATTATTAGGCCTGTTGAATCAGTGAATAGGTAATCAATCCTAGAATATTTTCTATGAGGATGTGAATAGAAAGTATAATTTTTTTCTAGGGGATGATGCGTGCGCCATATGTCATGCACTGCAATCTCAATTAGTGAGGCTGTCATTCGTTTCAATATTTTTTGAGGGGTGCTAGAGAGGCCGTTAGAGGTGTCGAGGGATGGATCAAGGGAAGCGTTAAAGTCCCCTCCCATGTAAAGGACTCCAATCTGTATCTCAAGGATTTTGCGGGTGACTCTTTGTAGAAAGAGGTGCTGGGACATGTTGGGGCAGTAAACGTTTGCAAGAGTTATTGGCCTTCCAAACAAAGAGCCAGTGAGTATTATAAATCTGCCCTCTGGGTCGTTATGTACCTGAGACATTTGGAAGGGCATTCTCTCACTGAAGAGTATTCCCACCCCGTTTTTTTTTTCGGGGCCAGATGCAAAATATGATGTTGGGAAGTGACGGTTAAACCATTTTGGTTCTCGTGTAGCTGAGAAATGAGTCTCTTGTAAGAATATTATGTCTCCACCCATGCGTTGCATGTCTTTTAACACTATGGAGCGCTTGTTAGGGCTATTAAGCCCCTTTGCGTTTATGGTGATAAGTTCAACCGGGTGGGACCTATGTTTCAGTCGTTGGGAAGTCATACTAGCCACAGGGTTTTTGGGATATTTAAAAGACTGCAAAATCAAGGGATGCTTGTGTGGGGAATGAAGGGGAGGAGGGGTAGAGGGAGGAGAAAGGAGAGGGGATAGGGAAAAAAAAAAAAAAAAAGGGGGCTGGAAATTAGATAGTGAGAAGAGGAGTCTTGTGACGAGCAGTAGGAAGGTCAGTTAAATTAAGAATAGGTAGGGAGGGGGGGGGAGTGGTATAGAGGGTGTAAGGAAAAGGGAAAGTGATAGGGTGTCCTCTTTAGAGAGGATCAAATCTAACAGTTATGTACAATGTACACTAAAAGAAAAATACAATAGAAATTCAAACCTGGTGGTCTAGGATAACAGTGATAAACAATAAGTTTAGTTTGATTAGGAAACTGTAACAACTACTTAATTAGTCAGGGGTAGTTGTCCCTGTGTGTATTGCATTTTGTATTATTTGTAAATAATTTCTTTGTAACTCAGGATAATCAGTGATAACTGAGTGAGGTACTTGAACAATTCCCCACAAACTTTAAAGACTTTGAGAACTTTAAAACTGAGACAGTGGGCCTGTGTGATCTATATGTCCTATTTCTCTGTAATGTACGCATGGCGCTATGAATATAATGGGGCATAGTTTCTTTGCCCTTGCTGTGGTGCTATATGTGTTGACCCTGAGGTAATAGCTATGACCTGGGCAATAAGAGCACTACTACTCTTCTGTCTAAGTGCTATATGCGATTGTCCCGCTTAACTTTGTGTTTTGGAGTTTCTTTTGTGAGAGCATTAGTTTAATTGCCTAGCGGGGTGCAGAGATTGTGGTATGTGTGTCTTTGAGGCGTTAAAGAGATGCACAATGGCCGTCAACTGCACTTCTCTATGCTGGACCTTATGACTTCAGAAGAAGTCTATATGTGTAGAAAGTAAAGCAATCCGGCCTTTCAACAGTGTTTAGTCCCTTCGCCTTGTGCGCAGCCCCCTTTCTATCTCTGACCCTTATGAATTAATCTATCTCTGCATTGCATATAGGGAATTTCTTATTGAGTGTGTCTGGTTATTTGCCCAAAAGAGTGTGAGTTTTGTAATGTTGAAACCATCAATGCAATGAGGAGTTGACACAAATAATAGCCCATGCCACTCTCCCCTGGGTCATATAACATCTTCATAAGGTAAGTGCAATAAAAGTCAACCACTGAAGGTTGGACAAATAAACAATTGTAAATATATAACAGCAACATAAAAACATTTATACTAATCTATAACATTTATGTGAACATACGACCTGAGAGCTCATCTGAGATGTCCAGTGTTCTGTCCCAGTAACAATTTAAACAAGGCCCAAAAAGGGCTACTGCTTATGTCCCAAAGTGGCGGAGAGTCGGGGAGGTAAGGGCCCTTCTCAAGCGTCCATAAGAGAGACAGTCTCATGATTACTGAATCCCTCCCCGACCTCTGCCCTGAAGAGCCCGCGGAGCTGCTGCTTCATCCTGAAGGAGGTCCAGTTCTATTCCCAGGGCCTGAGTAAAGCCTGGGAGTTCCTCTGGAGATCTGAGAATATGGGTGGTGTTATCTTTTGTGGCTATAAGACATGTGGGGAATCCCCAGCGGTAGGGGATTCTCCTCTCCCTCAATGCCATAGTGATATGTCTTAAGTCTCTTCTCTTTTGTAGCGTTGTGGGACACAGATCAGAGTACACCTGGATCTCTGATCCCTTAAATGTGATGGGATGCTTTGTTCTTGCAGTTTTTAAGACCTCTTCCTTGTCCTTAAACGAAAGGAATTTTAATATGACGTCTCTTGGTGGGGCCCTATTTGGTGGTTTGGGGCGCAGCGCTCTGTGAGCTCTTTCTATCTGCAGATCCTGTGCTGTGTCGCTGTTTTTGAGGTATCTGATGAAATCTTGGATAAACTGTAGGAGGGCAGGGGGGTCAACGGTCTCAGGTATGCCCCTCAGCCGCAGGTTGTTCCTCCTGCTCCGATTTTCAAGATCCTCCACATGATCCATTAAAGCATGCATAGTGCCCTCTTGAGCCTGTAAGATATTAGACTGTTGTTGCACATCTGTAGTCAGGGTTTCTTGTTTTTCTTCCACCTGAGTGACCCTACTATCCACTGCCATGATATTTTTTTTAAGTTCCCCGAACATGTTCTTAAAGTCCTGCATTGCGCTTTTAATGTCCTCTTTAGAGGAGAGATGGGTGATGTCACTTTTTGTGAGATATTTATGTGCATGTGCTTCACAGTTGTGATCCTGCATTTGGGATGTGGCTGGTAACTCCATCTCAGCTTGCACTAACTTATTGGGGGTTGCAGTCATGTCCGCAGATATCAGATAGTTTTCCATAATTGAAGATTGCGACCCTTTGTGTGGCTTAGGGTTCCGTTTGCTAGTCATAATTAAAGATTAGGAAGCTTCTTAGGCACTTTAAAAGCTTTTGAAGTGCTATTCACTATATAGTTCACTTTATGTCTTTAATGTTTAAGTGATGTGATGGTGTCAGTTTATAGTGGCCCTCTTCAGCAAACTGCCATGCTGTGTAACGCTCTCCCTCATGCAAAGCCTTAGGTGTGTTATGGGCCTAGCAAGATACTGGTTCATAAGGGCTGCCTCAATGTGTGGTCCCTGGTCACTCTTTTTGGTGTGTTGTGTGGCCCAAGTATAAGGTTTGTCTCTCCTGCTGGGATTTGGGCTTACCGGTTTCTTTTCTTAAAGTGCTCCTCTCCCGGTGCCCTCTGTCTCAACACCACAAGCTCTCAGGGGTCTTAGCGATCGCTGTGTTGTCCCACTCGTTGTTAATGGCTTCCAGACTGTGCCTCAACTTGCGGGGCTTTTACTAGGCCCGACTCCAATGGGCCCCGTATGAATTGAAGTGCTCAGCAACTACCTGAAAGGTGTCGCGTTCCGTAGGCTTTGGTTGCTGTGCTCACCCCTGCTGTGCCCGGAATAGGAGAGAGGTCCAGCGTTCTCCACTTTACTCCCCGGTCGGATTGCAGCCTTATCGGGACCTGCCGTCTGAGTCTGACGGCAGGCCACGTGGGTGCGGCCCGTGCGTTGTTGTCAAGACCGGGGGTATGTATAGATTCGGCCGTTGCTTGTTCTTTCGTGAGGTGTACTGCCTTCTATGATTCAGGTGAGCCTATGTCCAGTGTCTGTTCCGGCTTCTTTGGAAGAATAATTCTTTTGTGACCTTGCGATTGGCGCGCCACAAGCCACGTTGGTATATTGTCTTTTTTATTTTCTATTTTCCTCCAAATAATGATCCGCAGGCTGCTTGCTGTTATGGGGAGTATTGCCAAGTTCGTTAGGAAGTTAGAATGTTATTTGATCATGCTGAGTTTTTGCAATTTACACATGGGACTACAGAGCACTAGAAGAAAGCAGCCATCTCAAGTCGTGGCTAGGCTCCGCCCCCACCACGGAACTTTTAACAGACAAGTTGGTTAAAAAAATGTAATCAGGAACATACGGAAACATTTGGATTAACATATGAACTGGCATCTTTAACACACTATAAGGTGTATTAGCTCACGCATAGCTGCACAGAAATCAACAGGGTTTTTAAACTCAGCGATACACGGATATAAGCTTAAATTCAAGAACACGGATATATTTGTGAAAAATAAACAAATAAACTGGAACTTCTAACACACCATTTGGGAGATATAAAATTATTTTATTCTTTCATGTTTTGATGCACAAACAGAGTTTCATATAGTTCTTTAAATCAGATGGACATATTCATATCACGTCACTGAATTGAACTTTTTTCATTTTGTATTATTGGAAACTGGCATTCCCTTATTATTTATATGCTTTTTTTTTATGTTTGAAATACAAACTGCACTATTGATATGTTTCAACTGCTAGATTGATACTGTTTATACAATTGTGTCCTACTACTTGTTTCTCTTATGAGTCAACCGTTACTTTTGGCATATAAAGCTACCACTGCTTATGATTGATTTTTTACACCATATCTAGTACATATATAGAGGCATTGTTGCAAAATAGTTCTAGGATACTAACCATATATAGCCATAAACCTTTTTTAAATACAGTGTTTTGTTTTTATTTGTTGCGGCCACAACTTTTTACTTTCTGGCATATGCATTTTCTATCTGTCTATGTAAATAAATAGAACCATTTTTTATACATTTGTGCTCATAATTGTTTATTATACACATTTGCAGGACCATTAAGTAAGAAAATACAGTTCTTAAATCCAGATGCAGTAGGATATTGAACAGTGAACTAAAGATAGGAGAACTAGTAGTGATGTCGCGAAAATAAAAATTTGGGTTCGCGAACGCGAACTTCCGCAAATGTTCGCAAAAAGGGCAAACCAGGCGAACTGCCATAGACTTCAATAGGCAGGCGAATTTTAAAACCCACAGGGACTCTTTCTGGCCACAATAGTGATGGAAAAGTTGTTTCAAGGGGACTAACACCTGGACTGTCGTATGCCGGAGGGGGATCCATGGCAAAACTCCCATGGAAAATTACATAGTTGATGCAGAGTCTGGTTTTAATCCATAAAGGGCATAAATCACCTAACATTCCTAAATTGTTTGGAATAACGTGCTTTAAAACATCAGGTATGATGTTGTATCGATCAGGTAGTGTAAGGGTTACGCCTGCTTCACAGTGACAGACCAAACTCCCGCAGCGGGTACAACATCATCATCATCACACCGTACGTCCATGTGTGTAATGCTGCCTGACTGAGACATATCTCTGTTATCTACATCCTCTGGCAATAATGGTTGCGCATCACTCATTTCTTCCAACTGATGTGTAAATAACTCCTCTGACAGATCAAGTGAAGTGGCTGTGGTGCTAGTGTTGGTGGTGGCGACAGGCGGGCGAGTGGTAACTTGAGAGGTGCCCGAAGCTAAGCTGGAGGAGGATGGTGCGTCAAGGTTCCTAGTGGAAGCTGTAGAAGATTGGGTGTCCTGTGTTAGCCAGTCAACTATGTCCTCAGAACACTGGGCATTATTCTAGGGCCAAAGGGAATCACAGGACCACGACCACGCCAGCCCCTGCGGGGTGGCCTGCCTCTGCCTGTCATTTTTTTTTTATTAGTAGTACTATGCGTGCAAGCTACTGTGACAACAGATATGAGTGGCACTGTGCACTGGCAGAAGTTGGCAGAGTAGACGCTGTAGGCCTGACACAAACAACTAACTGCTATTCAATCTATTACAGTCAAAATTGTATTTTTTTTTTAATGTACACTACTGTTACACCAGATATGAGTTGCACTGGTGTGACACTGTGCCCTGGCAGGCCCTGAAACACACACACACGTGAAGGAAACTGACTGCTATTATTTCACAGTCAAATTTCAAGTTTTTTTTTTAACCCATTAAAGGCCAAGGCCATTTTTCAATTTCTTTCCCTTAAGGATCAGGGTTATTTCTACATTTCTGCGGTGTTTGTGTTTAGCTGTAATTTTCCTCTTACTCATTTACTGTACCCACACATATTATATACCGTTTTTCTCACCACTAAATGGACTTTCTAAAGATACCATTATTTTCATCATATATTATAATTTATTATTAAAAATATTATAAAATATGAGGAAAAAATGGAAAAAAACACACTTTTTCTAACTTTAACCCCCAAAATCTGTTACACATCTACAACCACCAAAAAAACAACCATGCTAAATAGTTTCTAAATTTTGTCCTGAGTTTAGAAATACCCAATGTTAACATGTTCTTTGCTTTTGTTGCAAGTTATAGGGAAATAAATACAAGAAGCACTATTTCAAAACCACTTTTTTTCAAAATGAGCGCTAGTTACATTGGAACCCTGATATCTGTCAGGAATACCTGAATATCCCTTGACATGTATATATTTTTTTTTAGAAGACATCCCAAAGTATTGATCTAGGCCCATTTTGGTATATTTCATGCCACCATTTCATCGCCAAAAGCGATCAAATAAAAAAAAAATGTTCACTTTTTCACAAACTTTTCTCACAGAAATTATTTACAAACAACTTATGCATTTATGGCATAAATGGTTGTAAATGCTTCTCTGGGATCCCCTTTGTTCAGAAATAGCAGACTTATATGGCTTTGGCATTGCTTTTTGGTAATTAGAAGGCTGCTAAATGCCACTGCGCACCACACGTGTTTTATGCCCAGCAATGAAGGGGTTAATTAGGGAGCATGTAGGGAGCTTGTAGAGTTAATTTTAGCTTAAGGGTAGTGTAGTAGACAACCCAAAGTATTGATCTAGGCCCATTTTGGTATATTTAATGCCACCAATTCACCGCCAAATGCAATCAAATTTAAAAAAAACTTAAATTTTTTCGCAATTTTAAGTTTCTCACTGAAATTATTTACAAACAGCTTGTGCAATTATGGCGCAAATGGTTGTAAATGCTTCTCTGGGATCCCCTTTGTTCAGAAATAGCAGACATATATGACTTTGGCGTTGCTTTCTGGTAATTAGAAGGCCGCTAAAAACTGCTGCTGCGCATCACACGTGTATTATGGCTAGCAATGAAGGGGTTAATTAGGTAGTTTGTAGGGAGCTTGCAGGGTTAATTTTAGCTTTAGTGTAGAGATCAGCCTCCCACCTGACACATCAGACTCCCTGATCCCTCCCAAACAGCTCCCTTCCCTCCCCCACCCCACAATTGTCCCCGCCATCTTAAGTACTGGCAGAAAGTCTGCCAGTACTAAAATAAAAGCTCTCTAACCCTCCCCATCTGCCTTATTGGTGGCCATCTTGGGTACTGGCAGATGTCTGCTATTATTTCACAGTCAAAAAAGTGTTTTTTTTTTTTTAAATGTACACAATTGTTACACCAGATATGAGTGGTGGCACTGGGCAAGTGGGCACAGTATACGCTGTGAGCCTGACACACACGCTGGCAGGCAGGCAACTGCAATTAGATTACACAAGAAAAAAAAAAAGCAGACTGATGTTCTAGCCCTAAAAAGGGCTTTTTGGGGTGCTGTCCTTACAGCAGAGATCAGATGAGTCCTTCAGGACTGTTGTGGAAACTGAAT
This sequence comes from Bombina bombina, assembly GCF_027579735.1. Classification (NCBI taxonomy): domain Eukaryota; kingdom Metazoa; phylum Chordata; class Amphibia; order Anura; family Bombinatoridae; genus Bombina; species Bombina bombina. The sequence continues at coordinate 1,196,058,583 of NC_069500.1, forward strand.
AGCCTAGCTATCGATTTCCCTATTAAATCAGCAGCAGCTACACTGTCCCTCTCTCACTAAGAATACAGCTTCCAAATGAATCTAAAATGGATGCTGTCCAGGAGGTGGGAGGGTCTGGGAGGGAGGGTCTGCCGCTGATTGGCTGGAATGTGTCTGCTGACTGTGAGGTACAGGATCAAAGTTTACTCAATGATGACGAATAGGGGGCAGACCGAACATCGCATATGTTCGCCCGCCGCAGCGAATGCGAACAAGCTATGTTCGCCGGGAAATATTCGCCGGCGAACTATTCTCTACATCACTAAGAACTAGTAACAAAGCAGGCAGGCTTCACAGCAGAAACTCCATTAAATGTCATTTTTCTACCCATTTGGATTTGCTTCTTTCTTACTGAGGTCCCTTTCAGGGCCTGCCTTTCTAAAGGTTCCTATTACCACAGTTTCTGTGTGCTGTGTCTTATATATGTCATGGCTCCGATCATTGCTGCTTTGTTTTGACTCCAGGATAATCTGCTGTGTCCTTCAGCATCACGTTGCCTAGAAACAGAAAAAAAGTATAAAAAAGTATAAAATATATATATAGCCAAAATCTGGAAAAGGTATATGCACTTTCACCAGCTACCATCAACTGCCAGGGTGCTCTGTGGGGAAATCCATCAGCAGAAAAGAAAAAAGCACTCACTGGTCTTCAGATAACATATCCAAATATATTTATTAGTGACGTTTCGGGACAAATAGCGTCCCTTCCTCAGACCAACAGAAACTGCAAACAAACAAACTAATAAAGGCCTGTTAAACCCTCCCCTAAAGAGGCCACCAATGAATGGAGGCCGTGTGCAAAACATATCAGGACTGTACCACATAGACAGAAAATGTGATATTAAAACCATATATACAGTGTCAGATATATAACTCGTATATCAAGTGTAATTCAAATGCTGAATAGATGAAAAAGCAAACAAAGTGTATCAAAATTTATATATATGTGTCCCTCTTGTATAGTCCTAAAACATATATCCCTGGCACAGTAGGAGCCCCCAAATGGAACATTCCAAATTCAGAAAACACATCCACATGGGAGTTGATCATCCCACTAGAAACCGATACTCGATCAGCACAATCAAAATGCTCAATCATTCATCTAAAAGGGTGCGCACAAACCAAACCAATGCGGAACAAATAAACCCATAATTATAACTGCAAGCACGTCTCAATCAGAGAAAAATCCTTATCTATACCTACACAATCAGACCTTGCCAAAGCCGATCACAGTGAAAATCCGTCACACCCACCATAATCCCATTGGTTAGGGACCGAATATCAACAAAGTGCTGATAGGCTCACAGCCATGATGGGAGTGCGCTAGTCAACCCACAACACTCCTCGCACTCACAACCAACACCATCGCACAAGAAAACACATCCAATCCAAAGACACAAACCAGCCTTGTGTATAATCACACAGGATATTTGTGGGCGGCACCGACATCCGCATCAACCTCCCCTTAATACGGCCAGATAACAAACATCACAGTCATAATGCCAATAGTTTCCACCACTAAGACCAAAAGAAAATATAAAAATTATAAATGACAGCATGACTGCTGTATTATATATTAGAATCCAAGGGTATTCGTGACAGGTCCAAGCTTATCATAAAGGTACTTAGCCACACCTACTGTCATCTAATTGGTTCCAGTTCGTAATGGAACACAGATAGATAGGCTCCTTATCGCGATGTGTCAACTGTGAAAAAAATATAGCAAAAATAATAATAAAAATCATCTAACTCCCAAAAACCCATGTACCAATGTGTGAGCAATATTCCAGATTAAATCCTCAAGGATGCATCAACCATAAAAGCATCAAGCATATTATTAAACTATAAGCAGCACTGTGTATCAACTCACACGATGCTGAAAGCACCGCAGACCTCCTTATCACTGTCATCAGTAGAGTCCTTGAATCATAAAACAGCCCAATGTATCATGTCTATCATAATCAGTGTGAACGGGTAAAAATAAAAATAAAAATAATAATAAAAAACACAAACAACGCTATTATGCAACCGCAATACTTGCACCAAAAGGACCAGAGTTAGTATAGCAGGTCAAAGTGAACAAATAATTTGCGCACCAAACATAAGGGCCAACCATCACAACTCCTTTCCATACCATGTCTGCACTGAGCATGATGTGCATCATAACAAATTTCACAATAATGAATAAACACCTAATGCCACCCTTGGGGCTCAACCACCGCCAGGCAAAGATAGAATCAGGACCAAGTAACAAACTAACTGGTGTGAAATAGTGATGTATTAACATATAAAATGACCCCAAAGATAGGGCCAAAATTAAAAACAATTGGTCCCATACTAAAGCTAGTATAATGTAAATACAAATAAAGTACAACTGGACCAACAATCCCAAGTCAATACTAGAAATATAGGCAAGTAAAAGAAGGAAGAAAAGAAAAAGAAAAAGAAAAAGAAAGGAAAGAAGGAAAAAGGGGGGAAAAAGGGGGGGGGGCTGGAAAAAAAAGGGGGGGGGGGAGGGGGGGGAATGAAAGAGAGGAATATAAGAAAAGCATGAATGATATCACGTACTCTCATCAAGGTAAGGACCATGAGCTGTCATATTTGGTCAATCATAGAACATCATATTTTCATATAGGAACGACTGCCATCCTGTTTGCATATTCAGTCCTCTAGGGGTTAGAGTCCCAAGCTCATGGATCCATCTCGCTTCTTTCTGAAGAAGAATCTTCGCTCTGTTGCCCCCTAGGTTTGGAACTGGAACGTGATCAATTATACGGAAACGTAGATCTGTGACCGTATGTTGATTTTCCAAGAAATGTCGTGCTACTGGTTGTTCCGCTTTTTTGTTCTTCAGGGCAGCTCTGATGGCTGACCGGTGATTCGCCATCCAGGTCCGGGCATCGTCAATTGTCTTGCCCACATAAAATAATCCACATGGACAGTTCAAAAGGTAGATGATTGTTACACCACACGAACAAAGGCACCACACGGGCTGTTTCCCTGTTTGTTATATGTTTTTCCAAACTTAATGTTTGTAGTTTTATACAGCTTCTATTATATAGGGAATGGTGCTAGATGCATAAACAATAATATTTAAAAAAACTAAGGAGATTCTCACAAGAATGAGAAGATCCCCTGTAAGTATGCACTTGTAAGCACTCTGAGCCTAGACTGTGAAGCGGTTATTCCAGACCGGGTTGAAATAAAATATAACTTTTATTATAGATTGCTCTTAAAATAAGGGTAACACACAAATTAAAAATGACACTAGCACTGTCATGTGATCTGACAATTCACTGTATGGAGGACTAAAATATATTAGTGGCCTATAGTGAATACATTTGTGCCTCCTGTATAGTACTATATATTCTTAGCTATACTTAGATTGGTGGGTCCCAAATACTGTGTGTGAGTTTTACTCTTTGTGTCACACACAATTTGTAAGTGTATTTGGATACTCTAATGATTCTCTTGTATATAATGTAAGCCAGAGATATTCCACTCTGTTACTGTTCGCTCAAGACAGTCGATACCAATTGCTCAGTCTAGGTATTCCAGTGTCACTATTGTGTGATTGTGTACTGTCACAGTTTTTTATATGATTAAAGGTTGTAAAAGAATGAAATAAGTTTCACACGTGACTCCTGTGTAGTATATTTACTTAGACTTAAGTTTATTCGATTAGTATCGTGTATTCTCTGCTTGTTTGTGAGTATTGAACAAATTGGAATTCTTAATAGAACATTGCGAGTATTGTTCTTTTACTGATACATGAAATTTTGGGCATTAATAGTTTATTTTGAAAGCAGCACTTTCTCTGTGTTTCTAATATGTGTCTCAATTGAACTGATACTTAATGTACATTCCACACATGAAGAGCATGTACAAATATACTATAACTGATTATCTTGATACAAAACATACTAAAAATAAAAAATAACAAACAAATAATAAAACAATAAAAAACAATAAACATATACAAATAAATCTTTTGTTGAAAGACAGTTACAAGAAGACATAGAACACGTTATTTCATTGAAATACCAATTTCCTTAAACAAACCCACGCCCCCCCCCCACCCCATTAGATCTTCCCCCACTCTCACATCACTTCCACTAAGATTATAGTAGAACCAAAGTTATATTAAGTCACCAGGTCACCTAATAGAATTTTCTCACACCTTTATTCAGACAAAGAAATGATTTTCAAACACGAATGCCCAATAATTACATAAATTAAACAGATTTGGCATATGAACAGATTAGATAAAGAATTGAAACACCATCACCACCCACACTCATCACAATTGTGTAGAATCACACAAAGCATTGTTAGTCACACCAATCAGTAATTAATATCTCTATTTTTCACTAACACACTGACAAATACCCAAGATGTTTCATTTCCAACTAACACATCACATCAAAATTCACACCAAATCTCCCTCAGCACTTATCAAACACACCAAAACAAATGTTTCATCACACAGCATCTAATAAATACTACCATGTATACGAATAATAAAATAAGAGTAAAATTCATAGTCACAAGCATAAATACCCTTTTGAGGTAACTTATAAGTAATACAAAAATGTTTTTTTAATGTTTCTTTATTGATCAATCAATATTATATAACAAATACTGTTAAGTACATCAATAAATAAGTTCCAGTTAAATCTACAGTCACAAGAATAATATACCTCTTCAAGGTACCAGATCAATATTTACACGAAGCCATATGACAACTTGATAATTATCATTATAACAGCTCACGAAACCCCAGCTCTATATAGATACCACCGAAATTAACAACTGATAGGAACTCCTAGCTGTCAATCAATTGGCCTCGGCAAATAGGGATACGAATTCAAAATAGAGGAAGGCGGGACTTCCGGTATAGCGGGTATATACCCCCAATCAAACGGCGGCTCGCCGCCTTTGACAAAGCCCGGAAGGGCGAAACTAGTTAGGAGTGTACGAGAGCGTTTGGGCGCTCTATTTTTTAAAAGCCTAGCACTCAATGTAATCTAGAAAAACTACTATAGCTATACTTAGTTAATTTGTTGAATAGTCTGGGTTGTGCCAGACTTAGCCAGAATTAACATTATATTAATATAGGTATTGACAGATTATATCCACTCTCCGGCCGCGCTTAAGACCGGAGTTTACACACTATACTGAGCATTCGCTAAAAAACAATTGGAACCGAGAATATATCACTAGCGATAGTAGTAACCTAAACAGATTGAACCATAGGTCCTTTCTATAACGGAGATAGACAAGCGTGAATGTAATTTATAGTGGCTGAACTGAGACTGAGGTTGCTCTCAAATTAAGATACTGCCCGATTGAGGGACTAAAATCAGCAACACAGCCTAATATAATGCACTAAGACAACGATAATACAGAGATAATACTGTCGTAGAAATAAAAATACAGGCATTCAGGCTATATGTGTGTACCGTACATCAAATACCAGCCCAATTGAGACGCATATTAGAAACAGGTTCTCTCTGTAGCAGAAACTGATACAAGCATAAATGTGATATATAGTAGCACAATAGAGACTGTGTTTTCTCCCAAATGGACATAATGTCTGATCAAAGAGTATAAGTCTGCAACACAGCCCATAATAATGCACTAGGATACTGATAATATAGAAACAATACTGTCTCAAAATTAAAATACAGGCATTTAGGCTGCATGTGTGGAATGTACATTAAGTATCAGTTCAATTGAGACACATATTAGAAACACAGAGAAAGTGCTGCTTTCAAAATAAACTATTAATGCCCAAAATTTCATGTATCAGTAAAAGAACAATACTCGCAATGTTCTATTAAGAATTCCAATTTGTTCAATACTCACGAACAAGCAGAGAATACACGATACTAATCGAATAAACTTAAGTCTAAGTAAATATACTACACAGGAGTCACGTGTGAAACTTATTTCATTCTTTTACAACGTTTAATCATATAAAAAACTGTGACAGTACACAATCACACAATAGTGACACTGGAATACCTAGACTGAGCAATTGGTATCGACTGTCCTGAGCGAACAGTAACAGAGTGGAATATCTCTGGCTTACATTATATACAAGAGAATCATTAGAGTATCCAAATACACTTACAAATTGTGTGTGACACAAAGAGTAAAACTCACACACAGTATTTGGGACCCACCAATCTAAGTATAGCTAAGAATATATAGTACTATACAGGAGGCACAAATTTATTCACTATAGGCCACTAATATATTTTAGTCCTCCATACAGTGAATTGTCAGATCACATGACAGTGCTAGTGTCGTTTTTAATTTGTGTGTTACCCTTATTTTAAGAGCAATCTATAATAAAAGTTATATTTTATTTCAACCCGGTCTGGAATAACCGCTTCACAGTCTAGGCTCAGAGTGCTTACAAGTGCATACTTACAGGGGATCTTCTCATTCTTGTGAGAATCTCCTTAGTTTTTTGAAATATTATTGTTTATGCATCTAGCACCATTCCCTATATAATAGAAGCTGTATAAAACTACAAACATTAAGTTTGGAAAAACATATAACAAACAGGGAAACAGCCCGTGTGGTGCCTTTGTTCGTGTGGTGTAACAAAAGTAACTAACATCTGGTAATTCCAGATTTTTCTGAACAAAAAGAGCACATAGACTTATATATAACATCAGATAATGGAATCCATATTTGATACAGACAGACAAGCTAGACAGCTTAAAAGAACAGCGGACCTAAATGATATTTTTGACAGTGGCCAGAATACAGGAAAAACATCAGTAGCGACCACACTAGATGGGGCTTTAAAAGATCTACATAGAACCCTATATAAACAAGACAAAACATGGTGGAATAAACACTTTTTTGAAAAGTATATAGAAAGGAAACTCATACCTAGAGGATTACGTATACAGCTATTTCCAGCCTTTGAGTTCAAAAATGAAAGTTTAACATCTGAATGGGAAGAAGCTCTCTCTGAATGTTCAGAGAAACTAATGAAAATACTGGTAAAACATGATACACTTGAATATGATACATATGAAAGTAAAATTAAAGAACAGTATGAAAATCTTAAAAAATTTGAGCTAAACCCAGACTTCAATAAGCTGTATAAAACCTACCAACAAGAACTAGACAAGTATGAGCAAGAACTCAAAAATATCAAATCTGGAAAAATGAACAGAGATATTAGTGACTTCTCAAACAACAAAGTGTATAAATGGCGGAAACAAGGGTTCTATAGAAATAACAATAAAAACCCCAAAGTAAACATCATAGAAAGTGATATCTCTGATACAGATGGAGAAGAGGGGAGTTCTAGCAGTAATCCCCCCCACTCCTCCAACCTGAATACTCTATCTCCTTCCAATCCGATTATCCCGAGATCATCTAGTAGAAACAAGAGGAAGGATTTTTTAGATGCAGGAGAAACAGGAGGAGAATACGCAGAGGGGGGAGGCATAAACAAAAAACCAACCAGAGGCAGAACCAGATATCAGAGAGGGCAACAAGGCCACTGGAGACCACCCAGGAGGGACCAGAGTCCATTCTCACAGATCAGAATGAATCATTGAGAGTCATAAACTTATCTACATTGCAACTCACATCCAATCACATTTCAGTACTATCCAAAGGTTTATCCTTTTGTCCAACTAATAATGTTGACAAATTTGAGGTTGTAAAAGATGTACAATTGTTTACTAGGAAATTGTTCCTAAAAAAATTCTTCTCTTCAGAAGAAAATATGTCAGGATGGACAGAAGAAGAAAGACTTACCTTGAATGATTTGGAGGATCTACTAGGGGAATCAGAACTTAAGACCCCAGACAAGTGGAGAGACAACATAAGAAATAAATCCACATTTGTACCAAAAAACTACAACAATCCTCAAATAGAGATGTTTAGAGACTGTGTATGTCGTGATATTACATCACTAAAATTAGCCCCCAAAAAATACAATTTAACATTTGAAGAACAACAGGCCATAAACGAAATGACACAATGGGATGAAGTAGTCATTCGTGGATCTGACAAAGGTGGCAATATAGTCATCTGGCCTTTAGATCTTTACTTGAAAGAAGCTAATAAACAACTAAAGGACAAATCGTGTTACACAAGATTGCTACATAATCCCACGGAAGGATATTTGAAAATCTACTCGAATATGGTCAACAAGGCCTTTAAAGAAGGAGTCATCACTACCAAAGAATTTAAGTATCTAAAAGTGGATAAACCTAAAATCACGACTTTTTATATGATACCGAAGATACATAAAAATGCAAAAAACCCACCAGGTAGGCCCATAGTGTCAGGCATTGAGAGCTTAACAGAAAAAGCCAGTACATACATTGATCTAAGATTACGACAATATGTAGAACTATTACCATCGTATGTACAAGACACAATGCAGGTACTGCAAAGATTAGAAAATCTAACTCTAAATGACTCTACTTGGTTAGTGACTACTGATGTAGAATCCCTCTATACTTCGATTGACCATCAACAAGGTATCAAAGCCACAAGATACTTTCTAGAAAAATACTCAGAAGAAAATAGGGAACATGACAACTTTATTCTAAAATTGTTAGATTTCGTACTGACCTACAATTTCTTTACATTCGATGGTCAATTTTACCTGCAGACCAGAGGCACAGCCATGGGCACCACCTGTGCCCCCACCTATGCCAATCTGTTCTTAGGCTGGTGGGAGAAAGAATACGTATTCACAGATAATAACCAAAGGTACACTGATTGTATCCCTTTGTGGATACGTTTCATAGATGACATCCTCTTTATTTGGGAGGGCACACACAGTGATTTACTAAACTTCCTGAAACATCTAAATCAGAATGACCTGAACATCAAGCTAACACATGAAGAAAGTCTTACCAAAATAAACTTTTTGGACATAACTATTAACAAAAACAGTGATGGTAATGTGACCACCGACCTGTACAGGAAACCTACAGCCGCAAACAGCTTGTTACATAGCACAAGTGCACATGCTCCAAGCACAATGAAAAGTCTACCTACAGGAGAGTTCTTAAGGTTACGCAGAAACTGCTCAGATGAGCAGGTATTTAACAACAGGGCTAAAGAATTGGAGGAGAGGCTATGGAGAAGAGGATACAGCAAAAGAAGTACTAAAAAAGCCAAATATAGAGCTTTACACACTCCAAGACATGACCTCCTTTTCAAAAAACACAAAAAGAGCTCTAATACACCAAGGCTAATTATGACATATAATAGCCAAACACCACAAATTCTGAATATCGTACAAAAACATTGGAACATCTTAATGATGGATCCGACATTAAAGACCATCCTAGGAGACAGGCCTTCAGTTGGCTATAGAAGAACAAAAAATGTAAAAGACCTTGTAACAAGTAGCCATTTCCAGAAAAAGAAAACCATCTTGGCATTCAAACCAGGAGCAAGGAAATGTGGCAACTGCAGCACATGTAAATACATGCGCAGTACAGACACTATCACAGACAGGTTCGGCAAAAAACATAACATCAAAAGATACATAAGTTGCAATACAGAGAGTGTAATCTATGTATTACACTGTACTTGCAATTTATACTATGTGGGAATGACTTCAAGGAAACTACACCTGAGATTAATGGAGCATTTAAGAAACATTAAAAATGCAGCAAAAGATAAGGAGGAAATGAAAAACATTACTAGTGTAGATGCACATTTCTTAAAATTCCATAACTCGAATCAAAATGACCTACAATGCTGGGGTATAGAAAAAGTGAGCTTAGGAATGAGAGGAGGAAATTTAGAAACAGCCTTACTAAAAGCAGAAAGCCGGTGGATCTATTTATTGAACACAGTTCAACCACACGGGCTAAATGAACAGAATAACTATTATATCTTCCTATAAACATTATATGTACAATAACATAGAGAGATACGGAAATTTGTGTACAATAAGTGTAAAATCCACCTGACTGAAGAACATGTACAAATATACTATAACTGATTATCTTGATACAAAACATACTAAAAATAAAAAATAACAAACAAATAATAAAACAATAAAAAACAATAAACATATACAAATAAATCTTTTGTTGAAAGACAGTAACAAGAAGACATAGAACACGTTATTTCATTGAAATACCAATTTCCTTAAACAAACCCACGCCCCCCCCCCACCCCATTAGATCTTCCCCCACTCTCACATCACTTCCACTAAGATTATAGTAGAACCAAAGTTATATTAAGTCACCAGGTCACCTAATAGAATTTTCTCACACCTTTATTCAGACAAAGAAATGATTTTCAAACACGAATGCCCAATAATTACATAAATTAAACAGATTTGGCATATGAACAGATTAGATAAAGAATTGAAACACCATCACCACCCACACTCATCACAATTGTGTAGAATAACACAAAGCATTGTTAGTCACACCAATCAGTAATTAATATCTCTATTTTTCACTAACACACTGACAAATACCCAAGATGTTTCATTTCCAACTAACACATCACATCAAAATTCACACCAAATCTCCCTCAGCACTTATCAAACACACCAAAACAAATGTTTCATCACACAGCATCTAATAAATACTACCATGTATACGAATAATAAAATAAGAGTAAAATTCATAGTCACAAGCATAAATACCCTTTTGAGGTAACTTATAAGTAATACAAAAATGTTTTTTTAATGTTTCTTTATTGATCAATCAATATTATATAACAAATACTGTTAAGTACATCAAGAAATAAGTTCCAGTTAAATCTACAGTCACAAGAATAATATACCTCTTCAAGGTACCAGATCAATATTTACACGAAGCCATATGACAACTTGATAATTATCATTATAACAGCTCACGAAACCCCAGCTCTATATAGATACCACCGAAATTAACAACTGATAGGAACTCCTAGCTGTCAATCAATTGGCCTCGGCAAATAGGGATAAGAATTCAAAATAGAGGAAGGCGGGACTTCCGGTATAGCGGGTATATACCCCCAATCAAACGGCGGCTCGCCGCCTTTGACAAAGCCCGGAAGGGCGAAACTAGTTAGGAGTGTACGAGAGCGTTTGGGCGCTCTATTTTTTAAAAGCCTAGCACTCAATGTAATCTAGAAAAACTACTATAGCTATACTTAGTTAATTTGTTGAATAGTCTGGGTTGTGCCAGACTTAGCCAGAATTAACATTATATTAATATAGGTATTGACAGATTATATCCACTCTCCGGCCGCGCTTAAGACCGGAGTTTACACACTATACTGAGCATTCGCTAAAAAACAATTGGAACCGAGAATATATCACTAGCGATAGTAGTAACCTAAACAGATTGAACCATAGGTCCTTTCTATAACGGAGATAGACAAGCGTGAATGTAATTTATAGTGGCTGAACTGAGACTGAGGTTGCTCTCAAATTAAGATACTGCCCGATTGAGGGACTAAAATCAGCAACACAGCCTAATATAATGCACTAAGACAACGATAATACAGAGATAATACTGTCGTAGAAATAAAAATACAGGCATTCAGGCTATATGTGTGTACCGTACATCAAATACCAGCCCAATTGAGACGCATATTAGAAACAGGTTCTCTCTGTAGCAGAAACTGATACAAGCATAAATGTGATATATAGTAGCACAATAGAGACTGTGTTTTCTCCCAAATGGACATAATGTCTGATCAAAGAGTATAAGTCTGCAACACAGCCCATAATAATGCACTAGGATACTGATAATATAGAAACAATACTGTCTCAAAATTAAAATACAGGCATTTAGGCTGCATGTGTGGAATGTACATTAAGTATCAGTTCAATTGAGACACATATTAGAAACACAGAGAAAGTGCTGCTTTCAAAATAAACTATTAATGCCCAAAATTTCATGTATCAGTAAAAGAACAATACTCGCAATGTTCTATTAAGAATTCCAATTTGTTCAATACTCACAAACAAGCAGAGAATACACGATACTAATCGAATAAACTTAAGTCTAAGTAAATATACTACACAGGAGTCACGTGTGAAACTTATTTCATTCTTTTACAACGTTTAATCATATAAAAAACTGTGACAGTACACAATCACACAATAGTGACACTGGAATACCTAGACTGAGCAATTGGTATCGACTGTCCTGAGCGAACAGTAACAGAGTGGAATATCTCTGGCTTACATTATATACAAGAGAATCATTAGAGTATCCAAATACACTTACAAATTGTGTGTGACACAAAGAGTAAAACTCACACACAGTATTTGGGACCCACCAATCTAAGTATAGCTAAGAATATATAGTACTATACAGGAGGCACAAATTTATTCACTATAGGCCACTAATATATTTTAGTCCTCCATACAGTGAATTGTCAGATCACATGACAGTGCTAGTGTCGTTTTTAATTTGTGTTTTACCCTTATTTTAAGAGCAATCTATAATAAAAGTTATATTTTATTTCAACCCGGTCTGGAATAACCGCTTCACAGTCTAGGCTCAGAGTGCTTACAAGTGCATACTTACAGGGGATCTTCTCATTCTTGTGAGAATCTCCTTAGTTTTTTGAAAAGGTAGATGATGTATGTAGTTGTACAGGTCAGGAAGTATTTAATATTATATCTTTTCCACCTCTCCGGGTGTTGGAACGTATTGCCTGCATGCATACTGTTACAAGTCACACAACATTTGAAGCAACCATTTTTCCATTTTAACCAAGATTGTTTGTCGGTGGGTGAGTGGTAATCTGCTTTCATCAGATGGTCCTTTAGGCTCTTTCCTCTCCTATACGCCAGCCGTGGAGCATTCCAATGTGTAAATGGCAATGACACATCGGCTTGAATCAATCTCCATTCTTCCTTAATGGCCTTCGCTAGGAGATGTTGGTCCGGGGTATAAGTCGTGACAAAAGTGAGTTGTGACATCTTTTCCGTTGTATACGTCTTGTCCTCTGGTGCTCCATTCATCACTTGGTTACACATTGAGCGTAGGAATGGCTTCTTATAACCCCGTTGTGCAAATCTATCAATCATCTCATTCAGCTGTATATCACACTTTGTTGTCTCAGTATTGTTGCGGATCACCCTCTGAAATTGGGCTTTAGGGATGTTACGGATTAATGATGGTTGATGGCAACTGTCAGCATGTAATATAGAATTATGGTCCGTTTTCTTCCTAAATAGGGTATTCCCTAATGTTCCATTGGTTTTGTATACTCTCACATCGAGGTAGTCAACAGATTTATAATACGCCACATGTTGGAATCTGATGGTGCTGTTGATCATGTTAAGTGAGTCAATCCACCTGTTGAACGAATCCATTACATCTTGCCAGACCAGGAACAAATCATCTATATATCTGCGATAAAATTTTATGGCAGGATTGTCATATACTCGCATTTGGATGGTTTCATATTCTGCCATAAATAAATTCGCCAGCGATGGGGCCACATTGGACCCCATCGCTGTACCCGCTATCTGTAGGTAGAATTTCTTGTCAAATCGAAAGAAGTTTTCTCTTAAACAGATGGAGAACAGTTCCAGGAGAACTTCCTCTGGGGGGCCAACATAGGGAGTATGCCTCAAGTTTGTGGCCACTGCTGTTATCCCTAAAGTATGAGGGATAACAGTGTATAGACTTGAAACGTCCATTGTGACCAAAAGATCGTTATCAGTAATGTCCCTTAATTTCAGAATGTCCTGAATCAAAGTGGATAAATCACGTTTATAAGATCTCATACATTGTACCATGGGTTGTAAGTAATGGTCAGTGTAGATCGCCAAAGATTGTAAGAGCGAACCCCTTGCCAAGACAATCGGTCTGCCCGGTGGGTTATCCATATCCTTATGGATCTTAGGCAATGTATAGAGAACAGGGGTAATAGGAAAATCTCTTTGAAGAAATCTTGCTTCATGTTCAGAAATCATGCCTGTCTCTTTCCATATTGATATTTTGTAATCAATCTCACGTTTAAGTTTTAATGTTGGATCTCCAGGTAACATCTTATAGGTAGTTGTGTCTGAAAGTTGACGAAGAATCTCATTCTTTTAGTCGTCTGCGTTCATGACCACAACCCCACCGTCCTTATCAGCAGGGCGGATCACGATGGTATCATCCTCGCTAAGTGTTTTCAGGGCAATTTGTTCATCTTTAGTTAGATTGTTCCTATATCTTTTGTGGTTCCCAGAATCTTGATTGATCATAGTCAAATAATTGGTATATGCTGTGATAGAGGGATTGTTGGAAGATGGGTCAAAAGTCCCCGGGGTTTTGAAGTGTGTTATCTCATCATTGTTCTCACTCCTGAAGAATTCTTTGAGGTGCAATTTTCTACCAAATTTCTTTATGTCAATAAAGGAGTCAAAAGAATCCCTCCTCCTCGTGGGGACAAATGATAGACCCTTCTGCAGTAAGGAGATTTCAGAGGCATTCAGTATTCTAGTACTGATGTTAAAGACGTTGCTTTCTATTTCCTTTGTAGTGGGGGGCGGCGAAACATGCCCCCCCCCATCTCATGTGCGGCCTGGACCTCGTCCTAAAAAATGGGAGGTGGTAGCATGTAAGGCCAGCGGTGGTCTGGAGAAGCTCTCATGTTGGCTTGAATCCCATTGGGAGTGTCATCTTGATCCCCTGGATCTTGTGGTAATACCCTTGTAGGCTTGTGTCATCTGGGTCATAATATTCTCAGTGTCAGAACTCTACTGATGACAGTGATAAGGAGGTCTGCGGTGCTTTCAGCATTGTGTGAGTTGATACACAGTGCTGCTTATAGTTTAATACTATGCTTGATGCTTTTATGGTTGATGCATCTTTGAGAATTTAATCTGGAATATTGCTCACACATTGGTATATGGGTTTTTGGGAGTTAGATGATTTTTATTATTATTTTTGCTATATTTTTTTCACAGTTGACACATCGCGATAAGGAGCCTATCTATCTGTATTCCATTATGAACTGGAACCAATCAGATGACAGTAGGTGTGGCTAAGTACCTTTATGATAAGCTCGGACCTGTCACGAATACCCTTGGATTCTAATATATAATACAGCGGTCATGCTGTCATTTATAATTTTTATATTTTCTTTTGGTCTTAGTGGTGGAAACTATTGGCATTATGAACGTGATGTTTGTTATCTGGCCGTATTAAGGGTAGGTTGATGCGGATGTCGGTACCGCCTGCAAATATCCTGTGTGATAATACACAAGGCTGGTTTGTGTCTTTGGATCGGATGCGTTTTATTGTGCGATGGTGTTGGTTGTGAGTGCGAGGAGTGTTGTGGGTTGACTAGCGCACTCCCATCATGGCTGTGAGCCTATCAGCACTTTGTTGATATTCGGTCCCTAACCAATGGGATTATAGTGGGTGTGACGGATTTTCACTGTGATCGGCTTTGGCAAGGTCTGATTGTGTAGGTATTGATAAGGATTTTTCTCTGATTGAGACGTGCTTGCAGTGATAATTATGGGTTTATTTGTTCCGCATTGGTTTGGTTTGTGCACACCCTTTTAGATGAATGATTGAGGATTTTGATTGTGTTGATCGAGTATCGGTTTCTAGTGGGATGATCAACTCCCATGTGGGTGTGTTTTCTGAATTTGGAATGTTCCATTTGGGGGCTCCTACTATGCCAGGGATATATGTTTTAGGACTATATAAGAGGGACACATATATATAAATTTTGATACACTTTGTTTGCTTTTTCATCTAATCAGCATTTGAATTACACTTGATATACGAGTTATATATCTGACACTGTATATATGGTTTTAATATCACATTTTCTGTCTATGTGGTACAGTCCTGATATGTTTTGCACACGGCCTCCATTCATTGGTGGCCTCTTTAGGGGAGGGTTTAACAGGCCTTTATTAGTTTGTTTGTTTGCAGTTTCTGTTGGTCTGAGGAAGGGACGCTATTTGTCCCGAAACGTCACTAATAAATATATTTCGATATGTTATCTGAAGACCAGTAAGTGCTTTTTTCTTTTCTGCTGATATATATATATATATATATATATATATATATATATATACAGGCAGACCAAAGTTACACAATAATCCCAACCGGGACAGGTGCTTTGCACCAACAAAAGTCATATGAGTCCTCTAATGGGGGTGGGATGATAATGGACCCTTTCCTCCTCACAGGATAGTCTAGATGGTTTTAGAAAGCAATAAACAAATAGAGGGGTGCCTCATGTGTAGATCAACCAAAGAAGGTACAAATATGTGAACTATATAGCCAAATAGGTACTTACATTTCACGATAGCACCCTAATGTGCTAGCAGAGACAAGCTGATGAAACGGCTACTTGTCAAGCCGAGAAACGAGCTGCATGTAAGGGGTTTATGCGAATGCCCCAGATCACTCACTGCTTTTGTTTTCATCATGGTTTTAATAAATAAGGCCTAGATAACGAGTTTTGCCTTATGGTGCGGTACGACTATTACCGCTGAAAAATTGGCCATTGCTCTGTAATGGTCAGTAACGCATATTACGATTTGCGGCGGAAAAGATATACCGCAAGTATTTTAGCCTGTAATGGAACGTCCATTCCGCACTCAAAAAAATGAGTGCAGGATTTTCCATAGCACCGTATTACAGGTTGTGCGGTTCAACTAAAATGCTTGCATTACAACCTATACCAACACGATCCATTCCGCCATTAGAGACCAGTAGTTATGGATTTTGCAAAACAATTTTTTTTCACAAAACTCATAACTAAAATGTTACAAAGTATATTAACACACATAAACTACCTATTAACCCCTAGACCGCCACCCTCCCGCATCACAAACACTATATTAAACCTATTAACCCCTAATTTGCTGCACATCCACATCACAACTATTAAATAAACCTATCAACCCATAATCTGCCGCCCACCCCCATCTCCGACAATCAAATAAAACTATTAACTCATAAACTGCCGGCCCCCCACATCACCAACACTATATAAGCCTATTAACCCATAAAACGCTGGCCCCCACCTCGTAACTAATAAACTAAACCTGTTAACCCCTAATCCACTGCTCCCCAACATTGCCAACACTAAATAAACCTATTAACCCCTAAACCGCCGGACCCCCACATCGCCAAACACTAAATTTAACTATTAACCTCTAAACCTAACACCCCCCTAACTTTAAATTAAAAGTTACAATATAACTATATTTAAATAAATAAAGACTTACCTGTAAAATAAAAACAAAACTAACATTAAACTATAAATTAAATTAATATTACTATACTAATAAAATAAAAATAAAACTACCAATTAAAAAAGCTAATAAACACTAAAAATACAAAAAATAAAAAACTTTAAGATTACAAAAAATAATAAACAAAATTATCAAACATAAAAGCAATAATACCTAATCTAATAGCCCTATAAAAATAAAAATCCCCCCAAAATTAAAATACCCCCTAACCTACATAAACTACTAAAAGCCCTTAAAATGGCCTTTTGTAGGACATTGCCCTATGTTAAACAGCTCTTTTACCTAGAAAAAAATACAAAGTCCCCCAACAGTAAACCTCCCACCCAACCAACCCCCCAAAATAAAAAAATAAAAAATCTTAAGCTACCCATTGCCCCTAAAGGGGCATTTGTATGGGCATTGCCCTTAAAAGGGCATTCAACTCTTTTACAGTGCCCATCCCTAATCTAAAAAAAAAACCACCCAAAAAAACTAAAAATAAAACCGAACACTAACCCCAGAAAGTCTACTCACGGTTCCTGAAGTCTGGACATCCATCTCCATCCAGGTGGCGAGAAGTCTTCATCCAGGCGGCGAGAAGTCTACTCTTCATCCACGCGACGACATCTTCATCCATCGTGGGGATGTCTTCTATCTTCATCCCGGTGGCTCGGAGCGAAGCTATCCAGGACCGGCAATGACATCCTGCATGGAGCGTCTTCTTCATACGATCAATGCCATACACTGAAGTTGAATACAAGGTACCCATTTAAAAATGGCGTACCTTGCATTCCTATTGGCTGATTTGATTCTTCAAATTCAAATCAGCCAATAGGATAAGAGCTACTGAAAACCTATTGGCGGATTTGAAAAGCCAATAGGATGAGAGCTTTTGAAAACCTACAGCTAATAGGATTTCAGTAGCTCTCATCCTATTTGCTGGAGGAAGATAGAAGATGCCCCTGCAATGGATGAAGATGTCGCCACCTGGATGAAGACTTCTCACTGCCTGGATGAGGATGGATGTCCAGACTTCAGGAACCATGAGTAGATATTCTGGGGTTAGTGTTAGGTTTTTTTAAACATTTTGGGGGGGCTTTTTTAAGATTAGGGCTTTGGGCTTGTAAAAGAGCTGAATGTCCTTTTAAGGGCAATGCCCTACAAATGCCCCTTTAAGGGCAATGGGTAGCTTAGGTTTTTTTAGACTTAAGTTTTTTATTTTTGGGGGTTGGTTGGGTGGGGATTTTACTGTTGTGGGGTCTTCATATTTTTTTCTAGGTAAAAGAGCTGTTTAACTTAGGGAAATGCCCTTCAAAAGGCAATTTTATGGACTATTGGTAGGTTATTCTAGATTAAGGGTATTTTTATTTTGGGGGGACTTTTTTATTTTTATAGGGCTATTAAATTAGGTGCAATTGTTTTTATTTTTGATAATCTCGTTTATTATTTTTTGTAAACAGAGTTTTTTATTTTTCGTAATTTAGTGGTTATTATTTTTTGTAATGTATTTCTTTGATTTTTTTCATAGTATTAGTTTTTTTTATATTTGTAATTTAGGTTTTTTAATTGGTAGTTTTTTTTTTATTTGAATAGTAATGTAATTTAATTTATAGTTTAATTTTAGTTTTTTTTTATTTCACAGGTAAGTTTTTATTTATT
Source organism: Bombina bombina (assembly GCF_027579735.1). NCBI lineage: Eukaryota > Metazoa > Chordata > Amphibia > Anura > Bombinatoridae > Bombina > Bombina bombina. The sequence continues at coordinate 1,196,077,498 of NC_069500.1, forward strand.
TTAAGATAGTTATATTGTAACTTTTAATTTAAAGTTAGTGTGTGTTTAGGGGTTAATAGTTTTATTTATCAGTTGCGATGTGTGGGGCTGGTGGTTTAGGGGTTAATAGGTTTATTTAGTGTTGACGATGTTGGTGAGTGGCGGATTAGGGGTTAATCACTTTATTTAGGTGCCAGCGATGTTGGGGTCAGCAGATTAGGGGTTAATAACTTTTATTACTGTTGGCAATGTCGGGGAGTGGTGGACTAAGGGTGTTTAGACTAGGGGGATATGTTAGGGTGTTAGGTTTAAACATAACTTTCTTTTCCCCATAGACATCAATGGGGTTGCGTTGCAGTGATTTGCCATTCCACGATCACAGGTGTTAGTTTTTTTCTAACACTCTCTCCCCATTGATGTCTATGGGGGAAAGTGTGCATGAGCATGTAAACTCAGCCCTTGGCTTTTATGCGGTATATAGCTTATCGCACCATAACGCACAGCACAAGGAGGTTTTTCAGTAACTCGTAATGGCAGTGCTATGGAAAGTGCGGGACCGCTCATTTTATTGCATTCCTTACGCACCCAGTATAGCACAAAACTCTGTGTAAGTTTTTAACTCAAGCAAAGTGACAGCACCATTTGTATCCTGCCCATTGAAGAGTAAGGCTTCTAGTTATCAAGCCGTCAACCTCAAATACGCTGGAATTCCGCAGCGTATTTGTGGCGAGGCTGATTCGCCTAAGTTATCAAGCCCTACACACCGGCAAAAGTTGAATATAGTGACGTAAGCTTCGATCTGCCGGACTCACTAACACTACACTATCATTAAATAAATTAAATTAATTAACTACAAGTAGCTACAATTAAATACAATTAAATTAACAAAAGTACAAAAAAAACACTAAATTACAGAAAATAAAAAAAAATTACAAGAATTTTAAACTAATTACACATAATCTAAGCCCCCTAATAAAATAAAAAACCACCCAAACCCCCCTTAAATAAATCTAACACTACCCCCCTGAAGATCCAAGGGGCGCTGAAGATGTCTTCCATCCGATAGAAGTCTTCATCCAAGGGGCGCTGAAGAGGTCTTCCATCCGATAAAAGTCTTCATCCAGGCGGCGTCTTCAATCGTCATCCATCTGGAGCGGAGCCATCTTCAAAGCAGCCGATGCGGAGCCATCCTCTTCCACTGATGCCTACTCGCCGAATGAATATTCTTTTAAGTGACGTCATCCAAGATGGCGTCCCTCGAATTCCGATTGGATGATAGATCAGCCAATCGGAATTAAGGTAGGAAAAATCTGATTGGCTGATCCAATCAGCCAATCAGATTGAGCTTGCATTCTATTGGCTGATCAGAACAGCCAATAGAATGCAAGCTCAATCTGATTGGCTGATTGGATCAGCCAATCGGATTGAACTTCAATCTGATTGGCTGATTGAATCAGCCAATCAGATTTTTCCTACCTTAATTCCTATTGGCTGATAGAATCCTATCAGCCAATCGGAATTCGAGGGACGCCATCTTGGATGACGTCCCTTAAAGGAATATTCATTCGGCGAGTAGGCGTCAGTGAAAGAGGATGGCTCCGCGTCGGTTGCTTTGAAGATGGCTCTGCTCCGCTCCGGATGGATGAAGATTGAAGATTGAAGACGCCGCCTGGATGAAGACTTCTATCGGATAGAAGACCTCTTCAGCACCCCTTGGATGAAGACATCTTCAGCGCCCCTTGGATTATGACTTAGGGCCCGGCTGAGTGAACACGACTCAAGGTAGGGAGATCTTCAGCGGGGTAGTGTTAGGTTTATTTAAGGGGGGTTTGGGTGGGTTAGAGTAGGGTTATGTGGGAGGTGGGTTTTAATGTTGAGGGGGTTGTATTTTTTTTTACAGGCAAAAGAGCTGATTACTTTGGGGCATGCCCCGCAAAAAGCCCTTTTAAGGGCTGGTAAAAGAGCTGGTTACTTTGTAATGTAGTATAGGGTAGGGACTTTTATTATTTATTTTTTAATTTTATTTTATTAGGGAGCTTAGATTAGGTGTAATTAGTTTAAAATTCTTGTAATCTTTTTTATTTTCTGTAATTTAGTGTTTGTTTTTTTGTACTTTAGTTAGTTTATTTAATTGTATTTAATTGTAGCTACTTGTAGTTAATCAATTTAATTTATTTAGTGTAGTGTTAGGTTTAATTGTAACTTAGGTTAGGATTTATTTTACAGGTAATTTTGTATTTCTTTTAGCTAGGTAGTTATTAAATACAAAGTTGCCTGTAAAATAAATATAAATCCTAAGATAGCTACAATGTAATTATTAATTACATTTGAGCTAGCTTAGGGTTTATTTTACAGGTAAGTATTTAGTTTTAAATAGGAATAATTTATTTAATAATAGTGTAGTGTTAGGTGTAATAGTAACTTAGGTTAGTTTTTATTTTACAGGTAAATTTGACTTTATTTTATCTAGGTAGCTATAAAATAGTTAATAACTATTTAATAGCTATTGTACCTAGTTAAAATAAATGTAAGTTTGCCTATAAAATAAAAATAAATCCTAAAATAGCTACAATATAATTATTAGTAATATTGTAGCTATATTAGGGTTTTCCTTTATAGATAAGTATTTAGTTTTAAATAGGAATAACTAATTTAATAAGAGTAATATTTATTTAGATTTATTTAATTAATATTTAAGTTAGGGTGGTGTTAGGGTTAGTGTTAGACTAAGGTTTAGGGGTTAATAATTTTATTATAGGTTGCGGCAGTGTAGGGGGGGCAGGATAGGGGTTAATAAATTTATTATAGGTGGCGATGGTGTAGGGGGGCAGATTAGGGGTTAATGTTTAATATAGGTGGCGGCGGGGTCCGGGAGCGGTGATTTAGGGGTTAAACAATTTATTTAGTTGCGGCAGGGTCCGGGATCCGCAGGATAGGGGTTAATAACTTTATTATAGGTGGCAGCGGTATGGGGGGGCAGGATAGGGGTTAATAGGTATTATGTAGGTGGCGGCGGGGTCCGGGAGCGGCGATTTAGGGGTTAATACATTTATTATAGTTGCGGCGGGGTCTAGGAGCGGCGATTTAATGGTTAATAACTTTATTTAGTTGCGGGGGGCTCCGGGGCGCCGGTATAGGGGGTAGAACAGTATAGTTAGTGTGGGTGCTTAGTGACAGCTTATCAATAAAGCTGTAAAAAAGCCGAAGAGCAGCGAGATCGGATGAGTGATAACTATCACAGTCCGCTGCTCATCACCCCGTATTCACAAACGTATTCAGGTCTGCGGCGGCGATGTGAGGCGAGCTTAGGCGGGCGTATTGGGGCCGGCGAAGGCAGGTACGTATGGAGCTTGATAACTAGAGGCCTGACACTACGGTTTGCCGTGGATCCTGCACATGTTCTGGCCTGTCCCTGGAACCAGGAGGTGATGAGCTGATACACCCTGAGATATCAGCTTGTCTCTGCTAGCACATTAGGGTGCTATCATGAAATGTGAGTATATTTTGGCTATATCGTTCACATATTTGGACCTCCTTTGGCTGATCTACACATGAGGCACCCCTAAATTTGTTTTTTACTTTCTAGAACTCCCACAGAATGCCTACATCTACATAATTTCTTCGCTACACCAGACTTATAAAGACAAAAAAAAAACTTTCTATTGTAACTATAGGAGCTATGTCGATACATTTATATACAATGTTTAAATCATATACATTGTCCTGTATAGTGCATATTACTTTAAGTATTGTATAGATTTAAACATGTTTGTTTTTTTTACCATGGAAAAAAAAAAGTGTCAATTCTATACAATATATATACATAAACATATATTGCTCCACTAAACTATTAACCCCTTAAATCCCTTCACCCCAGTGCATCCTAACTCCGCTACATTATTAACCCCTAATCTGCCATAATCTATTAACCTAGTTTTAGGATAGGCATAACTGGGGGGGGGAGGGTATTTTTGGTAGTGTTATGTGTTTTATTATTTTTTTTAAATGTTAGTGTTTAATAGTTTGTGCAACTTAAGGGGTGTTAGGTTAGGAGTCTTGAGCGGGTTAGCTGTAAGTATCTCTGAATTCTGGCAATTTATATAAGTACTCCAGGACATTCTGTACTCATGTTTGCCTGCTAATTAAATCTGAACATGTGTTTTACTCACTGTTGCAATATCACTTATCATGAGTAATGATAATATCTTGGGTACAAAGGAGGCCTAAGCCCCTTCAGAGCCTAAGCCCCTTCAGATATTCAGTTATAGAGCAACAGGGGTCAAATGGGATGGGTGCTTTGTGGCAATTGCCCCCTGAGCTACTATCTATGGACAAAAGCATGGTCATTTGTGAATTATTAAAATGTGTACTGTTTTCTTTTTTCCTTATATGCTTCAGCAACCAGGATAAACATTTGCTGGGGGTATAATGAACCCCACCCACCAGCTTCATCCTAGCACTGATTGCAATTCTAATCCATGAAGCTTCTCAGACAGCCCTGCTGTGTTTCAAAGAAGCACCTCTCTTTTCCCTCACCCTTCTCTCTGTACTCCCCTGACCCGAATACAAGGACATACTCTTAGGCTGAGTTTAAGCAATGTCACTACAAGGGGTGGGCAAACTCCCAATAAAATTAGGATCAGTATCACCATTAGTGCAATTACTTGTTACAATATAGGGAGGGGTGCTTTGCACAACTAAATTATTGGAAATTAATGTGGGAAAAAGAGATAATTCCCACTAAAGAATGCTCTATAGCACTCTCTGCCCTGACTACTTGGCAGAAGTCAAAGAGAAGATAAGAAAAGGTAAAATATAACTTTTATTAGTTGAACAATAAAATTGGGTACAAATTTAAAATAAAACCATGAAAGGAGGAGTGTAATAATGATAACCCTAGTAAATTATGAACAAATGGGCCTTTGTGGTTCAATAACCTTTCGTGAAAGTAGGGTTAGATTGATGTGTGGAGAAATGATGAGAATGAGAAAACACTAATTTTTGTAAACGAATGGGAAATATATTTATTTCTGTTCTTTTCTCCTTAAATTTAAGTGGTCATCAATACATCCTAGCATTACATTTACATCCATTTATATTACTCTTACATCTCTTACATCTCACAATATGGATGGAATTTAACTGTATGGATGATGTACCACTTTAATCCTAGAGGGGTTACTAGAGATTAGAGAATATACGATGATACTATATCAGATATACAGGTATACTTTTTTCTCATTCTTATCATTGCTCCACAAATCAATCTAACCCTAACTGTTATTTAAACACAAAGGCCCATTTGGTCATAATTTACTAGGGTTACAGTTATTACACTCCTCCTTTCATGGTTTTATTTCAGATTTTTACCCAATTTTATTGTTCAACTAATAATAATAATAAAAATATTCAACTTATATTTTACCGGGGGGAACTTCCGGGCAGTGGCCATGATAGGTCGCAAGATTGAAAGCTTCTCCAGCTTTCCAGGTTTATCTATATGATATCATCTATTTATGCTGTCATCCAAGCTGCTGGCATACAAAATATGAATTGGATAAAACTGCTCTTCCATTTAATATCTAGATTGTCAAGATTCCTGCAAGCCTAATCTTCCGGAGCTTACTGAGAGACTGTGGCCCCTACTACCCCCCCCCCCCCCCCGACTGAGCACCTGCGGGCCTCAGTCATAGCACAGTGCCAAAAGTGTGCTGCTAATCCCTAACTCAGATTCCTCCTATTTCTATTTGCTCAATCTCCCTGTGGAGATGGTGGACCTGATTCTGGCAGAGATCAAGGTCCTGCTTGACTCTTACCTGCTCTCATTTACTGAAATCCTGCAGGACGCAGTACAGCTCTCCATGTTGGATGCTGATCACGACCATACAGACGTATATTACGGATGCAGCGGCACTACGGAGTCCCAGCGACTATCACTTACATAGGGAGACAGAGATGTCTGCATGGGGGCTGACCGCAGGGTCCAGAACAAGGCAGGAGGGCCTTTGCACTTTGCCTCTAGTGGCAATAGAGGGGAGAGAGTACCGGTGACCTGTTTCGGGGCTTCCCACAAGATAGCTCCTAAGGTGGAGAACGAAGCCTGCGGAGACGTAGCCATACTAACCGCCACATCAGGAAATACAAGGAATATTCCCCACCAACGGCCTCCTGTACTACTTACTTATCCATCAATCCATTAAAGTCCCTTTGGTGTGCAACACTCCCTTGTGGATTGGAATGACCAGCTAGAGGACTGTAGCACCCACATAACGTCCTTATTGGCAAAGATACTATTCGAGGTTCCCATAGAGCCAAATAACAAGGATTTGACCCATTTAACCTGTGGCCCCCTTCTTACACATTTCTATCTAAAAGTTTGTCTCGTGCTGGAGATCCTTTGTTCTGTGGAAACCTAGGAACAATCTCACCAACTGAGGTACTCTTCCCCTATATTTTTATTCTATGGTACCCGGGGAAGTTCCCCCTCTGTGCCATCATCCACAAGCTACCCTTGGGTAAAGAATCTGGAGGCTAATTATTAACAGCAGATAATCCTGTACCTACTCATGCTTAATATCATCACAAGTATGTGGACTGTTTATAGACTTTTAATGTTGATTATAGCAGTTAGCTTGCAATCTCCCTTATGCTCAGAATAAGAGACTGATATATTATATTCTTTATGTTTATAATGTTTAGACATGTTTTAAACAATAATACTCCTATATAGTATGTAGGGGATATAATCAAAAGATAGTATGCCATATAGTTATATATGCTAACCTACCTCTTTAAAATAAGGATGCTATATTTTAGTTAAGCATCTGTTTGCCCCTTACTGTGTTTTAACAATGTACTAGAAAGTTTATAGCCTAGCATTTTAAAATTTCTTTTTTCCATTTAGCTAGGGTCTGAATTCTTACACTTTGATATTACTAACAGCATCTATTTTAAAATATTGGATTTAGAGGTTATATTTTTAGAACTATGTGTTGCAGCAAATAATTATGCTATGTATATTTCTATCAGTAGGTTTATGTAGCCCTCATACACCCTTACAGCTTCCTAGTCCAAACTAGTGTAAAAGTAACTTAAATCTTTATACTGTGCCTCTAACCTACTATAAATAGAAGCAACATTGATGCTCAAGTTCTTTACTGCCCTACTTACAGTATATGCATATGCCTGTCCTGCTGTTGGCAGCCAAAACAGTGGTTTGGCTATAGTCTGTTTATGAAAGTGAGGTGTGGTAACATTTGAGCATCTCTGATGATACTAAATGGTTATACTACTTTTTCTGATAAGTTCAAGTTCATTATCAGCTCCTTCAGGTATGGTAGATTGAAACTAGAGACATATTCCCTTGGACACTGCTATGTATCATCTCAAAACATTCATGACAATCTAATATACAGAATCCTTAACCATTGACCATACATGGCATATATAACTGTAAATGTTCCTGCATCACGTACAAAATATGTTAATAATAGTATGTTAGTTAGCTAACTCTCAGCATCCCCTTTACCTTTTTGTTTTCCTATAATAGCTATTTGGGGTTACTACTTAAACAATATAAATTTAAGAAATTATGTTTTATTTGAATTCCTTATATATAGCAACATTTTTCAAATTATTATTCAAAAATGGAGCGATCTGTATATTTTCCCATAGCCCTTCCCCCCTGATCTACCAGCTAATATATCTCAACAGACTGGGTAACCTTGAAAGGGCCATATCCTCTAATTAGGGGGTTGTTTTATATCTCTAACATGTAATGGAGGAAATCTATATATTTAACAAAAAATACATTAAAGAGGTTCATCATCTAGGACCCATGCAAGGTCTATTATTACTAAAGATTACCTGCTATAACTGTACATATCATACATCATTCCGAGCCCCAAGAGTGGCCTCAGGAGTTATTCTGCAGGTATACTCTTAAACAGACAAACAGTGTATATGCTAAATGTATTACTTTATTACCATTTGAGTGTGCAATCTACATCTATCTTGTCTCATATTGGCTATATGCTTAGAATTTATTGTGATGTGTATTATCTGTATTTAATTTACTGGCACTTGTTATATGTATGCTCTGAATTGAACCTTAATAAAAATGTATTTAAAAAAAAAAAAGTTATATTTTACCTTTCTTATCTTTTCTTGGATTTCTGCCTAGTAGTCAGGGCAGAGAGTGCTATAGCGCATTCTTTAGTGGGAATTCTCTCTTTTTCCCACATTCATTTCCAACAAGGACATACTCTGCCTGACACAATCCTTATACATTTTTTTGAGAATGACAAAAACAACTCTACAACATCACAATTACCCAAAATTAGCTTGAATTATTTCCAAATACCAGATATAGCTTAGAAGCAACAAAACCAGTGATTACTAGTTTTGTTTCAGAATGGTCACTATGAATTTAAGGAATTCACCTTTAAACCTTTCAGGGCTGGACCATTTCACTCTCAGTGTCTAGAGCTCTTTTTTGAGGGTTTGATGATAAAAGATTCTCCTGCTTGGAGAGACATTATAATGCAGACTTTACAGGGACTGAACTCAATGAATGCTATGAGAAAAAGAGTGGAACCTGGAAGTTCCAGAGAGATAAAAGATACCTCCCATAAACCTCTCCACTGAGATGAGATGATTTAAAATGATCCTCAAGCACTGCAAGGACTCTCACAAGATTCTAGACAGGCACATTTTGCTATACTTTTCTAAGGGGTATTATAATGATATTGTTTGGAAAGTCTATTTGTTACTTTAATAAATTCAGATAATATTTTGTATATTTCTTTGCATATTTAACTAATTAAATTGCACTTAGTATTTGCTCCATTGTAAACTAAAACTGACAGCTTCAGAAAATTGAAGTGACAGGATTTCCCTGGGTTGAACATGGGAGTTCCCAGGGTATTTCTTAAGCTCTCTCACAATTCTCATGAAATGTTGTAAGCATTTTACACAAGCTGGTTTTTCTAATTTTCTTGCCAGCTGTATGCAGGTGAAGTTTGCTCAAAATTAACAACACACTTATTTTACTGACAGTAAAATAATATATACTAAAAACTAGTCAAAAGCAAGTTAAATGTAGTGAGTAAATGTAGTTTATATTTGCTGTAAACAGAGTTTATATCAGTCCAAGGTGCTAAGCTGTTAACTTAATAATTTATTGTGGGATTCTGCACCCCAGATAGCCTTATCACATTCTATGGAAGGCATCTCTCATCTCTCAGGGACTTCCTCGTTCAGTCCTTTTTCTTATAGAATTCAGTGAGTTTAGCCTATCTGAAGTCTGCACTATAATTTCCCTCTAAACTAAAGAATTGTGAATCATTGGGCCTATAGAAAGTAGTGAAGCTCTCTAGGAACAGAAGTTGTCAGTTTTATTTTAAATAGAAAAAAATACAAAATACAATTGTATTTGTAAAATATACACATAAATAAAGTATGACCATCATTTGTTTAAATTACACAGAAACTATCAAAGCATAATCCAAATCTGTCTAAATACAGTGCTGTATACAGAATATAAATGCATTAAAATGCTACATAGAAAATGAAACGCTTAGGACATAATCTGAAGTGAAAAATATTGAAACCCCCCCCACAAACAATACATTGGTTACAGGACAAATCATCCTATATAGAATTTCACAAAATATAGGTGTGATGATTATTTATTGTTTAATAATTATCGTCATGTATATGGCTGCAGATTAGCCCTTTTCCATATCAACATGATAACAATGAGCCATTTCCATTGTGTATCAAGGGGTCGATCCGATAAAAATCGTCACCCGCAAAAGCCGGCGATGCCAATATTTACGCTGGTTTGGTATCCTATATACGGCGTAACCTAGAAGTTACGCCCGTATATTTCTGCCGTCGCCCGTAGTTTTTTTGGCCATAGGCAGGTATACCAAACTTGTGCAGTTTGGTATCCAATATGCAGCGTAAGGACTTACGTGGCGAAAATGGAGAAATCTTACTCCATTTTCACCTCGCCACAAAAAGCAGCTGTAAGAAGCCTTACGCTGACTATTGGAGCCCCGTAACTCCCTAAACTAGCTAGAAAATAAACGCATGCGCAATGTCTATCTACCTGTCACCCGCGATCTGCTAAATAAAACCTAACACCTAACGCATGCGCAATGTCTATCTACCTGTCAACCGCGATCCCCCCCCCGAAATCCCTAATAAAGTTATTAACCCCTAAACCGCCGCTCCCGGACCCCGCCGCCATCTACATAAACTAACCCCCTACTGTGAGCCCCTAAAACCGCCACCATCTACCTTATCTATCCCCTAATCTGACCCCTTACACCGCCGCCACCTATATAAAAATTATTAACCCCTAATCTAATCCCCCTATACCGCCGCCAGCTATATTAATATTATTAACCCCTAATGTAAGCCCCTTACACCGCCGCCATCTCTATTAAAATTATTAACCCCTAATTTAATCTACCTACCCCGCCGCCAGCTATATTATCTATATTAACCCTAAGTATATTATAGTTAATATAGTTATTACATTATATATATTAACTATATTAACCCTAATTATATTAGGGTTAATATAGTTAATATAGTTACTATAGTATTTATATTAACTATATTAACTCTATCTAACCCTAACACCCCTAACTAAATTTATATTAAATTAATCTAATTCATATTATAAACTGAAATATTCCTATTTAAATCTAAATACTTACCTATAAAATAAACCCTAAGATAGCTACAATATAATTAATAATTACATTGTAGCTATGTTAGGGTTAATATTTATTTTACAGGTAAATTGTTAATTATTTTAACTAGGTATAATAGCTATTAAATAGTTATTAACTATTTAATATCAACCTAGTTAAAATAATTACCCAATTACCTGTAAAATAAATCCTAACCTAAGTTACAAATACACCTACACTATCAATAAATTAAATAAACTACAAATATCTATCTAAAAATACAATTAAATTAACTAAAGTAAATTACAAAAAAAAAACCAAACACTAAATTACAAAAAATAAAAAAAAGATTACAAGATTTTTAAGCTAATTACACCTATTCTAAGCCCCCTAATAAAATAATAAAGCCCCCCAAAATTAAAAAAATTCCCTGCGCTATTCTAAATTAAAAAAAGTTCAAAGCTCTTTACCTTACCAGCCCTTAAAAGGGCCTTTTGTGGGGCATGCCCCAAAGAATTCAGCTCTTTTGCATTTAAAAACATATACAATACCCCCCCCCCATTACAACCCACCACCCACATACCCCTATTCTAAACCCACCCAAACCCCCCTTAAAAAAGCCTAACACTACCCCCCTGAAGATCTCCCTACCTTGTCTTCACCACACCGGGCCGAACTCCTCATCCGATCCGGGCGATGTCTTCGCTCCACCACCGCGGAGCATCCATCCCGGCCGACGACTGAACGACGAATGAGGTACCTTTAAATGACGTCATCCAAGATGGCGTCCGCCGAATTCCGATTGGCTGATAGGATTCTATCAGCCAATCGGAATTAAGTTAGAAAAATCTGATTGGCTGATTGAATCAGCCAATCAGATTCAAGTTCAATCCGATTGGCTGAACCAATCGTCGTGCCAATCGTCGTGCCGGAAGGATGCTCCGCGGCGGAGGAGCGAAGTAAGAAGATTGAAGATGCCGATTTGCTTGAAGACGTCGCCGATGGAAGAAGACTTCACTGCCGCTTGCTGGAACACATCGCCCGGATCGGATCAGGAGTTCTGCCCGGCGGGGTGAATGCAAGGTAGGGAGATCTTCAGGGGGGGTAGTGTTAGGTTTATTTAAGGGGGGTTTGGGTTAGATTAGGGGTATGTGGGTGGTGGGTTGTAATGTTGGGGGGTGGTATTGTGGTTTTTTTTTGCAGGGAAAAGAGCAGTTTTCTTTGGGGCATGCCCCCACAAAAGGCCCTTTTAAGGGCTGGTAAGGTAAAAGAGCTTTGAACTTGTTTTAATTTAGAATAGGGTAGGGAATTTTTTTATTTTGGGGGGCTTTATTATTTTATTAGGGGGCTTAGAATAGGTGTAATTAGCTTAACAATCTTGTAATCTTTTTTTTATTTTTTGTAATTTAGTGTTTGTTTTTTTGTAATTTAGTTTAATTTATTTAATTGTATTTTTAGATAGATATTTGTAGTTTATTTAATTTATTGATAGTGTAGGTGTATTTGTAACTTAGGTTAGGATTTATTTTACAGGTAATTGGGTAATTATTTTAACTAGGTAGCTATTAAATAGTTAATAACTATTTAATAGCTATTATACCTAGTTAAAATAATTAACAATTTACCTGTAAAATAAATATAAACCCTAACATAGCTATGATGTAATTATTAATTACATTGTAGCTATCTTAGGGTTTATTTTATAGGTAAGTATTTAGATTTAAATAGGAATATTTTAATTAATAATATTAATATTAGATTTATTTTAATAAGAGTTTAGTTAGGATGTTAGAGTTAGATAGGGTTATTATACTTAATATATATATATAATATAATAACGATATTAACTATATTAACCCTAATATAATTAGGGTTAATATAGTTAATATATATAATATAATAACTATATTAACTATATTAACCCTAATATAATTAGGGTTAATATAGTTAATATAGCTGGCGGCAGTGTAGGGGGATTAGATTTGGGGTTAATACATTTATTATAGGTGGCCGTGGTGTAAGGGGATGTAGATTGTAGGCAAAAGAGCAGTTTACTTTGTGACAAAGCACCGCCAAAAGCCCTTTTAAGGGCTGGCAAAAGAGCTGTTACTTTGGGGCATGCCCCGCAAAAAGCCCTTTTAAGGGCTGGCAAAAGAGCTGTTACTTTGGGGCAATGCCACGCAAAAAGCCCTTTTCAGGGCTATTTGTAGGGTTAGACTTAGGTTTAGTGGTAGGGATAGTTTAGTATTTTAGGGGTTAAATAATTTAATATAGATGGCGGCGGGGTAGGGGGATTAGATTAGGGGTTAATAATTTTAAAATAGCGGTGGGTAGGGGCTCACTTTAGGGGGTAGGTAAGGTAGATGGCGGCGGTGTTAGGGGCTCACTTTAGGAGGTTATAGATTTAATATAGCTGGCGGCGGTTTAGGGGTTAATAACTTTATTAGGTAGCGGCGGTTTAGGGGTTAATACATATTTTATTGTTAGGATAGTGAGGGGGGATAGCGGATAGAGGGTTAGACGTGTCGGGCTATGTTAGGGAGGCGTGTTAGACAGTGCGGGTGATTTAGACTTTAGTCAGGTTTTGTAGGCGCCGGCAGTTTCTAACGTGCCGCAAGTCACTGGCGATGCCAGAAATTTGTACTTGCGCAGATTTCTGGAAATCGCTGGTTTGTCAGACTTACGGCACGTTAGCATGTGACGGCGACATATATGGGATAGCTCGAGTTGCGAGCTGAAACTGCGGGCGACGCGGGTTCCCTCGCTTGCGCCGCAAACTGCGATCTATATTGGATCGCGCCCCAACAGCATTTTTTTTTTATCTATTTGGTTAAAAATTACCTCATAGTTAACAAGTCAGTCCTGTTTAGCTGATAACAAAAAAATCTGAATACGTTATAACATATTTAAAAGGATATTTTATTACTATCACATTCAAAAGCTAAAAAGAAAATATAAACCTAGGACAACAGTTTTTTATTTAACAAGTACCACAAAATATTTGTGAATGTAATATTGGATTTTGTGCATGGATAAAGGTAAAACATTCAAATTACACTTGACATTATTGCATGATATTAGGAAGCAACATCACCAAATGGAAACAATTGCCCCCTGTTCAATAAATTAAAGTTAAAAAATGAATAGCACTTTTACACTAATAAAAATAAGTAAAAATAACACATGCCCTTTAAACTAATAATGCCTGTATAAAAGCTAGAATACAAGTGGAGTGTTATAGTAACCACAGGTTGATATAAGTAATATCACAACCGCACTAACTTGTTCATGTTTTAAAAGTTGAAAATAAACGGGGGCACTCGAGTGCAAACAAAATTTGAGCTTGTTGGGTTAGCACCAAGCACAGCATAAATACTAGGGATGGGCGAATGTTTCGCAACATTCGAAAAACGGCACGAATTTTAACACATTCGTTCGTTCGAATCGAATTTCGAATGTTTACATAACATTCTAACATTCGATTTTCGAATGTTCGGTTTAGAATTTTACGATTACATTCGAAAATATTCTTTTCGAAAAATTTGAATTTAGATTGTAATAGTATTTCTAATGCTTTTTCTTTAAATGTAATTTTCGAATTATGCAATATTCGAATTCGAAAAATTCGAATTTAGATTGTAATAGTATTTCTAATGCTTTTTCTTTAAATGTAATATTCGAATTATGCAATACGTGTATTTGAATTCGAAAAAAAATCGAATTTAGATTGTAATAGTATTTCTAATGCTTTTTCTTTAAATGTAATATTCGAATTATGCAATATTCGAATTCGAAAAATTCGAATTTAGATTGTAATAGTATTTCTAATGCTTTTTCTTTAAATGTAATATTCGAATTATGCAATACGTGTATTCGAATTCAAAAAATTCGAATTTAGATTGTAATAGTATTTCTAATGCTTTTTCTTTAAATGTAATATTCGAATTATGCAATATTCGAATTTGAAAAATTCGAATTTATATTCGAATTTGAAAAATTCGAATTTATATGTTTGTAATAGTATTTCTAATGCTTTCTTTAAATGTAATATTAGAATTATGCAATATTCTATATGGAAACATTCAAAATGATTTATTTGTATCTATTATGTATCAATTTACTAGATTCCTGCCCTACCACATGAACTATTGAACTTCTGAATAGTATTTGTTAAATAGAATGTTAAATTCGAAATTTCGAATGTGGACATTCGATATAATTATAAACATTCGAATTCGAAAGTGACATTCGAAAGCTGTAAATAACATTCGATTTTCGAATTTTTAAGAATATTCGTTCTTATCGACATTTGGATTTAGAATTCGAATTTCGGTAATAACATTCGTTCTACATTCGAAATTCGAAAATTTACACATTCGCCCATCCCTAATAAATACATTAAAATAAAGTGTTACACTCATATATATATATATATATTTTATATATATATACTATCTGATAAAAAATATTCATATATATATATATTAAAAATATGTTTTGGTAAGGGATAAAAGGTATATGGTATATGACAAGGTGTTTGACTGGAAAGGGCTATAATGTATATATGTATATTTATATATTATTATTATTATTATTATTATACTTTATTTATTAAGCGCCAACATATTCCGCAGCGCTGTCCATGGATACAAATCATTTAAATAAAACAATACAAGGCTTTTAAGAGACAGGACAAAATTTACAAACACATACAGGAGGGATTGAGGGCCCCATTCCCATGGGAACTTACAATCTAAATATGTGTGTGGGAATATATGTATATATATATATATATATATATATATATATATATATATTCCTTACGATAGAAATACACTCACAGGTCTTTTTGCAGGGTGAAAAACAAAATCTTGATGAAACGTTTTCAGGGATATCTTCCCCTTCATCAGCATGAAGCATATATATGTATGTATGTATTAGCAAGAAATAAGCACTCTCTGGTTTTGGATAACAAATAGTATATTTTACTAGTGGGGTGTTTCGAGGTATTCACCCCTTCCTCAGACAAATACAAAGTGAACAGTAAAAATATTTATACAGATACACAGTAGAAAAAAAAACTCCCCTCATTAGTGCAACAAATCACTAATAGAGCCACCTTATTGGTGGTTAAGGACACACCCTAAATCACATGCAAGTGGGAAACATGAATCAATCAATTAATTACCATCCCAAAACATATGTGCACAAGTGTAATTACTAGCAACATATTCAAAGCGGTATCAAGTTATAACAAAACAGAACTATAGCACATGGCATCAATCCTAAGTATATATAAAATCTAATAGCATAAACATCAATAATCCTCATATCTAGGATAAGAAAAGAAAACAATAAACACAAGTCATAATAAGAAACACAGGAAAAGCCTATTATAGCATAGCGTGTACAGTGTTTCAACTGTTGTATCACAAAGTGAATACTTAGGGTGTATTAGGGAGAAAATCAGATATAATGAACAGCATTATATGCAGCAATATGGGACGTATGGAGCATACTAAGGACCAGTATTAGAGGCTGTGTATGTAGAGAATCAATATATATGCAAGCGTGTTAAGGCTGTAAGTTATCAGTGTCTTAATGGTCAGAATTGGTTGCAGCACATGCATCTCTATTATGGCGGGTGAGACGCCGACATACGCTGGTCATAAGGGGACGGGGCCTCAAAAAGGCAGAAAATGACACTCAGGAGGTGTGTTTACTAACAAGGCTAATGATAGGCTCTAAGCAAGCATGTTAAGGCTGTACGTTACCAGTGTCTTAATAGTCACAATTGGTTGCAGCACACGCTTCTTTATAATGGCGGTTGAGACGCCAACATAGGCTGGCCATGAGGGGGGTGGAGTCTCAAAACAGGCAGAAAAGGAAAGAAAGAGCTGAAGTGCAATTACAGGAGATGTCTCAGAAGTTTCTCAAAAGAGGCTATGCACACAATCTAATTTCTGATTAGCAATTACTGTCTCACAATGAAGAGGACACCAAACAACAATTAACCTTCACGATGACGTATGGACCTAACATCCAAGTCACTGCCAAGAGCCTACGTGACAAATGGTGGATCGTTCAGTCTGATCCCACTCTACCCTTTGCAGCACTTGACCCCCCGAGGATGGGATACAAATGGGCGAGTAACTTAAAGGATATACTACCCACTGCAACAAGCATGAAACTTGGCTAAAATCCAAAAAGATGGGATCCTTCAAATGCCCAAGTTGTGTGACATGTCATTCTATGTTGCAGCGGCTGACATTTAGGCATTCGCATACCAACAAGAGGTACCAAATTTGCCACTACCTGACATGCAACACTAAATTTGTTATCTACCTATTGAGTTGCAACTATGCAAAATTCTATGTAGGTAAAACTGACGACGACATCAAGAAATGGATTGCGAATCACAGGAGTGCTATTAGATCTGCACTAGACACTTGTAAGACTTATCAACCAGAAGCCAGACACTTTTTAGAGGCTAACCACACTGTTAAGGATTTGCGTTTCACATTGATTGACCATGTCCCACCCCTCAGGAGGTGACAGAAAGAAGAAACTCCTACAAGTGGAGGCCAAATGCAAATTCACACTGGACACCCTGCACCCTAAGGGGTTAAATGTGAATATTGACTGGCATTGTTTGCTCTAATTGCTGGTCGTTCACAACAGACTGCTTCATGAATTATCTAATTGCTTTTTGGGTTTGTTTTTCTTAAATGCATCTGTATATTTGGCAGTGTACGTAACATCTATAAGATGACATGGCATTCCTGAGCCATTATATGGTATTTTAATATTTATACCCCCTAAAGGACCTACATTATATACCTGGACAGGCAGCCTAGGGTTTCTTTTACTAACTCTATATTTTTTCTATTTTTTTATACTTCTAGGGATCTATCCTGACCCTCCCCTATAGAGCTTTCTATGTCCCATCAGTGATAGTTCAGATACATTTGCCCCTTGTATAGTATTATTGAGCTATATATAGAGTAATATAGTCTGATCCCTATCTGGAATAATATATTATTCCCTTTGTATAATAGTTTAAGTAGGGCAGTTGTATGTCTCTATAATATAATATAATTACTTTTATTTACTATGATTTTGTGCTTCCCTACCTTATGTACAATATATTTATATCATGATTTTTCAATACTGTAAAGGACACACTCGAGGCTCATTTATATACAGTTTGTTCCCCTCTCCCATCCCATAATGCGTCTAACTTCTTCGCCATTGCGTATGGCTAAGGAAGACATTGTGGTTTTCTTTTCATTTATTTGTGTATCCAATGTGGGGACTCCGTCTCTACTTGCATATATTTTTCAGCCTGGCTGCTATAGTTATTACTTATAGCCCAGCTGCGATACCTACATTGCTATTTGTGGGTGTTTTACTCACTCTATTTGCTTAGAGCCTATCATTAGCCTTGTTAGTAAACACACCTCCTGAGTGTCATTTTCTGCCTGTTTTGAGGCCCTGTCCCCTTATGACCAGCGTATGTCGGCGTCTCACCACCATAATAGAGATGCATGTGCTGCAACCAATTGTGACCATTAAGACACTGATAACTTACAGCCTTAACACGCTTGCATATATATTGATTCATACACAGCCTCTAATACTGGTCCTTAGTATGCTCCATACGTCCCATATTGCTGCATATAATGCCGTTCATTATATCTGATTTTCTCCCTGATTTTCTCCCTAATACACCCTAAGTATTCACTAAGTATTCCCTTTGTGATACAACAGTTGAAACACCGTACATATGAGGATTATTGATGGTTATGCTATTAGATTTTATATATATATATATATATATATATATATATATATAAATATATATATATATATATTTATATATATATATATATATATATATATATATATATATAAATATAAATATATACTTAGGATTGATGCCATATGCTATAGTTCTGTTTTGTTATAACTATTTGTTGAATGCCGTGTTACTGAGAGAGTTATTCTCTCAGTAACACGGCATTCAACAAACAATTCCCTAACATGTTTCGCCACTACCGTGGCTTTTTCAAAGACCCTTTGAAAAAGCCACGGTAGTGGCGAAACATGTTAGGGAATTGTTTGTTGAATGCCTTGTAGCATTTTTTATTAAGCAGGAATGGTGGTCTTTATAGTTTAAATAATTGTGGTTGTACACAATATTGATTTAATTTACTTTATAAAGAGAATAACTCAGTAACTTTATTTCAAATAGAACCGGCATTTATAGCGAGTGCTTAGTGGTGACTGCAGACAAGCGGTTAAAAAATACGGAGCTCGAATATATATATAATACCGCAAACTGTCAGCCTAAGATCAGCACTCAGCCTGCTAAAATGCTTAAAAACTAGAGTGGTAACACATATCAATTTGTTATCTTTCAGTATAAGCTAAGCCAAGTTAACTTGACATATTGGAACTGAACTGGCAGTTATAGCAAGAGCCCAGTATTTATCCTAAACAAGCGGTTAAGAAATATAAAACTTGAATATATACATAATACCGCAAATTATTAATCTAAGATTTATACTGAACCTTCTAAAATGCATAATATGTGACCCAGCAATATGTATTAAGCATTCGATCTTTAGTATAAGCTAAGCCACGCTAACTTTATGAAACTGAACCGGCACATATATTAAGAGCCCAGTGTTGATTCAAACATGCGCTTAAGAAATTTGGAGCATTAATATATATACAATACCGCAAATCATCAGTTTGAGATCAGCACTTAGACTTTCAAATGTTTAACATTCAGTCCGGCAATATATATCAACAAGTCTATCTTTAGTATAAGCGAAGCCAAGCTAAATTCACGAGTTACAGCTACTCTGCAGCAGCACCGTAACAAATGTATACAATTGCTATGACTCTAAGAATAAAATAAACACAATATAATTCTAATACAATAACTTGGGTGAATAAAGATGATAATAGGATTACAAGTCACTTAGGTGGAATATTGTAATAGAAGCTTGAAATAAAAAAGTCACTCAAGACAGTTATTACATCCAACACTAAAGGTTAGCAGAACAAGTGCACACTTGACAGAAATCCTGCTCATGCAGCCAACATAAGCAGCTTTCTATTAACACTATGTCAACTATAGCAGAAACAAGACAAAAAGTGTAACAAATAACTATCCTATACAGTTAACTATGAACCATATATTGTAAACATTTTATATATGAATAAATTATTAAACAATGTGGTACAATTGAAACTTTTTTCAAGTGCTTGGTTACAACATTAATTACACGAATCACGTGATAGAAATAACATTATATCAATCAGAACAACCGCAATATAAAAATCAAGCTAACCCACTGCTATCCTTTTATAGCCGATTATTATTACCAGACTTACAACAGAGTAAATATCGGAGCATAGTAGCTTTACTGATACCACGCAAGTGTTACTAATATCCAACAATGTATAGTTACTGTGAATACCTTAACGTGAAACGGGCTATTAATCCAAGTTTTTCTCTATATATATATCACAACCACCCCAACTGTCTGTGAAAAACGGACAAAATTCAATCAGACCCAATCCTGCAATTTTTAATCTAGTATGTATGTAGACTGTGTTTGTTGTTGCTCTTTTTAAATTCACCAATAAAGGTTATATTTTAACACATCCCCACACATTCCTCCTATTTCAGACTCTTATACCTTGTCCAACTTTTGCCATTGTTAAATAGGGAAAGAGTGCTATACAGGTGTACATTTCATCAATCCTAGGATTGATAATTTTCGTGACCTTCTAATTGTGTGGTCTGGCTCACATGAGGACAGAGAACACTTCTGTGAGTATCTCAACAATAATGCGGTGGGTTTAAGTTTTACCCACAGTTTTGATAAAATCCAGATCCCATACTTAGATGTCATCCTGATAGGAAAACCCTCGGAGAATAGAGTTAGTACTTCACTATACATTAAGCCAATCACATCCAATACTTTCCTTCATGCTAGGAGTTGCCACCCCAAGCATACAAGCAATGGGATTGCAAAGAGTCAGTTTTTAAGGTTACGGCGTAACTGCTCCGAGCATGACAGTTTCTTGCTTGAGAGTCAATCCCTCACCCTAAAATTTCTTGAGAGAGGATATAATAAAAAGACCATACTCAGAGCTTACAATGATGTCTTACAACAAGATAGGTCTACTCTACTTGAGGAAAAGTCTAAATACAAGCCATCTAGGAATAAACCCACATTTGTGACTACCTATAGCTCACAATATTATCAGGTCTGCAAAATTTTAAGGAAAAACCTTCCAATCCTGCTAGCCGATGATGTTCTGAAAGATGAGATTAGGGAGGGTTGCTTTTGCGTTCCCAAACGTAATATAACAATTGGGAACCGAGTATCCCCTTCCTTATTAAAAAAGCCAAAAGCTAAAAGCAGTTGGCTAACTCAAAAAGGGCATTACAAGTGCGGCAATAGCACTTGTAAAGCCTGCGGGCATGTCAGTGTAAATAGGACGTTCCAATCTACAGTTACACAAAGGGTATATTCACATTCCCATTGCACTAATTGTAGATCGACCTTCATCATCTACATGATTACATGTCTGGCGTTTGAAAAGCAGTACGTAGGTTGCACCTCCCGAGAGGCAAGAGAGAGGATACGAGCCCATCTCAACGATATTGAGCGGGGTATCCTAACCACAGGAGCGGCCAAGCACTTCATTGAAGTGCATCATAGAGATGTTAGAAATTTCACATGGTTAATTATAGACCACATTCCAAAGAGACCACGGGGAGGTGATAGATCCAAGGACCTTCTTAGAAAGGAGGCCTTTTGGATCTTCACATTGGGGACTAGGCAACCCCTAGGTCTAAATATAGAAACAGACCTTATTAACCATTGGTAGTCTTGATTAGCCCACCACTTGGTACAGTCTCTAATTTGTTTCCAGTAATCAATCTCAAAGGTACTTACTTATTTATCTTCCTTAAGAATGTCTGATTAATCCAATGACCGGTAATGATTATTATTATTATTAGATAATCTGATGGAGGTCAAGTGGATTAAGCATACAATAGGGGGGTCAGAGCAGTAATTATAATATATGGGTTACCCACCCTGATCACGAATACATTGAGTATAGGTTTCAAATGTATCAAGTTATTACAGCATGGAGATTTTATGTTATGGTTTCAACCCAAACTTAAGTCCAATATAGGTACCATATTGCTCCCTCTAGGTCATTTAGTACTTAAATATTCCAAATAGGAACAGAACAGATTTACCATATAATAAATTTCATGTTTATAAAACATGAAGTTCAATGGTCAAGTTCTTTATAAGTACTATGCATATATTCATGCTCATGCCCTTACCCCAGGTAGCGCATAATTACACCTGAGTTATATATTCAGGTGTATCACTATATATGATAAGTTAGACAACATGGGTACTACAGTATCTATATATTCACATCTTAATCTTATGCTGATTTAAATAACATAATGCCTTACCGCATTGATTATTAAAATCTTTCTCATTGCTATTACATTCATTGAAGGGTTACCCATAGAACATTGATAATAATATCACCAATGTTATCCATTCATAGTTAACTTTTCTATGTGTTTCACTTTCTATGAGCAACCATACATACGTGTGTGTGAGTGTTATATATGTATAAGCATGCACTCTAATAAAGCTCGCACCCCCCAGTCCCTCCCCCAAAGGTGTACACACCTGTTGGCTGAATTGGGCTCCAATATATCCAATAACAAGTTAGGTTAGCCTATTTAAATTTGCATACGAGAAGTGGGCATTATGCAGTCTAAGAGTAAGGCTCCATAGGAGCTGAAACGCATCAGACAAGCCCATCCTCAGTGCTCCTAACAGCCCTTACTACATGGCCATGTTACTGTATTTTCCTGCAATTATATCTCCTATACAAGTTTTTGCAGAGCTGCTGTTTTTATGCGCTCTTCGCTATCTAATAAAGAACCTGTTTTGAGAATTTTGTCCGGACATTCGTCTGTTTCCTATATATATATATATATATATATATATATATATATATATATATATATATATATATATATACACTGAAAAAAGGTACTTAAGGTATAAACAGTTTGGTATTGAATGGGGAGGATTAAAATTACACTACACAAGACTCTTATTCGCCCAGTGAAATAAACCATTTTCTTGGATATTTTCAAACACTTAAGACTTACTTATTAACACAAGCCTTTCAAGAGCAATATATGTAACTTTAAACTTTATATTTAAATGCATCATGTGTAAAGCTCTTTGAGCTCTATCTAAGAGAAAAGTGCTATATAAGTTGTTATTTTTAATTGAAAGAGAGAAATAGAAGCTTTATTAGAGTCCTCTGTTTTTGGGTAAATAGCACTTTAAGGGCTCCATGTACTAAGCAGTCAGCGAGCTACCCGCAACAAATCTCGCGCCCAAACTCGCAAACTGATATGTACAAAGCCGTCAATTATGTAAAAACTCGCATCTTTAAAATTGCGAGCGTACTTATCCGCCATACCTCGCTACCTCTCCATTTTTTACTGTAATTAGACACATTTGACCACCAACTCGCCAAAAACGAATGTACTAAAAAATCTATTTGTCCGCTCGCGTCAATTTCCGCTCCCACCTCGTTATTTTTGCCTCGCCACCTTTTAGGTGGCGGGCAAGGTACAAAACAATAGGAAAGTCACTCTAGACGCCAGTCTAGACATATATAAAAGGCAGTAATATCAGCATTGTACTTACATTGTTCATTTCAGCAGCTATGGAGATAATTCTGTTTTTGTTTATTCTCCGTTTGATGCGAATCCGGGCTAGAAGACAGAATACTGGAAATGTAGCTAATCGATTGGTTAGAAGAAGGAGAGTTCGAGTCCCCCGTGTATTCCTTCCACGGGTTGGTTTGCACGGCCTTTCTGACCGAGAGATCATACAAAGATTCCGGCTTGATCGTGAATCGATATTACACCTGTATCGAGAGATTGAAGATCATTTGGAGCCGATGACTGCTCGTTCACAAGCTATTCCGGGACTTCTCAAACTATTAGCGGCATTGCATTTTTTTGCAACAGGCTCCTTTCAGGCAGTTTCTAGCGTCATTATTGGAATGAGTCAATCTGCTTTTTCACGCCACTTATCCAAAGTCATTGGGGCTATGATGGTTATTTTTCATCGATATGTTTGTTTGCCATCTACCCCTGAAGAATGGCAATCTATCAAGTCAAATTTCTATAGGATGGCTGGGATGCCCAATGTCCTAGGTGCCATAGACTGTACCCATGTTGCTGTAAGACCACTTCAAGCTCGTGAGGAGATCTATAGGAATCGAAAGCATTTCCATTCCTTGAATGTCCAGATGGTCTGTGACCCCCACATGAGGATTATCAGTGTCCGTTCTAACTTTCCTGGATCCTGTCATGATTCTTACATTTTAAGGCAGACTGGGTTATACCGGAAGTTCGAGGAGGGAAATATGCCTGACGGATGGCTTCTAGGTAAGCATAACTGGCGTCTAATATGTCTCTCATTTCAATGTACCAAAATTGCGCCCAATTTGTCGACTGTAATCTGTATAGTTTAATTGTATTGTATAGTTCTGAATCTTTATAATTATTCTTATATTAATATTTATATTTATTATATCTTCTATTAGGAGATGGAGGGTACTCATGTACAGAATGGCTGTTGACTCCCTATAACAACCCACAGACCAGAAGTCAAGTACGTTTCAATGAAGCTCACCGATCTACCAGGGGGATTATTGAGAGGACTTTCGGTCTTTTGAAAATGCGGTTTCGATGTCTTGATCGTTCTGGTGGTGCTATGCAGTATGCACCAGAGAAAGTTGCCAAAATTATATTGGTTTGCTGCATACTGCACAATATTGCAATTAAAAGAGGCTGTCCATTAGAAGATGAAGATCCAATAGATACTGATGATTTACCAGAAGAAATATGTGTCGAACAAGCTAATAGGCGTGGAAATGCAACAAGGGACATGGTTTCAGAACAATATTTTGTGTTTGAGGATTAAAGTTTCAGTTGATCAATAAAAAACTTTCTTTATTAACTTGTCTCCATTTTTTTTAAGAGTTAAGGTTATTAAAAATCACTCATGATAAACAGTTAAATACATAACAGTTGTTGATCTTCAATTATCAAAGGTTTCAAATAAATAAAGTTTATGATCAAAGTTATTACAGACAATATATTATAGGTAATACATTGTCTTTGTGACATCACACTAGTGTCTACAGCTGCTCTCACTCTTTTACATATGTGATTATTGTAATGTAATCCCTCCATAGCTGATGCTAATTCATTATTGTGTCATTGAATTGTAGCTGTAACAAGCGACAGTATATTCAACAGTGCTTTATGTTATCAGATTGGATTTTTGAGTTAAAAAAGACTTGCTAATTTTATTTGTTTTATTCTAACCTCTATTTTTAACAGCTACTAGGTTTTCCCATATTCAAATAAATACCTTAAGGGCTTACTCTTAGCACTTATTTTCTTAACCTTTATAATATATTTTTGCATTCAAGATTTGTTAAAAGAATAGTGGCATATAGAAAATAATGGCAAAATAAATTATTTTATTACAAAATTATAATCTTTAAACATTATATATTAACAATTGTAAACCAAAGTAACTTGTTATACATATAAACACATCTGAAAAAAAAGGAAATGTTTAGAAACCAAATAACAATTGTAAACCAAAATAAATTCTAATACATATAAACACATATGAAACAAAGAAAATGTTTAGAAACAAAATAACAATTGTAAACCAAACAACATTTTAATACATATAAACACATCTTAAAAAAATTAAATGTTTAGAAACAAAATAAAAATTGTAAACCAAATTAAATTTTAATACATAAAAACACATCTGAAACAAATAAAAAAATGTTTAGAAACAATAACTATTGTAAACCAAAGTATAAATGTTAATACATACACATCTGAAACAAAGAAAATGTTTAGAAACAAAATAACAATTGTAAAACAAAGTAAATTTTAATACATATCAACACATCTGAAACAAAGAAAATGTATATGAAACAAATATCATTTGTAATAACTATAAACATCGATATTTACAAACCTTCATAAAATACATTAATCTACATATACATTATATTTTTCTCTATTTTTCGGGGATACATATCTGGATCAATGCGCTAATGATTGACATAACAATTAATCACGTCATCGTCAAACATGTCGCGTCCTGAACCTTTTGGTGCTGGAGAATTGGTGATATTAGTTTATGCCATGGATAAATATTTCCCTAAACGGATTGGTGGTGTGAGGGGAGTGAGACAGGAATGCCGAGACAAAATTATATACGAGATGCTGAGAAGAATGCATCGTATTTCAAAAATTAAAAGAACAAGACGACAGTGTCTTAGAAAATATAGTGATTTGAAGAGAAGAGAACCGAAGTACTATAAATCGATTCGAAGATTGATAAGGACATGTAAGTTTCAAAATTATATATGAAATAATTTTTAATAATATAAAAAAAGGGTTTATTTTTGAACTGCGTCATCATTGACGAATCCAGGAAAATAATATTTCCTGACTGTTACTTTGACTATATTAGTATATACAATTGCAAAAAGTTACAAAAGTTAGCATGCAGAACTGAGTTAGTAGATTAAAATTTAACTATATAACTATATACACTTAAAAGGTTAGAAAACTTAGCATACAAAAATGAGTTAGTAGAGTAAAATATAACTATATTAGTATATAACATTGAAACATGCAGAACTGAGTTAGTAGAATAAAATATAAATATATTACTATATAACATTGAAACATGTTAGAAAAGTAAGCATGCAGCATAATTATTTCAATTTTTTTTATTAAATTTTTTTCTTATATATATGTTTATAGATATGAGAAGTAGGAGAATGAAGTGTGCACACCCACCACGCTACTTAAGGTCAATGTTGGTGCAAACACCCAGAAGTGAAGCTCTTTCTCCACCTTTGCCAATAACACTATTGGATATTGAATTATCTCCAAATCCATATGCAATTTGTCATAAAGAGACACAGACAGGTAATGACTTATTATTTAAATTTTAAATCATATATTTTAGGTTTTGGCTTAAAAAGTTTTAGCATGCAATATTAATCAAGTTGCTAATTTACTTCTATTATCATTTTTTTCCTCATTTACTTTCTATTTTTATTTGAAAAAGAGGGCATCTAAGCTAAGGAGCCAGCCAATTTTTGGTTGAGCACCATGGACAGCACTCTTTGATTGGTTCTGTCCAATTATCAAGTACAACACAGTTGGTTCACCAAAAATGGGCTGGCATCTAAACTTAGATTCTTGCTTTTCAAATAAAGATACAAAAAGAATGAAGTAAAATATAAAGTTTATTTAAATTGCATGCACTATCTGAATCATGAAACTTAGAAATTGGTTTCTATGTCACTTGTAATGATTATTATTATTATTGTTTTAAATAATATATACAAGGTTTTTGATTTAATAGTTTTCTATCTTTGTAATTTCGTTCATAGATATTACCATGGAAGAAATGGAAACTAGTATGGAAATGGAAGAATTTCAAAATCCAGATAGTGTGACAATATTTGAAGCATTAACTTCAGATGATACTCAACCAAGGATAGAAGTTTTACCAACAATGATGGTAGATAAAGGTATGTTTCATACTCAGTAATCTTAAATCTAAGAAAATACAAGTTTTAACTAATACATATATTGTATATTTCAAATAGGAGTTGGCTCAGATGAAAGCTTTAAAGGAGTGGACATAAGTGTAGAAGCTAATATAGTAGATAACGTAGATAACAGCACATCAGGAGGTAATATTTGTGATGAAAAACCCTATCATACATTGAATATGTATATGACAATTGAATTAAATTTTGCTTTTCATTTATTTTTCTACAGATTTATCTTCAACATCAACTATTGAGACTGCAGACAAAAGTACTCAGAGTTGTCTAGAAGATCATGTCAAACAAAAAAATTCTAAAATTAGGGCAACTTTGGCAATGTTAATGGAGCAAGTAGATTTTTTATACCGTAAATATGTAATTTGATTTCATTTTTTGTTTTGTCATGATTAATAACTGAGAAAAAGTTTTGTGTTGAAGAATCAAAAGTGAGTTTGAATTTATGTAAATAAACTTTTTTTTTGGCCATAAAAAAATTTGTCTTTATTAAATAATAACATTTTAAACTTAAAGGGACACTGTATCCAAATTTTATCTTTTGTGATTCAGATAGAGCATGCAATTTTAAGCAACTTTCAAATGTACTCCTATGATCAAATTTGCATGCTCTATCTGAATCACAAAAGAAAAAATTTGAGTACAGTGTCCCTTAAAAATACACAAACAATAACTTTGTACACAATATACAGAGTAAAAAAATTAACAGTGACTAACATTTTAAACTTAAAGGGACACTGTATCCAAATTTTATCTTTTGTGATTCAGATCGAGCATGCAATTTTAAGCAACTTTCAAATGTACTCCTATGATCAAATTTGCATGCTCTATCTGAATCACAAAAGAAAAAATTTGAGTACAGTGTCCCTTAAAAATACACAAACAATAACTTTGTACACAATATACAGAGTAAAAAAATTAACAGTGACTAACATTTTAAACTTAAAGGGACACTGTATCCAAATTTTATCTTTTGTGATTCAGATCGAGCATGCAATTTTAAGCAACTTTCAAATGTACTCCTATGATCAAATTTGCATGCTCTATCTGAATCACAAAAGAAAAAATTTGAGTACAGTGTCCCTTAAAAATACACAAACAATAACTTTGTACACAATATACAGAGTAAAAAAATTAACAGTGACTAACATTTTAAACTTAAAGGGACACTGTATCCAAATTTTATCTTTTGTGATTCAGATAGAGCATGCAATTTTAAGCAACTTTCAAATGTACTCCTATGATCAAATTTGCATGCTCTATCTGAATCACAAAAGAAAAAATTTGAGTACAGTGTCCCTTAAAAATACACAAACAATAACTTTGTACACAATATACAGAGTAAAAAAATTAACAGTGACTAGATAATAAAAAATGTTCACTCCAGACGTTGCCTCTTTGGGTCTGTTGTCGCCTCCCTTTCACTGACAATAGCCAACAGAGATTGTAATGTCCTTTCGCTGATGCTCAAAGCTCTGTTAATTTGATGGTTTTTCTCTTCATCCATCTGCCTCTGCCACTGGAACATCTCTCTTTGCAGCTGTAATTTCTGCATCTCTATCTCATTCCTTTGCCTTTCGATTTCCACATTTTTTTCTGACAGAGCAGCCCAGCGTTCAATATTAGTGTTAATAATATTCAGCATTTCTCTGTGGTCCTCTCTGTATTGCCTTGCCAGTGTCAACATTTCCCTCAATGCAACATCGCCAAATTGTCCTTCTGCCGGTGTATTGTCAATATTTACACCACCTGTTTGCAGTTCAATTGGTGGTGCCTGTGTTTCAACAGGTTCCTCAATGTTTTCTGGTGTGTGAATTTCATCCGGTTGCGCATCTCCCAAATCTTCAAGAATATCCGGAGTCTCACTTCCATCATGCCCTCCTGGTGGTTCATCTTGAATGGGATTTTCCACTATCGGCATGAGATTGATAGTGATCTCCCTTGATGAGTTTTCTTCTTCTAGATCAAGACATAACAAATTGTTAGTAAATAAAAATAAAATGTTATAAAAACACTTGCAGAAATAGAATAGAAGGAGAGAGCAGATACAACCGTCATACACCAATTTAAGTTATATTATATATATATATACATATGTGATACATACCATCAAATAATGGAGATGAATGTCCAGTCAATCTCTGGAAAAGACGTCCCAAATCACCTATAAAAAAATAAATAACATAAAAATAAATAAATAAAATGCTTTTTTGTCAATGTAACGATATATTCGAAATTATTAATGGAAATGTATTTTGCAATTAACTGGACACTGAAGCAAAAATAATCTTTTTGAGAATAAGATATATTGCATGGAATTTCTATCAGCTTTCTTATGTAATACTATGATCAATTCTCAAAAAGAAAATAATGATAAATTTTAAAAAAATTTGAAAGTTGATTAAAATAGCATGCATGCTCTACAAGAATCCTCATTTAAAAAAATATGTACAAGATCTCGAAATAGAATATGTCAATAATGACATTTGACATTTAAAAAAAAAATTACAAAAAAAAAATTGAGAGATAAAAGAGATAAAACACACAACATTGAAATTATTCATTTGTAAAGTACTTACCAGTTGCTCTACCAACACCAGTTTGTGGAGTGCTGGTCCTTAGATCCGGAAGTGTGTCCGCCGAGGAAGTTGTGTGTGTAACATTAGATGATGAGCGTATAAATTGTCCATGTGTAAAACTGTCCGAAGGTCTTGAAACAGCTGCACCGGGTGGTCTCGAAACCGCAGAAGAAGAAGTAGAACAAGTGGGCACCTCGTTACTCCTCACAGGCTCTGCTGTTGTTGGCATTGCTTAAAAAAAAAAAAATTTAAAAAAAAATTAGGTTTATTTTTATTTATATTTGAAACTGAAAGTTAAAACTGTTAATAATAATAATTACAGCAGTGAATGCAGGCTCAATCATTAAAGGGACATGCCAACCACCTTTTTTTATGATTTGGAAAGAGAATGCAGTTATAAACATCTTTATAATTTACTTATATTATCTAATTTGTTTTATTCTATAGATATTCTTTGTTGAAAAGCATTTGATTGATGCACAAAGAAGCCTCGTGTGATTGGCTCAACATGTGTATTTATTTTTCTTCAACTAAGAATATCTAGAAAATTGAAGTAATATGTTGTTTAAATTTCAATTCTCTATCCGAATCATTAATAAAAGATTTTGGGTTTAGTGGCCCTTTAAAGGGACATGAAAAAAAATAATTACCTTTACAAATTGCATAAGAAAATGCATTTTTAAAAATATT
This sequence comes from Bombina bombina, assembly GCF_027579735.1. Lineage (NCBI taxonomy): Eukaryota > Metazoa > Chordata > Amphibia > Anura > Bombinatoridae > Bombina > Bombina bombina. The sequence continues at coordinate 1,196,108,222 of NC_069500.1, forward strand.
TAAATGTATTATGTTTTTGCATTCATTGGATTTTTATACTTTGAGGAAAAGCAAATCTATACAGGCACAGTAAATGATCATTGGTTGATGCACATAGATGGTTCATGTGACTGCGTCAACTATGTGCATAGCTATATCTGAAAAATGTATGTTTATAAAGCGGAGAACAATTTTGAAAGATGCTAACAATAATATTCTATAGTGAAATAACGCAACATGGAAGTCAATAGATCAGAAATTTAAGAAGGCATGTGATCTGGGGTTAGTCTCATGATTAATGTCGGACATACAATATTATTTTAATAGTTTCAAATTACATTATTTCTATTGTCATTATCTCTTTAAGGTTTCTATGCAATACTGGTTTGAAAATAAACACATGGGTGTTATCTTTAGGGATCACTATAGTAATAATCAACAAATCTTTAGTTCCGTTAGACCATTAAAAAAAAAGGCAGTATAACAATACTATTATTGTACAATCCCTTATACATATATGAGACATAAATGATTACAGTATTTGGGGCCTAAATGGCTTGTACAATCCCTTATACATATATGCGAGATAAATTATTACAGTATTTCGGGCCTAAATGGCTTGTACAATCCCTTATACATATATGCGAGATAAATTATTACAGTATTTGGGGCCTAAATGGCTTGTACAATCCCTTATACATATATGCGACATAAATGATTACAGTATTTGGGGCCTAGATGGCATATAGGATACTGAAGCGTAAGAAGTCAGATAATGTTATTTTAAAGAAATATATATTGGAGACAATAACCTATCATAACTTTAAAAAGAACATTTACGTCAACTATGTTGTACATTTACCTCTTAAATCACTGTCACAATCATCCGTTATGCCAGTGATGATCTCCGGTCCCAGACGCTGAACAAGCTTCTGCTCATAGTCATTGAGGTCTGCCACATATGCTGGTCCACCTCCGGTAGCACGTGCCGAATTTTTCTCTCTGGCCAATTTAGCTTTGGCGAAGCGTTTAATGTCGTTGTAACGCTTCTTCAGCTGATCGACATCCTTTTTTCCTGGACCCTGGGCACTAACAGCGTCGCTGATCCTTTGCCAGATCTGCTTCCTTCTAGAAAAATTTGTCTGTTTGACACGACATCCAAACAAATAATCATAAGAGTCAATAATCATATCAATCAAAACGACGTTTTGCTGATGAGAAAAGTGAGGATTCTTGGATTTTGAAGCGGTTTCAGATCCAGATGAAGCCATATCGAAATAGTAAATAAAGATCTCAAAAACGAGCGCTCTGTAATTACTCTCCAAAAATTTTGGAACAATAATAAAGTTGTTTAGAAAACTTGTCCATTTATAGGAGCAAAATTCTATTCCCGCTTCTACTATGACGTTCATGACACCTTACATGTCACGTGTTAACAATTGGCCAGACAATTGAACTGAAAGTTAAGTACATCAGCTTATTCGCGGCGAGCGAGGCGTCAAATTTATCAATATTCCGCCACTGCTCGCGGCGGGCTAGAGGTGTCTATTTGTTGTGGGATTATTAGTACATAGCTACAGCGGACACCATTTCGCCCGCGGCGAGTAACGGCGAGTTTAGCCGCGACTAAAATGACGGATGAATTGACGGCTTAGTACATGGAGCCCTAAACGTTGCTGCTGCAGGTTGTTGCATTTTTGTATGGTGATCCTGTGATCTGCATCTTAAATAGGCAGAATCCTCTATGTTAAATGAAGGGCCTAAATTATCTAGGGCTAAGTAATGGGCTTTTACCCCCCCCCCCCCCCCCACACACACACACACACTAAAAAACAGAATACAATCTACTTTTTCTCCTGCAGTGAGGGGATTATCAACATCTGAACTAGAAAGGGAGCTTCCTCTAAAAGACCACCACATTGTTATCCTTCATATTTAGAGGTTAGTGCAGAGGATGCCAATGTTTTGTTCTGCCCTCAAGAAGCTAGCGAAACAATTATGGGTCACCAGACTGAAACACCAGTGAAATATTTGGTATTAATAATTTATAAAAATTTAAATTTTAAAGCTTAGCTAGTAGGGTTTCATTTGATTTCCAGATGAAGGGAGTAATAGAGACTGATGGTCAGCAAATTTTACAAGGCATAGTAGAAAGCAATAGGATGTGTAGTGGGGTTTTAAAGGGACACTGTACCCAAATTTTTTCTTTTGTGATTTAGATAAAGCATGCAATTTTAAGCAACTTTCTAAGTTACTCATACTATCAAATTTTCTTCATTCTCTTGGTATCTTCATTTGAAAAGAAAGAATGTAAGTTTAGATGCTGGCCCATTTTTGGTGAACAACCTGGGTTGTCCTTGCTGATTGGACAGCACCAATAAAAATGTGCTCTCCAGGGTTCTGAAACAACAATTGACTGGCTCCTTAGCTTAGATGCTTTCTTTTTTTAAATAAAGATAACAAGAGAATGAAGAAAAATTGATAATAGGACTAAATTAGAAAGTTGCTTAAAATTGCATGCTCTATATGAATCAAGAAAAAAAATTGTGGGTTCAGTGTCCCTTTAAATGAGTGCAAAGCCATTCTAGAAAAAAATAATGTTACCTGGAACTAAATTGCCTAGTATGTGATTAAAAGGTATAGCCTTATTAATCAGGGTTTTGAGTCAACCGTTTGGATTTCATTGCAATATCAAGAAATTAGACCCAAATATTTTTGAAGCTTTGGGTTTTGCAGAATTGCCATTTAAGCATGTATATGTGTGTCTGTGTGTGCATGTGTGCTTTTGTCTGTTTGTTTGTTTATGTGTGGGTGTGTGTGCATGTGTGCTTTTGTCTGTTTGTTTGTTTATGTGTGGGTGTGTCTATATATAATACATTTTTTTTTGTAGGGATCATTTGTCTTTGTAATGAAAGTGAGGCTGTGTAATTAAATGGGTATAGGAAATTTAGTTTCTTTTTATGGGCAAGTGCATTATGTTGTGTCAGTTGAGACTTCAATAAACATGAAGGTTTAATTTTATCTGAGGTACTTATCTATTGGAGGATATAAGTGCAGCATCCCAATGAAGCATAGCACCAGTTATTATATACACAAATGCTGAACCTAGTCATGTAAGTTTATCTTTGACTTTACGTCCCTTTAAATAGTTTCAAGGAGGGGCGGAGCCAAGCAGCGCACAGCAATGGTTGTGTGAGATCGGAGCTCCGGAGTATGATACACTAAAAAGGTGGTTAATGCCCTGAGGTGGAACGACAAAAGGCAAGCACATTACAGAATAAGCGACAGAGAAATGTCCTGGCTTTTTTTCTGAAAGCTCCGGTCACCGCAACTACATGCAGCAACTTTTGAGCCTAAAAGGAGTTGGGAGCAAATGCAGCGGGGGCCATTTTGGTTGCGCCACGCAGCATCTGAGAGGAGTACAGATGGACTTGTAGCTGATGTATGCTGAAGGGTGAGCATTATTGAGGCAAAGGTGGCAGCAGAATTGACACTGTTTGGCACTGGTGATAGTAACTCAGTTGTGGGGAAATGAAGGAATAACAGATAGAGAGCTATAAAGGCAGCGGCGCAATACAAGCAAGACGCACTACATTTAAAAACGCACATGGCTGCTACAGATGTGACTATGCAATACAGGTCTTGCCCTAATATGTTGCCTGATACCCCAAGCAGTAGTTATATTGAATGTGGTCAATTTGAGCAAGTCCCTGGAGGATTGTATACTTAGAATAGCAGATCCCTCTTGCAAAGCTGGTAATACTGTGAATCCACAGGACTCTAGAGACACACATCAAGCTTTAGCTTCACATACCCACTGAGTACTTGTCCCATCTTCCACCCGGTAAAGGTAACCCTTACATTGAAGACTGCCGAGATAAAACACAAAGCACTTTCTACATATTATGGCTAATCACAGGACTGTGCAGAGATCTGGGTAGACAGCAGCTACTCTTAAACTTAAGATGTCTTCCAGAAGAGTTCAGAAACCTGAGAAAAGTAGTAAAATAACTTCCATGGATACATTCCTGAGATCCAATATACCTAGCAAACAAATAGAAACTACAACTATGGAGACAGAGGGTGACTCTGATATGGACTCTGAGCACTGTAAATCTCTAGATGCCCAGACACCTGCAACTAAGGCTGATTTAACCCTGTTAGTTTCAAAGCAAGACATTGCAACGAATTTTGAGAAACTGTGGGACAAAATTGATGGTCTCCACGCCACAGTAACCAGCAGTTTATCAGACATTAAAAATGATATACTAGAAATTGGAAACAGGGTAGACGCTTTGGAGAATGATAGAGGAGATTTAGAAGAGAATGTCTGTGTTATGTCGCAAACGGTTGCCTTCCAGCAACAACAAATAGCTGATCTTCAGGACAAGATGGAAGATGTTGAAAATCGCAACAGAAGATCGAATCTACAAATAAAGGGCATACCAGAATCCATCAATGCACCAGACCTTCTCCCTTATCTACAGGGTCTTTTTAAAGCTATTACAATGGCTACAGACGACACGGACTATCAAATAAAGAGAGCCCACAGAGCACTCCGGGCTAGGCCACAAAGAGATATGCCACCAAGAGATGTGATCATCAAATTCCTCAAATTTATTGATAAGGAAAAAATCTTAAATGCATCTCGCAAGAATCCCACGTTCAAATACCAAGGGAATGTAGTACAGTTTTTCCAAGACCTGTGTGTGAGAACACTACAGCGACGGGGGAGATTAAGGCCATTAACATCACTGCTCAGAAAACATCAAATTCCCTACCGCTGGGGCTTTCCTTTTGCCCTTAACATACTCAAGGATGGCAAGGTGACCACGATTAGGACAATTCATGAGATACCTGAGGTTTGCAGAAGCTTTGGTATAGAAACACTGGACATCCCATCTGATCCTGACCCCGAGGAGAAAACGGGGACACAAGCACTAATGCAGACAAACAAGAAATCCACTTGGACAAAAGTTAATAACAAGAGATTTAGACCCTGATCTCACCTTTGAACTATAATTGCCTCAAGATATATAGAATGCGAGAGACTGGTAAGACTCCCTCCTAGACATTGCCTCTGCAGTGTCGTGGAGGCTACATGTTACATAGATAAATTATGATAGCCAAGGGTATGAGACTGTTAACATAAAGGTTACAAGTATGGGCTAAATCTTATCTGGTATACCATACCGCCTATAGAAAACTGAGATAATGTTATGAGAAACGTAGTATCATCTACTACACGTTATGTTAATGCTTAATATACACTTCATGTTATGTATTTTTTGTTGTTTTTTCTGTTCCGTTCTACAGGGAAAATCAAAGTTATTTATGCTATTTAAATGTATTGAACTATGCCAGTCTCGCTTCACGCAAGGTAATAACCACACCCAAAGTTTCACTAGAGATGGAGATCAGGAGTTTGTTGTTGGGGTCTTACAGGATGGTAAGAATTGTGATATACTAAAGCAATCAGGTAGAGAGGGAGAGCTTATGAGTCAGGACTGGTTGTATGATTGGGGTGATACATTATCATGACTACATCTCGAGACTTTCCTGGAGTTATTTTGATATCTCACAATGTGAGAGGTCTCAACTCAGATATAAAGAGGAAGATTGCACTGACACAATACAAGAGGCTTAAAGCCAATATTTTGTTTTTACAGGAGACCCACTTTTTGAATACACAGATTCCTAAGTACTGGTCCAGAGAATATACACAACACTTCCATGCTACTTCTGACACTAAGACTAAGGGAGTATCTATTTTGATTCACTGATCTTTAAACTTTGAGCATAGGGACACAGTGAAAGACAAAGAAGGTCGATATATCTTGGTAAGGGGCAACATACTGGGTACAGAAATAGTACTATGCAATATCTATGCGCCAAATGAGCAGCAGGAACCATTTTTTAGACATATATCTAACTTACTAACCAACTGGTCTAGATTGAGAATAATATTAGCAGGAGATTTCTATATAGATCTGGCAGCGTTGAGGAAGTTTACGACAGGAAATATATCAAAGAAAAAATCAAGACAAAAAGCAATAGCTGCAAAAATTGACGACTTACTTTCACTGCATGGGCTACAAGATAGCTGGGTCACACTATACGGGGACACAGCGGACACTACATACTATTCCTCAGCACACAAATGCTACACGAAAATTGATTATATCTTCACTAGCCAAATAATGCAGCCCACATTACGCAAGGCAAATATACATACATGATTTGGTCGGACCATTCCATTACACAACTATTTTTTGGTTCCATTGTGGACCCAGGTAGGACTAGAACATGGACGTTTGACCCGACCTGTCTAAAATACCCCAACACTAAAGACAAGCTTTTAAAAGCAATGAGTGACTACTGGAGAATCAATACTGATTCTACTGTGAACCCGATCTCGGTTTGGGCAGCGCACAAATCGGTGTTTCGAGGACTGTTAATCAAAGAAAAAGCCATACACAAGAAAGAGACCGACAATAGATACTTGAGGTTACAGCGGGATATTGACTCTTTAGAAAAGGAGCACAAACGGACAATTCACGACTCATTTTGCAGACCCTGACACAGAAAAAAACTGATTTGCTTGCATTATTAAATAATAACTCTATAAGGGCAGCCCAAAGGCTTAAAGCCAACTATTTCATATATGCAAACAAGCCTGACAGGTATTTAGCCAAAAAAATTAGAGATGAATATCAGTCAGTATCTATTCCGAGTATTCAGACAGGAACAGGGAGTATTACATCTCATCCACAAGAAATTGTAGACACGTTTGCAGAGTACTATAGAAACCTGTATGATGGGGAGAAGGTCCAACATAATACCCAAACACAAAGTGTGCTTTAAAATTTCTTAGATTTAGCAAACCTTCCACACTTGACTACAGAAGACCAAGACAAATTAAATGCAGAAATCACACAAGCTGAAGTGGTGACAGCTATAAAAGAGCTCAAACCAGGCAAGGCCCCGGGTCCTGACAGATTCCCGGGGGAATATTATAGACTCTTCAGACAGATCCTGATCCCACATATAGTTAAATTTGCCAACCATATTCTAGAAGGCCAGCCCATATCTGCTGACCTTTTACAAGCCAAAATCATTGTAATACCAAAAAAGGGTAGAAACGCTACACTGTGTTCAAGTTACAGACCCATATCTCTAATAAACCAAGATATGAAAATTGTTACTAAAATCCTGGCTAACCACTTGAAACATATTCTTCCCTCTATTGTGCACCCAGACCAGGTAGGGTTCATAAAAAATAGAGAGGCTCCAGACAACATTAGACGTATGATTACGGTTATGGATTATTTGTACCATGAGCGAACGCCTTCTCTGGTCCTATCCTTGGATGCGGAGAAGGCGTTCGATAGGGTGGACTGGGTGTATATGGATACAGTTTTGACAAGGGTGGGGTTCACTGGGTCATTCATGACAGCACTGAGAGGTTTGTACTCAACACCCACAGCGTATATCAGAGCTATTGGACATCAGTCCAACACTTTTAATATTCATAATGGCACCAGGCAAGGCTGCCCCTTGTCGCCACTTCTTTTTGCGATATGTATCTAACCACTAGCTGCAAACATAAGAAACTCTCCAGACATCTCAGGCATGCAAATACAACATTTTCAGCATAAGATCACCTTGTTCGCAGATGATGTATTGTTAACAGTCACTAAGCCACTCATTTCACTTCCCAACATATATAAAATTATACAACAGTTCTCCTCCGTTTCAGGATATAAAATAAACTTAGACAAATGTGAGGCGCTCTCAATAGGTCTACCAAAACACACTATCAAACTGATAGAAACAAACTTCGACTTTAAATGGGTGAAATATGACATAAAGTATTTGGGGATTAGACTAACGGCACAATCTACCCAATTATATAGAGCTAATTATATACCTATGTTTAAATCAATCAGATCTGATCTGCAGAAGTGGAAGAAGCATAACTTCTCTTGGTATGGGAGACTCTCGTCGATTAAGATGAACATTCTCCCAAGAATCCTATACTTATTTCGCTCCTTACCTGTAAAGATAGATAAATCTGACTTGAAGGCCCTTCAGACAGACTTACATAGATTCCTCAGAGGATCTAGACATGCGAGGATATCTCGAGATACTCTCACCAGACATCGTCAGTTGGGAGGGATGGGACTTCCTAATTTGATGGATTATTACTCAGCAGCTAGAGTAGCTCAAAACTCTCTTTTAGGGAGGAAACAAGAGGACGTAGTATGGCCCCAGTTAGAGGCTCTCATTGGGGGTTACGACGGCCCAGACGATATATTATGGGGTAAAGAAACTAGAGGGAGACCCGGGGGCTACCAAAACCTGATCACTAAAATAGCTATCAAGCAGCTAGCAATAACCAATAGAAATGGAACACTATTACCGACTAATTCTTTAATAAGACCATTGAAGTATATAATTTCAGGAGAATTACATAAACTGATAGACAAGTGGGCACACAAGGACTTATACCGGATAGCAGGCTTTTTAATTAATAGGAAGATTTTGACTTACAATCAACTACAGGACAAACTTAGACCTATGCATCTGCAGTGGTTTGTATATCTACAGATAGCCTCAGCTCTCACGCTGTATAACAGGATGGGGAGGGAGGCCAGGACCAAAATCATTTTTGAGAGACTGTGCAGTGCAGAAAATAGACAGAAAAGTGCGGTGTCCCACTTATATTTATTCATACAGGAAACACACACAATTTCAAAGCCACAAACTGCCCTCCACTGGGAAGCGGACTTGGGTGAAACATATGACCTAAAGACTTGGAACCAGATTTTTCTAAATTCCAGTAGGGGCTTGCTGGGAGCGGACCTAAGGGAGAATAACATCAAGACAACATTTTGTTGGTATTTAACCCCTTTAAAAACAGCACATATGGTGAAGGGAGGCTCCAGGCTGTGCTATAGAGGTTGCACACAGCTAGGTGCATATTTTCATATGTGGTGGGAATGCCCGGAGGTACGAAATGTATGGCTCGACCACTATATTAGAGGAACAGGTAACACTGACGCCCATGCAGGCCTTGCTGAATGGTGAGGATCCAAGATTCAATGCACCTATAAATAAATTCATTAGAATTGTATGTACAGTGACTCGTATATCTATAGCAAAATATTGGAAGGTGGGAATTCCGGAGAGAATGGAAGTGCTTGGGAGGATTAGAAGTATGTTTGGTTTATGCGAGACTGCAGCATACATACAAGACGAGGTGGAATCTTTCAATAGAGTCTGGTTTTACTGGATCCTTAATGAAAAACATGTATAGGATAAGCTACCATGCAAGGGAGAAAGAAACAGTAGTTTGAGAGCAGCGGTAGATACTGCAGATAAGAGTACTTGGTGGGCTCTGTGGATGTTTAAGTAGTGGAGATTGCTTAAGAAATGTTTATTGATAATACAACAAATTAAATGGTGAAGCGAACTGGCATAATGGTTATATAGGTTATTCATGTTAATTGTTAAACATTGTTAGATCTTTAAAATTGTAACAATTGGACTCATGTTTTTACTGGAGCTTCAACTTGTAACACACAGTGAAGACTGGTTAAAGAAAATGTTGATATGAAAAATGCAGTACAATGTTGAGAAATGTGAAATAGATGCTTTACAGTTGTGACTTATTTATTGTATCTGCTATTGATATAGACTGTGTATTGTACCGATTGTTCAATAAAAAATATTTCAATCTAAATAGTTTCAAGGACTTAAATTATTTTTTAACTAAATAAAATATCTAAAATCGCTTAACTCAATTGTAGAATATTTCTACTTTTCTTATTTTAAATAAAAAGCAAGAAGAAATGTCTACTCCATAAAGTATATAATAATAATTATAATCATATTATATTACATTCTAATTTCCAGTTAACAAAATGAGATAAAAAAAAATCCATCATGTAACAAAACATTAGCTACAGTGGAGAGAAACTGCAACATGGCTATGGAGACACTATAAACACACTTGCAGCTAAATAATATATCACACATTCATCTAATTATGGGCTAGATTATAAGTAGAGTATTAACTGTTGTGTGGAAGAGAAAAAGGGTTTATCCCAGCTCTTTTTGCGCGACGGAGGGCAATTGCGAGACAAAAAAGTTGGGAAAAAACATGAACAATACATTTAAAAATACAGTTACACTCATAACACTTTCTGTTTGTTTTTTTAAAACAATATAGCATTAAAAAAGTTATATGGGCTGAAAGATACGAGGTCTCAGAAGTTAGGGGGAAAAGGGACTGTAAAGGGCTTTAACATAGAGATACATACATATGCATGTGTGTGTGTGTGTATATATAATATACAGTATCTCACAAAAGTGAGTACACCCCTCACATTTTTTTAAATATTTTGTTATATCTTTTCATGTGACAACACTGAAGAAATGGCACTTTGCTACAATGTAAAGTAGTGAGTGTACAGCCTGTATAACAGTGTAAATTTGCTATCCCCGCAAAATAACTCAACATACAGCCATTAATTTCTAAACCGTTGGCAACAAAAGTGAGTACACCTAACTCACACCTAACTTTGCATCCGAGTATGATCTGAGAGATGCTGCAGTCTTGCTACTGCTTTGGTTTTTGGCTCAGATGGCAATCCTACCCCACCTGACCGATGGCATCTGACATCACGGGTAGACTTTGCTCCTTGATGCCTCTTGTCTCTGTTAGGGATAGCGGTTGTAGATAGTGGTTTATTTAAACACACAGTTACACCACTTGTTTCCTTGTTTAAAGTGCAATCCGTATTGTAAGTGAAATGCTGCCCTTACTCCATAGGAAAATGCAGTATCTACAATAGTACAATTCAGCAGAAGTTGGAATAATAACTCAACACTTAGGTAACCCAGGTTTTAATATCCAATGATCCAGTTTATTGTCTTGTGATATTACACCAATAGGTTATGCCTAAGCTTTCGACACGTTTCACCCTCAGAAGGGCTTTAACAAGAATTCTTGATAATCGTTGATTTGTCAGTCCCCTGACTTTTAAAGCATCATTCTTTTGTGTGCCGCACCTTTCGGTGAATTATTGGTTCTAGACATAGCGATAACTTATTTCGTTCATAAGTGAATCCTCTAGTTTGTGCAATTTGTTTCAACATTGGTATCTTGTTGTAATTCATTGACAGCACATTTAAATTAATTATATTTTTATGTTTTTAGATATTTATAAATACATCGGGTAGATTTATCATACCCTGGGCAGATATGATTCGCTATAGAGAATCATGTCCACCCTGCATCACTAAATGCCAACAGCATATGCTGTCGGCATTTAACATTGCACAGGCAGTTCTGGTTAACTGCTTGTGCAATACCGCCCCCTGCAGATTCACGGCCAATTGGCCGCTAGCAGGGTGTGTCAATCAACCTGATCATATGAGATTGGGCGGATTGCTTTCCACGCCTCATACAATAAATTTGGAAAATATCATAAAATTAGAGGTAAAATAAACTGCAGGAGTGAGGGAGTAATATACCTAGTGTTCTGCAATTGCCCGTTATATTATGTAGGTAAAACCTACAGAGAACTGAAAGAACAGATAAAAAAAGATAAGAGAGACATCAATAATGATAGCACTCACCACTTCACTAAATTCCGTAACAGCAAATCTGAAATAATAAGGTTTCTAGGACTAGAGAAGGTAGATTTATCACTAAGAGGAGGTAACCTTGATAAAGTGCTCCTACAAAAGGAGAGCAAGTGGATGTATAACCTTAAATCATTAAAACTAGAGGAATTGAATGAAGAGATAAATGATTCCCCCTTTTTATAGTCAAAGCTTGATCTGAAGTATGTAAATACAGACACAAATCTAAACAAAATGTATTTTATAAATATCTCTTGTAAATATAATGAATTAGGGGAAGTTATTGTAATATATACAGTCAAGATATGTTAAAAGTACACAGCCTGTTTAAAAATAATGTAAATGAAGTCTCAAATATATACAATGTATTTATAAATATCTAAAAAAAAATATAATTAAATTAAATGTGTGATCAAGGAATTACAACAAGAGACCAACGTTGAAACAAATTGCACAAAGTAGAGGATTAATTTATGAATGAAATAAGTTACCGATATGTCTAGAACCAATAATTCACCTAAAGGGACGGCACACAAAAGAATGACACTTTAAAAGTCAGGGAACTGAAAAATCAACACTATGCAGGAAGAAACCCTGTTTGTTAATACTCGGAGGGGATAGTCAGCTGCTACCCCTCAGGAACCCTTCCCGGATACAAATATCTATGTGGTATGAGACAAGGGTGCTCCACTATATGCAATATCAGCCGGAGGTAAGCCTTCTTCTTTAACAGATTGGACAACGCTGTAAGGCAAACATCACTCCAGTGACATGGGAAATGGCATTGCCGAGTGACTAAAAACATGTATTACTAACTGTACCTTGAAGATGAAGGTTAAGGTATTAGACAAGAATCTGTTTATGGCTCTGATAATATGATGGCAATAGGCGCCTGATAAGGTAGTCTAATGGATTAATATCGTAATACCTTGGAGGTGCTTTATTTAGTTGTTATTACACTACTGCAACATCATGAACAGTAATATCAACCGATAACCACAAGCTGTGACATATTGCTTCTGCTACGGACTGACCTATATGAGTGTACCCTTTATTGACAGTCTCCCACCTCGATTCTATTGTGGAATTCTGTTTGGACTACAATAAACAATCTGTCTAGGCACCAATACAATATGGACATACTAATATATTGCTTATTTTTGCACTGCCTTAAAAAAGATTAATTTATTTTCCTTAAGGTTTTAGTATTTTGTATTCACTATAGGTTTGTTATACATTTTTTGGCTGACTGATCTGACAGTGTGCCCCTTATACACTTTTAACATTGAATTAATTATTTAGGTAATATACTTGGGTGTTGGATAGGGGAGGCCTTTTTCTCTTAGAGAAGTGCTAGTATTTCTCTTTTGTCATAAACTTTTTTACTCCCTCCTTGCACTGTGTGTCCTGTGAATATATTTTCTTAACCACAGGTCACACATATAAGTACTCCTTGAGACAAATAGGGTGGTGCAGAACTATATTGCATATATATATATATATATATATATATATATATATATATATATATATATATATATATATATATATATATACAGGGAGTGCAGAATTATGAGGCAAATGAGTATTTTGACCACATCATCCTCTTTATGCATGTTGTCTTACTCCAAGCTGTATAGGCTCGAAAGCCTACTACCAATTAAGCATATTAGGTGATGTGCATCTCTGTAATGAGAAGGGGTGTGGTCTAATGACATCAACACCCTATATCAGGTGTGCATAATTATTAGGCAACTTCCTTTCCTTTGGCAAAATGGGTCAAAAGAAGGACTTGACAGGCTCAGAAAAGTCAAAAATAGTGAGATATCTTGCAGAGGGATGCAGCACTCTTAAAATTGCAAAGCTTCTAAAGCGTGATCATCGAACAATCAAGTGTTTCATTCAAAATAGTCAACAGGGTCGCAAGAAGCATGTGGAAAAACCAAGGCGCAAAATAACTGCCCATGAACTGAGAAAAGTCAAGCATGCAGCTTCCAAGATGCCACTTGCCACCAGTTTGGCCATATTTCAGAGCTGCAACATCGCTGGAGTGCCCAAAAGCACAAGGTGTGCAATACTCAGAGACATGGCCAAGGTAAGAAAGGCTGAAAGACGACCACCACTGTACAAGACACACAAGCTGAAACGTCAAGACTGGGCCAAGAAATATCTCAAGACTGATTTTTCTAAGGTTTTATGAACTGATGAAATGAGAGTGAGTCTTGATGGGCCAGATGGATGGGCCCGTGGCTGGATTGGTAAAGGGCAGAGAGCTCCAGTCCGACTCAGACACCAGCAAGATTGAGGTGGAGTACTGGTTTGGGCTGGTATCATCAAAGATGAGCTTGTGGGGCCTTTTCGGGTTGAGGATGGAGTCAAGCTCAACTCCCAGTCCTACTGCCAGTTTCTGGAAGACACCTTCTTCAAGCAGTGGTACAGGAAGAAGTCTACATCCTTCAAGAAAAACATGATTTTCATGCAGGACAATGCTCCATCACACGCGTCCAAGTACTCCACAGCGTGGCTGGGAAGAAAGGGTATAAAATAAGAAAATCTAATGACATGGCCTCCTTGTTCACCTGATCTGAACTCCATTGAGAACCTGTGGTCCATCATCAAATGTGAGATTTACAAGGAGGGAAAACAGTACACCTCTCTGAACAGTGTCTGGGAGGCTGTGGTTGCTGCTGCATGCAATGTTGATGGTGAACAGATCAAAACACTGACAGAATCCATGGATGGCAGGCTTTTGAGTGTCCTTGCAAAGAAAGGTGGCTATATTGGTCACTGATTTGTTTTTGTTTTGTTTTTGAATGTCAGAAATGTATATTTGTGAATGTTGAGATGTTATATTAGTTTCACTGGTAAAAATAAATAATTGAAATGGGTATATATTTGTTTTTTGTTAAGTTTCCTAATAATTATGCACAGTAATAGTCACCTGCACACACAGATATCCCCCTAAAATAGCTATAACTAAAAACAAACTAAAAACTACTTCCAAAACTATTCAGCTTTGATATTAATGAGTTTTTTGGGTTCATTGAGAACATGGTTGTTGTTCAATAATAAAATTAATCCTCAAAAATACAACTTGCCTAATAATTCTGCACTCCCTGTATATATATATATATATATATATATATATATATATATAGATAGATAGATAGATAGATAGATAGATAGATAGATATAGATATAGATATAGATATATATAAGAACACAACCAGAAATTGACTCCTTACTTGGTGTGCTTAGAAGAAAATGGCTGCACCTCACTGACGAGGCACAATGAAGGCCGAAACGATAGTCTGGGGTTGACGTGTTTATTGTACAGAGGGGAATTGTCTGGTAGTTTGGCACTGACTGACCTTAATAGGCAGGATCTGACTGATATACTACATCAAAGTTCTACTCTGTGAAAAACATTACAAGCTAATAAGTTATTGGGCTGGTTGTTCATTCCCGAGACTGCGCTTTTCTGTGTGTATATATATATATATATATATATATATATATATATATATATATATATATATATATATATATATATATATATATATATATAATCCAAGTTCAATTTATTCAATTTCGAATAAAAATGATGCACTCACCGGTCTGAATATCATAGTTATTTATTTCTAGTTCACATCAGTGTATCGCAACACAATTTACCCACAAATGTTTCGGTACCGGCCTGGGACCTTTCTCAATGGGTAGATTCAGTATCTCCAAAAAACAGTCCTAATTAACTAACACACCTATTCCCTATTTAAACCCTCTAACGTGCTCCAATATCCGGTCAGTCAGACCAATGCGGTCTCGCTGCGTCACTAGTGCCGTGCATAAATTAAAAGAATACAAACAAATGGCTAATTATCATAACCACTCCTCCTGTGATGAATCTCAAGCAACGTCACCATCGGCTCTATTAGCAAGAGCGTAGACCAGCACTGGACTGACAAGTCCCCGGATGTTGCAATTAAAAAGGCAAAACACACCTATATTAAGTGAGTTAAAAATTGTTGAAGTTCTACTAATATGTTACAATAAGCTACTAATTCAGCAAGCTATGGAATTTGACAGTACCTATGCTCTTTCATGTCTCATGTAATATGACAGAAACTTTTAATGATAAAACACACTCATTTACTGCGCCCCCAAGAAAGTAATATATCGATGAGGCAGTGTAATCATCCTTGTTAATTCCAAAGGTGGTAACTTAGTGTCATTATATTGCCAGAGGAGACCTAGATCGTCCAATCATAGCCAAAACCAGCTATATAAACACATTATAATCCAGTTGGATGTTTAAGCCTCTAGGAGGGACTGTGTCCAAACGATAAATCCATGAAGCCGCTATTTGTAAGAGCTTTTTATGCCTATCACCACCTCTGTTTGGTGGTGGCACGTGATCAATGATCATAGTCCTAAGGCTAGCGGCTGTGTGTCCTGCTTGCATAAAATGCCTAGCCACAGGCTGATCCTACTCCTGCTTGTCAATTCCTACCCTTATGGCATGGCGATGATTAGCCATCCTCTCTCTAAACGTAGTAGAGGT
This sequence comes from Bombina bombina, assembly GCF_027579735.1. Classification (NCBI taxonomy): domain Eukaryota; kingdom Metazoa; phylum Chordata; class Amphibia; order Anura; family Bombinatoridae; genus Bombina; species Bombina bombina. Next base: position 1,196,124,414 of record NC_069500.1, read on the forward strand.
CTTTCCCACATAGACAAATGAACACGGACACATCAAGATATATACTACGAAGCTGCTGGTGCAAGTCAATCTGTGATAGATTTTGTACTTCTTCCCTGTATGAGGATGGTGAAATTGCGATCCAGTAAGCATGCTGTTGCATGTGGTACAGTCTCCACACTTAAAACAACCAAGCGTCTTGTTTGCATTCATCCAAGTACCCTTCTGGTAGCATTTCACTGGGTCATTATGGACCAAGATGTCCTTCAAATTGGATGCCTTCTTATATACTATTCGTGGTACATTGGTTTGTGTGAATGGAAGAGACTTATCAGATTTCACAATGTCCCAATTCTTTCATACCGATTTTTCCAATGTTTTAGGGGGGTAAATGTGGTAATCAGATTGATATTATTGATATTATTTTTCTCATTCTTCGTCTTATATAGGAATGCCCTTTGATCATATTGTGACAATTTTTCTTGTGATTTATCAATGTGTGCAGTTCTATATTCTCTCTCCTTAAGTTTTTTTCTTCATTTCATTCTCTTGGGGGACTCTTGTCTCAATGAGTGTGTTATTTTGTGCTACTCGCATGAGCTGTGAGTTGATCACACCCTTCTTTTGGTGTGTAGGGTGAAAGCTAGTAGACAGAAGAAGGGAGTTCTTGTCTGTTGGTTTGGAGCATAGTGATGTGCCAAACCTAAAGGTATCACCAACTGAACATTTTAAAATATTTAAATCCAAAAAAGGTATAGAATCTATACTAAACTCATATTTGAACCATATTGGTGACTATAGTTTATTAAGGCTGTCAATCCAAACATGGAATGAGTCCACTGAGCCCTTCCATACTAGAAACACATTGTCTATATATCTAACATAGCATTTTATGTCAGGGATCAACAGGGTCTTCATCATGAATGTTTCATACCAGAGCATGTATATGTTGGCATAGGCGGGAACCATATTCAAACCCATAGCAGTCCCCGCTATGTGCAAAAAGAACTCTCTCTCAAATTTGAAATTATTATTTTCCAGACAAAAAGTTAACAGTTCTAGTAAGAATTCTATGGGGGGTCCCGCATATGCCAACGATGAACTTACCATGGTTTTGACAGCCTGCATACCACCCACATGGGGAATGGCAGTATACAGACTGTCAACATCCATGGTAACCAGTAAATCCTCTTCTTCCAGCCAATCTACATCCAGTAGCTTCCTAATCAATGATGGAGAGTCTAATATAAAAGAAAAAGATTCCTTTACGTCAGGTTGAAGATGATTATCGATAAATTCAGCTACTCTTGAGCATAGTGAGTCCCTAGCAGACACAATAGGCCTGCCAGGAGGGTTAATCAGCATCTTATGGACTTTAGGAAGTAGGTATAAAACTGGGATGATAGGAATAGCGATACTCATATATTCATATTCATTTTCATCAATCATACTAGCCTCAACACCACATTTCAGAATGTAGTCTAAAATTTTTTTAAAAGACATTGTGGGATTACCCTTTAATTTGTGATAGGTAGTAGTATTTGATAGTTGTCTATACGCTTCATTGTGGTAATCAGTGTAGTTTTGAATGACTATAGATCCACCCTTATCTGCAGCATGTAGAATAATAGTGTTATCCTCCCTCAAATTTTTTAAAGCAGTTTTTTCTTCTTTAGTAAGATTAGATTGATAACAAACCCCCTTTGCCCCTTCCAAAAAGAAACAATGTAGGAAATATATCAGAAGGCAAGGGTACAGAGAAAAAAACCCCGAAAAAGAAGTAGACATCATATATAATTTGAGTGATCACCCCTTAAATGAAAGTGAAAAGAATTTGCTGAACAAAGGTTTATCTTTTGTCCCGACCCCTGGGATTGATAAGTTTCAATTAAATGTTGATATGTATAAATTGCAGAGGCAATTGAGGATCAGGGATTTTTTCAAGGATAAGGAACAAACTATGTCAAGCAAATTCAAGGCCCCAAGTAATTTTGATCCTGTTAACCTTAACCCTTCCATTCGAAGTTTTACAAGAATGGTTATGAATTCTTTCGAACAAGCTAAATGTAATGGTTATCCATCAAATCTTACTAAAGAAGAAAAAAACTGCTTTAAAAAATTTGAGGGAGGATAACACTCTTATTATACATGCTGCAGATAAGGGTGGATCAATAGTCATCCAAAACTACACTGATTACCACAATGAAGCGTATAGACAACTATCAAATACCACTACCTATCACAAATAAAAGGGTAATCCCACAATGTCTTTTAAAAAATCTTTAGACTACATTCTGAAATGTGGTGTTGAGGCTAGTATGATTGATGAAAATGAATATGAATATATGAGTATCGCTTTTCCTATCATCCCAGTTTTATACCTACTTCCTAAAGTCCATAAGACACTGATTAACCCTCCTGGCAGGCCTATTGTGTCTGCTAGGGACTCACTATGCTCAAGAGTAGCTGAATTTATCGATTATCATCTTCAACCTGTCGTAAAGGAATCTTTTTCTTTTATATTAGACTCTTCAACATTGATTAGGAAGCTACTGGATGTAGATTGGCTGGAAGAAGAGGATTTACTGGTTACCATGGATGTTGACAGTCTGTATACTGTCATTTCCCATGTGGGTGTTATACAGGCTGTCAAAACCATGGTAAGTTCATTGTTGGCATATGCGGGACCCCCCATAGAGTTCTTACTAGAACTGTTAACTTTTGCCTTGAAAAGAATTATTTCAAATTTGAGAGAGTTCTTTTTGCAAATAGCGGGGACTGCTATGGGTTCGAATATGGCTCCCGCATATGCCAACATATACATGCTCTGGTATGAAACATTCATGATGAAGACCCTGTTGATCCCTGACATAAAATTCTATGTTAGATATATAGACAACGTGTTTCTAGTATGGAAGGGCTCAGTGGACTCATTCCATGTTTGGATTGACAGCCTTAATAAACTAGAGTCGCCAATACGGTTCAAATATGAGTTTAGTATAGACTCTATACCTTTTTTGGATTTAAATATTTCAAAATGGCACATCACTATACTCCAAACCAACAGACAATAACTCCCTTCTTCTGTCTACTAGCTATCACCCTACACACCAAAAGATGGGTGTGAACAACTCACAGCTCATGCGAGTAGCACGAAATAACGCACTCATTGAGACAAGAGTCCCCCAAGAGAATGAAATGAAGTAAAAACTTAAAGAGAGAGGATATAGAACTGCAGACATTGATAAATCACAAGAAAAATTGTCACAATATGATCAAATGGCACTCCTATATAAGACGAAGAATGAAAAAGATAATATTAATAATATCAATCTGATTACCACATTTACCCCCCTACATAAATCATTGGAAAAATCAGTACGAAAGAATTGGGACATTGTGAAATCTGATGTTTCCTCCATTCACACAAACCAATGTACCACAAATAGTATATAATAAGGCATCCAATTTGAAGGACATCTTGGTCCAGGTCCATAATGACCCAGTGAAATGCTACCAGAAGGGTACTTGGATGAATGCAAACAAGAAGCTTGGTTGTTTTAAGTGTGGAGACTGTACCACATGCAACAGCATGCTCACTGGATCGCAATTTCACCATCCTCGTACAGGGAAGAAGTACAAAATCTATCACAGATTGACTTGCACCAGCAGCTTCGTAGTATATATCTTGACATGTCCGTGTTCATTTGTCTATGTGGGAAAGACCACTACTACGCTTAGAGAGAGGATGTCTAATCATCGCCATGCCATAAGGGTAGCAATTGACAAGCAGGAGTCGGATCAGCCTTTGGCTGGGCATTTTATGCAAGCAGGACACACAGCCACTAGCCTTAGGACTATGATCATTGATCCCGTGCCACCACCAAACAGAGGTGGTGATAGGCATAAAAAGCTCTTACAAATAGAGGCTTCATGGATTTATCATTTGGACACAGTCACTCCTATAGGCTTAAATATCCAACTGGATTATAATGTGTTTATATAGCTGGTTTTGGCTATGATTGGACGATCTAGGTCTCCTCTGGTAATATAATGACACTAAGTTACCACCTTTGGAATTAACAAGGATGATTACACTGCCTCATCAATATATTACCCTCTTGGGGGCACAGTAAATGAGTGTGTTTTACCATTAAAAGTTTCTGTCATATTACATGAGACATGAAAGAGCATAGGTACTGTCAAATTTCATAGCTTGCTGATTTAGTAGCTTATTGTAACATATTAGTGGAACTTCAACAATTTTTAACTCACTTAATATTGGTGTGTTTTGCCTTTTTAATTACAACATCCGGGGACTTGTCAGTCCGGTGCTGGTCTATGCTCTTGCTAATAGAGCCAATGGTGACGTTGCTTGAGATTCGTCACAGGAGGAGTGGTTATGATAATTAGCCATTCGTTTGTATTCTTTTAATTTATGCACGGCACTAGTGACGCAGCGAGACCGCATTGGTCTGACTGACCGGATATTGGAGCACGTTAGAGGGTTTAAATAGGGAATAGGTGTGTTTATTAGGACTGTTTTTTGGAGATACTGAATCTACCCATTGAGAAAGGTACCAGGCCGGTACCGAAACGTTTTAGGGTAAATTGTGTTGCGATACACTGATGTGAACTAGAAATAATCGACTATGATATTCAGACCGGTGAGTGCAGCGTTTTTATTCGATATTGAATAAATTGAACTTGGATTGTATGTGTTACGCAGAACCCTGGCAGTTGCTTATATAGACTTATGGAGTGCACCTGGAATTGGATTATTATATATATATATATATATATATATATATATATATTTAAATATATATATATATATATATATATATATATATATATACAGTATATATATATATATATATATATATATATATATATACATATATATATATATATATATATATATATATATATATATATATATACACATAAGTTCCAGCAAAGTGCACTCCAGATATTAAAGTCCACAGAAGCCTTGGGTGCTGTTCAAAAAAGAATATACAGAGAAGAACAGAAAAACACTCCAAAGGTCTTGCATAAAGGTAGTCACTTTATTTAGTTAACGTTTTCGGGCCCAAAATGACCCATCCTCAGACTTATAGAAACAATGGCCTAGATTTAGAGTTTTGTCGGTAAAGACCTGCGGTGCTAACGCTCCTTTTTTTCCCAGCGCACCCTTAAGCCAATGCTGGTATTACGAGTTGTCTGAATGGCTGCGTTAGCCTCAGAAAAGGGAGCGTTGAGCATAATTTAGCTCCACTTCAACCCTCAATTCCAGCGTTGCTTACGGTAGCAGTAAGCTGGAAAAACATGCTCATGCACGATATCCCCATAGTAAACAATGGGACTGAGCTGACTGGAAAAAACCTAACACCTGCAAAAAAGCAGCATTCAGCTCCTAACGCAGCCCAATTGTTTCCTATGGGGAAACACTCTCTAAGTCTACACCTAACACCCTAACATGAACCCCGAGTCTAAACACCCCTAACCTTACACTTATTAACCCCTAATCTGCCGCCCCCGCTATCGCTGACATCTGCATTTTATTATTAACCACTAATCTGCCGCTCCGGACACCGCCGCAACCTACATTATCCCTATGAACCCCTAATCTGCTGTCCCTAACATCGCCGACACCTATATTATATTTATTACGCCCTAATCTGCCCCCCCCCAACGTCGCCGCCACCTACCTACACTTATTAACCCCTAATCTTCCGACCGGACATCGCTGCCACTATAATAAATGTATTAACCCCTATAACGCCGCACTCCAGCCTTGCAAACACTATAATAAATTTTATTAACCCCTAATCTGCCCTCCCTAACATCGCCGCCACCTACCTACAATTATTAATCCCTAATCTGCCGCCCCCAACGTCGCCGCCATCGCCGCTACTATAATAAAGTTATTAACCCCCTAAACCTAAGTCTAACACTAACCCTAACACCCCCCTAACTTAAATATAATTTAAATTAAACAAACTAAATTTATTATCATTAAATAAATTAATCCTATTTAAAACTAAATACCTATAAAATAAACCCTAATATAGCTACAATATAACTAATAGTTACATTGTAGCTATTTTAGAATTTATATTTATTTTACAGGCAACTTTGTATTTATTTTAACTAGGTACAATAGCTATTAAATAGTTATTAACTATTTAATAGCTACCTAGTTAAAATAATTACAAAATTACCTGTAAAATAAATCCTAACCTAAGTTACAAATACACCTAACACTACACTATCAATAAATGAATTAAATAAATTACCTACAATTATCTAAACTAAAATACAATTAAATAAACTAAACTATAGTACAAAAAACAAACAAACACTAAATTACAAAAAATAAAAAATATTAAAAGAAATTTAAACTAATTACACCTAATCTAAGCCCCCTAATAAAATAAAAAAGCCCCCCAAAATAATAAAATGCCCTACCCTATCCTAAATTACAAAGTAATCAGCTCTTTTACCAGCCCTTAAAAGGGCTTTTTGCGGGGCATTGCCCCAAAGTAATCAGCTCTTGTACCTGTAAATAAAAATACAATACCCCCCCAACATTACAACCCACCACCCAAATACCCCTACTCTAAAACCCACCCGATCCCCCCTTAAAACAAAACTAACACTACCCCCCCGAAGATCACCCTAACTGGAGCTGTTCTGATCAGCCAATAGAATGCGAGGTCAATCCGATTGAACTTCATTCTGATTGGCTGATTGCATCAGCCAATCAGATTTTTCCTACTTTAATTCCGATTGGCTGATAGAATCCTATCAGCCAATCGGAATTCGAGGGACGCCATCTTGGATGACGTCATTTAAAGGAACCTTCATTAGGACATTGTACAAAGAGGATGGCTCCACGTCGGATGGATTCAAGATGGCTCCGCTCCGGTTGATTGAAGATGCCGCTTGGATGAAGACATCTGCCACTTGGAGGACCTCTTCTGTCCCAATCGGATGAAGACTTCTGCCGCTCTGGATGTCCACTTCTGGCCCATCGGTGCCTGGCTGGGTGAGCACGGATCCAGGTAGGGTGATCTTCAGAGGGGGTAGTGTTAGGTCTTTTTAAGGGGGGATCGGGTGGGTTTTAGGGTAGGTGTATGTGGGTGGTGGGTTGTAATGTTGGGGGGGTATTGTATTTTTATTTACAGGTAAAAGAGCTGATTACTTTGGGGCAATGCCCGCAAAAAGCCCTTTTAAGGGCTGGTAAAAGAGCTGATTACTTTGTAATTTAGGATAGGGTAGGGCATTTTATTATTTTGGGGGGCTTTTTATATTATTAGGGGGCTTAGATTAGGTGTAATTAGTTTAAACTTCTTGTAATATTTTTTTATTTTTTGTAATTTAGTGTTTGTCTGTTTGTTTTTTGTACTATAGTTTAGTTTATTTAATTGTATTTTAGTTTAGATAATTGTAGGTAATTTATTTAATTAATTTATTGATAGTGTAGTGTTAGGTGTATTTGTAACTTAGGTTAGGATTTATTTTACAGGTAATTTTGTAATTATTTTAAATAGGTAGCTATTAAATAGTTAATAACTATTTAATAGCTATTGTACCTAGTTAAAATAAATACAAAGTTGCCTGTAAAATAAATATAAATCCTAAAATAGCTACAATGTAACTATTAGTTATATTGTAGCTATATTAGGGTTTATTTTATAGGTATTTAGTTTTAAATAGGATTAATTTATTTAATGATAATAAATTTAGTTTGTTTAATTTAAATTATATTTAAGTTAGGAGTGTGTTAGGGTTAGTGTTAGACTTAGGTTTAGGGAGTTAATAACTTTATAATAGTAGCGGCAACGTTGGGGGCGGCAGATTAGGGGTTAATAATTGTAGGTAGGTGGCAGCGATGTTAGGGAGGGCAGTTTAGGGGTTAATTAAATTTATTATAGTGTTTGCGAGGCTGGAGTGCAGCGTTTTAGGGGTTAATACATTTATTATAGTGGCAGTGATGTCCGGTCGGAAGATTAGGGGTTAATAAGTGTAGGTAGGTGGCGGCGACGTTGGGGGGCAGATTAGGGCATAATAAATATAATATAGGTGTTGTCGATGTTAGGGACAGCAGATTAGGGGTTCATAGGGATAATGTAGGTTGCGGCGGTGTCCAGAGCGGCAGATTAGGGGTTAATAATAAAATGCAGATGTCAGCGATAGCGGGGGCGGCAGATTAGGGGTTAATAAGTGTAAGGTTAGGGGTGTTTAGACTTGGGGTTCATGTTAGGGTGTTAGGTTTAGGGGTTAATACATTTATTATAGTGGTGGCGAGGTCTGGTCGGCAGATTAGGGGTTAATAATTGTAGGTAGGTGGTGGCGACATTGGGGGGGGGGAGATTAGGGGGTAATAAATATAATCTAGGTGTCGGCGATGTTAGGGGAAGCAGATTAGGGGTTCATAGGTATAATGTAGGTTGCAACGGTGTCCGGAGCGGCAGATTAGGGTTTAAAAAAATGTATTATAGGGTTTGCGATGTGGGGGGCCTCGTTTTAGGGGTTTATAGGTAGTTTATGGGTGTTAGTGTACTTTATAGCACAGTAGTTAAGAGCTTTATGCTCCCGCGTTAGCCCATAAAACTCTTAACTACTGACTTTTTTTGGTGGTAGGAATCTTGTCGGTAGAGGCTCTACTGCTCACTTCTTCCAAGATTCGTAATACCAGCGTTAGGCAAATCCCATAGAAAAGATAGGATACGCAATGATGTAAGGAGATCTGCGGTAGCCTCGAGTCACGGAAAGAAAGTGAGCGGTAGACCCTTTCCTTCCTGACTCTAAATACCAGCGGGCGTTAAAAAGCAGCGTTAGGACCCCTTTTTTTCAAAAGAGCTTTATTTAAAAACTGTAAACATACATATCATGCAATAAATGCAAACAATATACATCAAAATTGTCTCAGTTCACAATGCCCAGACATGTAACTATGATTGATATATGACATCTATAAATTGAGCAAAATTTACATAATATTAAGAATAAGTGTTTGTTTTCCTCCGTGTTCACCATTTGATCCTTAGCAGTCCCCACTCAATCGAGGAGCGATGTAACAAATCTCACACCATTCAATTGCATATATCATAAACCTATTGTAACATAAAACCGAGTCCTACACAAATATTGTGTTGTCGCCCTCTGTTCATAAGCCTCAGTTGTGTCTGAATGAACTTAATGTGCTTCCCCCCCCCCCCTATTTCTGTTACCTCCCTCCCCTTTCCTTCTTCTCTATGGGACCTGTTTTCCGTCTTTTACTGTAATATATCTTTGCATTATTATTCCCTGTGACTATCTCTTGTTTGACATTCCCCCCCCATTGCATCAGCATAATCTCATGGGTGTCTAGTGTACCATTCTGTAGGTGATGGTATCTCTCTAGACGTAACAAGGTGTCTACCTGTTGTTTCCATTCTTTAATCGTTGGTACTATTTTGCTTTTCCAGTGTTTCAGGATCAACATTTTTGCCCCATTCAGCATTGCTAATCTTAGTGCAGTAGATGCCTTACTCTCTAGGTGGGGGAGTGAAAGAAACAGTAGAGTCTTGGGGTTATTTTGCAGGGGTTTTCCCTTTGCTATCCTAATCTGGTTGAGTACCTCCATCCAGAACTGGTCAAGGCTAGGACAATCCCACCATATGTGCGTCAATGTGCCCTCACCTCCGCATTCCCTCCAGCACTTCCCTGAGGTTGTTTTATATATTTTTTGTAGTCTGTTAGGTGTAAGATACCACCTTGATATGAATTTATAACTGGACTCCGGCACTCTGGCCGAGATTGAGGACCTTTTCGTGGTCTGAAATGCTGTCATCCAGTCTTGTAGCTCAATGTCCATGTTTAGCTCTCTTTCCCAAGCTCTAGCATATGTAGGTAAGGTTTGTGTGTCCTCTACTAACAGTGGTTTGTATAAAACAGATATTGCATGTACGGTCGGTATGTCTCGTAGACACAGAGTTTCATATCTGGTGGGTTGTCTGAACAAGTTATGTTTTTGCCTATGCGTCGTCAAGTAATGGCTTAACTGTGAGTATGCTAACCAGTTCATGCTGTCCCCCATCTCTGTCTCTTTTATTTTTATAAGTTGCTGTAATTTGCCTCCCTCAACTATTGTCAAGGCTGATTGTTCTCTAAGAGGTGCCCTGTGCATGGTGTGAGGTTCCCTACTTGTCCATGGTATCGCAGGGTTCTGGCATATAGGGGTCAGAGGTGAAAAGTGTGAGGATATGTTTGTTGAGGTGTTCATTATTTTGTCCCAATTAGTGAAGAAATCTATATACAGTGAGTATTTGTTCACCATATCTGGTCTGTCTTTTTTTAACATCCAAACTGTGCCTCCAACATTTCCAGTTTCCAGTATGGCGCAATCCAGTTGTATCCACCATTTGTCTTGGTCATTATTACACCAGTCAGGTAGTGTACGTAGTGTAATAGACTGTTTATATGTTGTTATGTTGGGAAGTCCCAATCCTCCCCTGTCTCTTGGTAGGTAAAGAGTTTTTCTTGGAATTCTAGGTCTGATATATCCCCCATATATATTGCTCTATTATGTTTTGAATTTTACATAAATATTGTGGCGGCAGAGGTATAGGCATTGTTTGGAATAAATAAAGAAGTCTAGGTAGTACGTTCATTTTAATAACGTTAATCCTGCCTAGCCACGATATTGCTTTATTTTTCCAGTTTGACAAGTCAGCTATCAGGTTATTCTCTAGGCTTTTGTAATTAGCCTGAAAAATCTCCTGTTGGTCTGGTGATATGTATATGCCTAAATATTTCATTTTAGTGACCTGCCTTTTGAGGGGGCATTCCCTTAGTGTTTTTTTTCAAGCATCTCCGCATCACATGTTATATTTAGCAGTTCAGACTTTGAGAGGTTCAATTGGAAGTTTGATACCTTACAATATTCTTTAAATGTCTCTAGTACTTCTAGTACAATGAGGAATCTATGTTTGTCAGTGTGAGCAGAATATCATCCGCATATAATGCCAGTTTGTAGTTACTGGTTGCCATAGTGATTCCCGTTACTAGATTGTCATTTCTAACCTTTTGGGCTAATGCTTCTATGGTTATCAAAAAAGTATGGGAGAAAGGGGGCATCCCTGCCTTGTTCCATTTCTGATAGTGAATTTTTCCGAGAGAAGGCCATTTACCTTTACTCGTGCTGTGGGGTTCCGATATAGAGTAAAAATTAATTGAATAAATGAGTCACTAAGTTTCATTTTGCGGAGGACAGATGTAAGAAAGCGCCAATTTACTCTGTCAAACGCTTTTTCTGCGTCTGTGGATACAAGGGCCATCGGCAAATTATGTAATTGGGCGTAGGAAGTCAGTTGAAATGTCCTAAGGGTGTTGTCTCGGGCTTCTCTACCCGGAACAAATCCCACCTGATCTGGGTGTATCAAATTGGTAAGGTATTTATTAATTCTTGTGGCTAGTACTTTTGCAAAGATTTTAATATCCGAATTTAGAAGCAAAATGGGTCTATAATTTTCTGGCCTATCCATAGTTGTCCCTGGTTTGGGTAGAACTGTAAATGTGTGCTTCCAGCATGTTGTCTGTAAATCCCCCTTCCCTGAGCAGGGAGTTAAATAAAGTGGTCAATGGTGTCAGCAAATGATGCATGTATTTCTTATAGTATTTTATACTAAAGCCATCAAGTCGTTTTAATCTCTTCAGGGGTTATTTAATCTCTTCAGGGGTTATTTAATCTCTTCAGGGGTTATTTGTGAGTACAATTTTTCAGAGTCGTCCTGTTGTAATTCGTTGAGTTGTATGTCTTCTAAAAATCTATCTATGTCCTCCTGTCTACCTTCTGTCTGGATGTTGTACAATGCTTCATAATACCGTCTAAAAGTATCGGCTATTTTTATACTGTCCTTGTGTATGAGACCTGTTGAGTCTGTCATTATATGAACATGGGTATCTAGTTGTTTTCTCCTAAGAGCTTTCGCCAATGAGGAGCCTGTTTTATTATTAACATCAAAATACTTTTGTTGTAACCTGTCTGCTTTCCTTTGGTATTCTTTTGACATGTAATTACTAAGTTCCAACTTAGCTTTGTTCAGACTTCTCAGTGCATCTGCAGAGTCTGTTTGCTTTTTCAGTTCTGATTCCCAGTACCTAATTTGTGAGGTGATTGAGTTTACAAATTGTCTATTGTTTTTATTCTCTCTGGCTTTGTACTGTATAAGCTCTCCTCTCACAACACATGTATGTGCTTCCCATAACACCGAAGGTGTTGTGTCCCTGTTTGTATTTTCCCTAAAGTAATGGCCTATAGATGTGTCAATCTCAGTATTTATTAAAGGGTTGTCAAGCATGTGTTCATCTAACCTCCATATGAACAGTTTTACAGGTGTGCTTGGCCAGTTAATTGTGCATTGCACTGGCGCATGATGCGACCATGTGATTGGCAGTATAGTGGAATCCTCTACCAGGGTCAGTCCTATTTGGTCTGTGATCACATAGTCAATTCTGGTGTAGATGCCATGTGGGTGAGAATAAAATGTGTAGTCTCTTATGTGTGGGTGCTTTGTCCTCCAACCGTCATGTAGTCTGAGTTGATGTAACTGGGCTTGTATGGTTTTTATCACCTTTTGAGGTATGCTAGTTCTACCTAGTGATGTATCATGTATCAGATCCATTGGTAGGTTAAAGTCTCCCCCCATTAATATGATGCCCTTCACATGTTCTAATAGCAATTGGGTAATCTGTTTGAACAGCAATTGCTGTCCTACATTTGGTAAGTACACATTCACCAATGTAACCAGTGTGTTAAATAGCAGGCTGACCACTATAATGTAGGATCCATTGTGTTCCCTAAGGATGTTTGTTGGGCTGAAATGAATGCTATTTCTCATGAAGATACCCACACCCCCTTTCTTTGAGTTGCCAGATGCCAAGAAAGCAGTTTTATATCTACTGTTAATAAGCTTAGGTTCTCTTCCTTTTTTGAAATGTGTCTCTTGTATATACAAAATATCCCCTGAGTCTCTATGCATCTGACTAAAGGCTATTGAGTGTTTTTTCTGGGCTATTGAGTCCCTTTGCGTTAATAGTCAGTAGTTTTATTGGTTTTGGCTGCATGGTGTGTCTTTCATCTTGAACACAACTCCTTTATCGGTGAGTTTCTGTACTATGTCAGACTATGTCTTAGTGGTTTAGGGCTCCTTGGGATGAGAAATATGTATTATGCTGAATCCCTCTGACCAAAGGAGTATGTATTCACTGCGGTTTATGTGTAATATACGTTTTGTTGTTGGGGTTATGAATAAGGTGTTGTATTCATTTAATACAAATGCAGAGGCTTATTTACTGTAGTCTTTCTGACTACCAATTTGTAGAAATTACCTGCAATATTCAAAAACTTTCAATAACTTTCAATAAGTAACACAAGTATTAATTCTGCAATACAGTGCTATACAAACAAAATAATTCAAAACAATACAGCACAATTGAGGCAGTATCCCCGACCCCAAACCTAACCTGTAAGAAAAAAGTAACATATAAACATTGTTAGCATACGACCTGTTGTTAACTGTTCAAGTTCAGAGTCCCTTCTTATACAAGGAGTGCAGAATTATTAGGCAAGTTGTATTTTTGAGGATTAATTTTATTATTGAACAACAACCATGTTCTCAATGAACCCAAAAAACTCATTAATATCAAAGCTGAATAGTTTTGGAAGTAGTTTTTAGTTTGTTTTTAGTTATAGCTATTTTAGGGGGATATCTGTGTGTGCAGGTGACTATTACTGTGCATAATTATTAGGCAACTTAACAAAAAACAAATATATACCCATTTCAATTATTTATTTTTACCAGTGAAACCAATATAACATCTCAACATTTACAAATATACATTTCTGACATTCAAAAACAAAACAAAAACAAGTCAGTGACCAATATAGCCATCTTTCTTTGCAAGGACACTCAAAAGCCTGCCATCCATGGATTCTGTCAGTGTTTTGATCTGTTCACCATCAACATTGCGTGCAGCAGCAACCACAGCCTCCCAGACACTGTTCAGAGAGGTGTACTGTTTTCCCTCCTTGTAAATCTCACATTTGATGATGGACCACAGGTTCTCAATGGGGTTCAGATCAGGTGAACAAGGAGGCCATGTCATTAGATTTTCTTCTTTTATACCCTTTCTTGCCAGCCACGCTGTGGAGTACTTGGACGCGTGTGATGGAGAATTGTCCTGCATGAAAATCATGTTTTTCTTGAAGGATGCAGACTTCTTCCTGTACCACTGCTTGAAGAAGGTGTCTTCCAGAAACTGGCAGTAGGACTGGGAGTTGAGCTTGACTCCATCCTCAACCCGAAAAGGCCCCACAAGCTCATCTTTGATGATACCAGCCCAAACCAGTACTCCACCTCCACCTTGCTGGCGTCTGAGTCAGACTGGAGCTCTCTGCCCTTTACCAATCCAGCCACGGGCCCATCCATCTGGCCCATCAAGACTCACTCTCATTTCATCAGTCCATAAAACCTTAGAAAAATCAGTCTTGAGATATTTCTTGGCCCAGTCTTGACGTTTCAGCTTGTGTGTCTTGTTCAGTGGTGGTCGTCTTTCAGCCTTTCTTACCTTGGCCATGTCTCTGAGTATTGCACACCTTGTGCTTTTGGGCACTCCAGTGATGTTGCAGCTCTGAAATATGGCCAAACTGGTGGCAAGTGGCATCTTGGCAGCTGCACGCTTGACTTTTCTCAGTTCATGGGCAGTTATTTTGCGCCTTGGTTTTTCCACACGCTTCTTGCGACCCTGTTGACTATTTTGAATGAAACGCTTGATTGTTCGATGATCACGCTTCAGAAGCTTTGCAATTTTAAGAGTGCTGCATCCCTCTGCAAGATATCTCACTATTTTTGACTTTTCTGAGCCTGTTAAGTCCTTCTTTTGACCCATTTTGCCAAAGGAAAGGCAGTTGCCTAATAATTATGCACACCTGATATAGGGTGTTGATGTCATTAGACCACACCCCTTCTCATTACAGAGATGCAAATCACCTAATATGCTTAATTGGTAGTAGGCTTTCGAGCCTATACAGCTTGGAGTAAGACAACATGCATAAAGAGGATGATGTGGTCAAAATACTCATTTGCCTAATAATTCTGCACACAGTGTATTGTCCCTATGTTGGCGGTGACTGCATCATTCAGTAACCACATTATTTTCAGCTTCAGTTACTCCAATCTGCATTGCTGCTTCCTGCGTTTCTGTTGTTTCTTTTGACAGCATGTGTGGGATGTGTCCACGTGATGATGAGCCTGTTTCTGTATGTTTCACAGAGTCCTGTGATCAAATATTAAGTTGCAAGACCTCACAAAAGTGTGTCAGATCTTCTTTTCCTCGAAAGATAGCTGTTGTATTCCCTCTATTCGCTATGATGCTGACTGGAAAACCCCATTTATATGCAATTTTCTGTTCTCTCAAGGCACTGGTGATGTAGTTGAGGTCCCTTCTTTTTTGGAGGGTGGTTGGGCTGAGATCCTGAAAGATTTGAATCTTATTCCCTGCGTGTGTGATGTTTTGTTTCATTCTAGCATGTCTTAATATCTCTTCCTTGTCCTTGAAGTGGAGCAGCTTTATTATAACATCTCTCGGTGGTGCCTTGGGTGGCGGCTTCGCCCTCAGGGCCCTATGGGCTCTTTCAAACATTAATTCTGGTGCGCTGTTATCTCCTTTTATCGTTCTTAATAGGTCCTGTATGCACTCCTCTAGTGCCACTGACTGGACAGACTCTGGAATGCCCCGTATCCTTAGATTATTTCTCCTGCCCCTATTGTCCAAATATTCAACCTTTTCTTAAAGGTGATGTATGGTTTCGTCTTGGTCGTACGCCAGTCTTGACATGTGCTGGATGTCTGTATCCATTGTGTTGTGATTTTCTTCTAAATTGGTGACCCTTTGTGTTACTCTTGCTAAGTCTTTCTTCAAGTCCCTATACCAATTTTTAACTTCTGATACTATTTCCTTTAGATTACTCTTGGTACAGAGTGGCAGAAGATCTTCTTTTGTAAGACCTGTGTTATTATGGGTCTGTATTGATGTTTCTGCAGGTTCATTTTGTTGCACATCAGTGTTAGAAACTGTTAGTGTGGTATCTAGGGGTGTGTCGATTGGTTTTAAATATTGCTGCAACATTCTGGAACTTGGGGTGTTTTCAAGTTAATTAATCTTGCGGCCTGGCATCTTCTTTAATTTACTCAAGGAGATTTTAAAATGTTCTCTAAAATTTTATAAGTACTTATATGCTTAATTATGCACTCACCAGGAAAGATTGTCCTATTATCCCTCACTTTCTTTTATGGTTTTCCTTTTGTAGGATTTGTGGCTTATAGAATTTTAATAAAGGTCCAGTCTAATGTTTCCTGTATCTCTTCCCATGCAGTTTGTGCACTAAATACGCATGCTTCAATTCTGCTGTACTTAATTTTATAGTTAAGTAGTGTGTGCGATTTCTATTTCTTTGTCTCTCTTTTCCTCCCCCTATTGTGTGGGGCTTCTGTCCCTGTTGTGTGTTAAATTTGTGTACCGTTTTCCAATGAGTAAAGAAACAAAACAAGAAGCAGAATGAGTCTCTTCCTGTGTCTGTGGCATATTTTTTATGTCATCCTGCTGTGAAGAGGCTTGTGTCTTTATATGTTGTGCCCTCTTAATTAAAGTACATCTGCACTTACTACTTTGTTGGCCCTTCTCCGTTTCTGCTCCTTACCCCCTCCGTGTAGGAATATTTTTGCAGTCTACAGGTATACAGCCTTGCTCCCCTTCTCACTCTAAATCCGCAGCCAACTACCACCAACACGTGACCGCGTGTTGTTGCAGTTCCTTTTGCCGTCTGGCCTGGGGTAATAATCACCCTGCTGTGTTTTTTTTTTACAATGTGCCCGGTCGTCGGGTAACTGTAAGTATTTGCTGTGTTCTTCTTGGGGTAACAAGTTGATTGCACCGTTGCGTTATCCCTATGGCCTGTGTTACTGGGTCTGTCACTGCTTTCAGCCTCTGTGGTCTCTGATTTTTGCCACTTCCCTCACCTATAATGTTAGTGGATCCTGAGGTGTTAAGGGACTCTGATATCAGGGTTTTGAGAGGTTGATGCCTGTAAAATGATCAGGTTTGGGGTTCCAGGGCTTTAGAGCTATCCGTTCATGCAGCCATTAACCTGAGTGGCCAAGCTTCGCCTACTAACGCTGCTTTTTAACCCTAATGCAGAACTCTAAATCTTGGCGAGTGTTACTTACCACCAACTGTGTTATAAATGCAAAAAACAAACAAACGTGAACACGCTCTCCACGGTAGACACGCCCCCCTGAACCGGGAGACATCATCGTCAATGGCAATGTGTGTACATAATTAATAAAACAAACTATCTAATCTACAATAATGACAAAATAGGGGAAAAAACATCAGAGCAATAAAATAAACAACCTGTCAAACCTGATGCCCAAAACCACTCAGTATGTTTAAATCAGTCATGCCTGGTTACCATAGAAACCAAAGCCAGCAGGCGCGATACCAAAAACGGTAATATCTGGTCATACTGGGAGGTGGAGCATCGGGGTTGTCAGGCAACCAGTAAACACATCAGACACTGTAGAATAACGCAGACACAGTTACGATCAGACCAAACAGGTAAGAGAGATGGCAATTGGAGAGCATGGGATGCCAAAATACTAGGCATATTTAAACCAAACGCAAATGATCCAGTCAAATCTAATATATTGTGTGGTCTGACAGAAGAAAGATTATTTGGCAAAACAATGCTAGAGAGTGTAGAAGGAGATACAATGACAAAAGTGGGCAGAATATCAACTAAATAGTTAATAAAAACTAGATAGTTAATAAAAACAGAGTTAGAGAGCTAGATATTCAATATAATATGAGATATATGCATTACAGTGAGATAAACTCCCAAAGATGATTAGCACTAAACAAAAGGGAAGTCCATACACACAATGGTTCACAACTTTGGATAGCTATAGGAATGAATTGTTGATCTCAGATGTACAAGATTATAAAAACACCTGCCAATCTAAGTGAGTATTTAGGCCATTGGGAATAATGGTATCTAACTGAAATGTCCATTTAGCTTCTCTCTGTAGGAGCAATTTGTTTCTATCTCCTCCTCTCGGCATCAGTGGTACATGGTCTATAATAGTATATTTGAGATCCATGACACTATGTTGTAACTCTTGAAAATGTCTGGCCACCATTTGTTCTGAGGTGCCCTTTTTCAATGCTGTCTTGATGGCAGAAAGGTGGTTCACCATCTGGGTGCGGAGATCATCAGAGGTCTGACCCACATAATATAACCCACAATTGCAATGTAAAAGATACACGATGTATGTAGTAGTGCAGGTGAGACTAAACCTATGTTTATAGGTTTTACGTTTATGTGGGTGAGTAAATGTTGGACCAGAGATGAGTCCTCCGCATGTAGTACATCCCAGGCATCGAAAAATGCCAGTTTTTTTTTATATCAAGCCAAGTTGACTGTTTGTAACAGTGTATAGGATCAGTTTTGATCAAAAGGTCTCGTAGAGATCTGGATCTCCTATATCCTATCCTAGGTGGTTCTGTTTTAACAAGAGGTAGCGACTTATCCGTACTGACAATCTGCCAGTGTTTCTTGAGAGTGTCCATCAATGGGCCCTTGTTCCCAGTAAATGTCATGAATTTGAACCTTGCTCGATAGTATCTTAAATTTCAGAGCTGTATTAGCCAAATTTAGCTGCTGGAACCAATCCTCCAATTGTTCCGATGTTCCCGACCAGATCATAAACAGGTCGTCTATGTATCTCTTAACCCCTTAATGACCACAATGTACCTTGTATGTCACTGGTCGTTAAGGTTTTTTTCAGGACATAATAGCACAAGTCTAGCAAGAACACACTATTAATTCCCTCTCTCCAGCAGGCTTTGTGGAATAGAGCAGTCTCAACGCTGGTGGCAAGACCACGCTATAAAACAATCAAGTCCCAAAAAAAGGCCAGTGACATACAGGGTACGTTGCTGGTCCTTAAGGGGTTAAAGAAGAGGATTTCTTTTGTATGGAAAAGCTTGGTCTCAAATTCTTCAAAATATGCCATGAAGAGGTTGGCATATGATGGGGCCACATTGGACCCCATCGCCGTTCCCATCAATTGTAGGTAGAAAGCATGTTCAAACCGAAAGTAATTGGTTGTGAGACAGGTTTCTAATAGTTGAAGTAACACATCTGGAGGAGGTCCTACATAAGGGAATCTTGAAAGATGAAATGCTATTGCTCTTAAGCCCTCAATATGAGGGATCACATTGTACAAACTAGTCACATCTAGTGTGACTAGTAGTACATCCTCATTAATCCCATTTAGATCCTTTAGAAATTCCAGTAGGGCAGAAGAATCTCTTAGGTATGATGGCATTTGTCGAACCAATGGTTGTAGAAACATATCTACAAAGGTAGCTATTGGTTGTTGAAGTGAACCTATAGCAGATACGATAGGTCTTCCTGAAGGTGGTGAGATCCCCTTATGAATTTTTGGTAAGGTATATAATACCGGTGTTCTTGGATGGTTCACTGTTAAGTAAAAGAAGGTATATTTGTTGATAAACCCTTTTTCATACGCCATTTTGGTATATCCATCCAGTTGTTTTTTAAACATATTAGTAGGATCAAAAGGTAGTGGTCTGTAGGTCTTTACATCCGCAGGTTGTGACAAGATTTCTTGCCGATAATCCTTGTAATTCAAAATGACCACTCCCCCTCCTTTATCCGCTTCACGTATAATCAAGTCTTTATTTCTTGAGAGGTCATTCAAAGTGTTCCAATCTTTTTTAGAGAAGTTGTTAAAAATATCTATCTCATGTGCTCTAAAAGACTTGTTCATATCTTCATGTAATAATCTGCTAAAGGTGTTAATACTGCCATTGTTGAACTGTGGAGTATATGTAGATCGTTTCTTAAATTGTTTGTAATCCATCTCAGATTCTCCAAATTTTTCTTTCAGGCTAAGTTGCCTTTGGAATTTTTTAGTATCTATGTAGAAGTCAAAAGGATCAGTTCTACTTATCGGGATGAACGTCAGTCCCTTGTTAAGAATCTTAA
The DNA here is from genome assembly GCF_027579735.1 of Bombina bombina. Lineage (NCBI taxonomy): Eukaryota > Metazoa > Chordata > Amphibia > Anura > Bombinatoridae > Bombina > Bombina bombina. The sequence continues at coordinate 1,196,144,515 of NC_069500.1, forward strand.
TCTCTAAGGCCTAGATTTGGAGTTAGGCGTTAGCCGTGAAAATCAGCGTTAGAGGCTCCTAACGCTGGTTTTAGGCTACCGCCGGTATTTGGAGTCACTCAAAATAGGGTCTAACGCTCACTTTTCATCCGCGACTTTTCCATACCGCAGATCCCCTTACGTAAATTGCGTATCCTATCTTTTCAATGGGATCTTTCTAACTCCGGTATTTAGAGTCGTTTCTGAAGTGAGCGTTAGACATCTAACGACAAAACTCCAGCCGCAGGAAAAAAGTCCGAAGTTAAGAGCTTTCTGGGCTAACGCCGGTTTATAAAGCTCTTAACTACTGTACTCTAAAGTACACTAACACCCATAAACTACCTATGTACCCCTAAACCGAGGACCCCCACATCACCGACACTCGAATAAATTTTTTTAACCCCTAATCTGCCGACCGCCACCTACTTTATCCTTATGTACCCCTAATCTGCTGCCCCTAACACCGCCGACCCCTGTATTATATTTATTAACCCCTAATCTGCCCCCCACAATGTCGCCTCCACCTACCTACACTTATTAACCCCTAATCTGCCGACCGCAAAGCGCCGCCACCTACGTTATCCTTATGTACCCCTAATCTGCTGCCCCTAACACCGCCCACCCCTATATTATATTTATTAACCCCTAATCTGCCCCCCACAACGTCGCAGCCAGCTACCTACAATAATTAACCCCTAATCTGCCGACCGCAAAGCGCCGCCACCTACGTTATCCTTATGTACCCCTAATCTGCTGCCCCTAACACCGCCGACCCCTGTATTATATTTATTAACCCCTAATCTGCCCCCCACAACGTCGCCTCCACCTGCCTACACTTATTAACCCCTAATCTGCCGACCGGAGCTCACCGCTATTCTAATAAATGTATTAACCCCTAAAGCTAAGTCTAACCCTAACACTAACACCCCCCTAAGTTAAATATAATTTACATCTAATGAAATTAATTAACTCTTATTAAATAAATTATTCCTATTTAAAGATAAATACTTACCTGTAAAATAAATCCTAATATAGCTACAATATAAATTATAATTATATTATAGCTATTTTAGGATTTATATTTATTTTACAGGTAACTTTGTATTTATTTTAACCAGGTACAATAGCTATTAAATAGTTAATAACTATTTAATAGCTAAAATAGTTAAAATAATTACAAAATTACCTGTAAAATAAATCCTAACCTAAGTTACAATTAAACCTAACACTACACTATCAATAAATTAATTAAATAAACTACCTACAATTACCTACAATTAACCTAACACTACACTATCAATAAATTAATTAAATACAATTCCTACAAATAAATACAATTAAATAAACTAGCTAAAGTACAAAAAATAAAAAAGAACTAAGTTACAAAAAATAAAAAAATATTTACAAACATAAGAAAAATATTACAACAATTTTAAACTAATTACACCTACTCTAAGCCCCCTAAAAAAATAACAAAGCCCCCCAAAATAAAAAAATGCCCTACCCTATTCTAAATTACTAAAGTTCAAAGCTCTTTTACCTTACCAGCCCTGAACAGGGCCCTTTGCGGGGCATGCCCCAAAGAATTCAGCTCTTTTGCCTGTAAAAAAAAACATACAATACCCCCCCCCCCAACATTACAACCCACCACCCACATACCCCTAATCTAACCCAAACCCCCCTTAAATAAACTTAACACTAAGCCCCTGAAGATCTTCCTACCTTATCTTCACCCTGCCAGGTTCACCGATCCGTCCTGAAGAGCTCCTCCGATGTCCTGATCCAAGCGGGGGGCTGAAGAGGTCCATGATCCGGCTGAAGTCTTCATCCAAGCAGGAGCTGAAGAGGTCCATGATCCGGATGAAGTCTTCATCCAAGCGGGAGCTGAAGAGGTCCATGATCCGGATAAAGTCTTCTATCAACGGCATCTTCAATCTTCTTTCTTCCGGATCCATCTTGCAGACCTCCGACGCGGAACATCCTCTTCTCCCAACGCCTACTAGCCGAATGACGGTTCCTTTAAGGGACGTCATCCAAGATGGCGTCCCTTGAATTCTGATTGGCTGATAGGATTCTATCAGCCAATCGGAATTAAGGTAGGAATATTCTGATTGGCTGATTCCAATCAGCCAATCAGATTGAGCTCGCATTCTATTGGCTGAATATTCCTACCTCAATTCCGATTAGCTGATAGAATCCTATCAGCCAATCGGAATTCGAGGGACGCCATCTTGGATGACGTCCCTTAAAGGAACCGTCATTCGGCTAGTAGGCGTCGGGAGAAGAGGATGTTCCGCGTCGGAGGTCTGCAAGATGGATCCGGAAGAAAGAAGATTGAAGATGCCGTTGATAGAAGACTTCATCCGGATCATGGACCTCTTCAGCTCCCGCTTGGATGAAGACTTCAGCCGGATCATGGACCTCTTCAGCCCCCCGCTTGGGCTTGGATCAGGACATCCGAGGAGCTCTTCAGGACGGATCGGTGAACCTGGCAGGGTGAAGATAAGGTAGGAAGATCTTCAGGGGCTTAGTGTTAGGTTTATTTAAGGGGGGTTTGGGTTAGATTAGGGGTATGTGGGTGGTGGGTTGTAATGTTGGGGGGGGGTATTGTATGTTTATTTTTTACAGGCAAAAGAGCTGAATTCTTTGGGGCATGCCCCGCAAAGGGACCTGTTCAGGGCTGGTAAGGTAAAAGAGCTTTGAACTTTTGTAATTTAGAATAGGGTAGGGCATTTTTTTATTTTGGGGGGCTTTGTTATTTTATTAGGGGGCTTAGAGTAGGTGTAATTAGTTTAAAATTGTTGTAATATTTTTCTTATGTTTGTAAATATTTTTTTATTTTTTGTAACTTAGTTTTTTTTTATTTTTTGTACTTTAGTTAGTTTATTTAATTGTATTTATTTGTAGGAATTGTATTTAATTAATTTATTGATAGTGTAGTGTTAGGTTAATTGTAGGTAATTGTAGGTAGTTTATTTAATTAATTTATTGATAGTGTAGTGTTAGGTTTAATTGTAACTTAGGTTAGGATTTATCTTACAGGTAAATTTGTAATTATTTTAACTATTTTAGCTATTAAATAGTTCTTAACTATTTAATAGCTATTGTACCTGGTTAAAATAAATACAAAGTTACCTGTAAAATAAATATAAATCCTAAAATAGCTATAATATAATTATAATTTATATTGTAGCTATATTAGGATTTATTTTACAGGTAAGTATTTATCTTTAAATAGGAATAATTTATTTAATAAGAGTTAATTAATTTCGTTAGATGTAAATTATATTTAACTTAGGGGGGTGTTAGTGTTAGGGTTAGACTTAGCTTTAGGGGTTAATACATTTATTAGAATAGCGGTGAGCTCCAGTCGGCAGATTAGGGGTTAATAATTGAAGTTAGGTGTTGGCGATGTTAGGGAGGGCAGATTAGGGGTTAATACTATTTATTATAGGGTTAGTGAGGCGGATTAGGGGTTAATAACTTTATTATAGTAGCGCTTAGGTCCGGTCGGCAGATTAGGGGTTAATAAGTGTAGGCAGGTGGAGGCGACGTTGTGGGGGGCAGATTAGGGGTTAATAAATATAATATAGGGGTCGGCGATGTTAGGGCAGCAGATTAGGGGTACATAGGGATAATGTAAGTAGCGGCGGTTTACGGAGCGGCAGATTAGGGGTTAATAATAATATGCAGGGGTCAGCGATAGTGGGGGTGGCAGATCGGGGGTTAGTAAGTGTAAGGTTAGGGGTGTTTAGACTCGGGGTACATGTTAGAGTGTTAGGTGCAGACGTAGGAAGTGTTACCGCATAGCAAACAATGGGGCTGCGTTAGGAGCTGAACGCGGCTTTTTTGCAGGTGTTAGGTTTTTTTTCAGCTCAAACAGCTCCATTGTTTCCTATGGGGGAATCGTGCACGAGCACGTTTTTGAGGCTGGCCGCTTGCGTAAGCAACTCTGGTATCGAGAGTTGAAGCTGCGTTAAAAATGCTCTACGCTCCTTTTTTGGAGCCTAACGCAGCCTTTATGTGGACTCTCAATACCAGAGTTATTTTTTATGGTGCGGCCAGAAAAAAGCCGGCGTTAGTTTTTCGGGTCGTTACCGACAAAACTCCAAATCTATCCGTAAGTAATTTAGGGGATAATTACTCAGATTAACTACTATGTTATCTGTATTCATTTCTGTGGATTTATGGATGGTTTTCCCCTTATGGCCACCTCTCCTGGTCCTGCCCCTCTGCCTCTCTAGTTTTCTGAGCGAGTAATCACTCTGGATGTATACTGTGTATCCTGATATGTACCTTCCACTTGTTCTGTTTCAGATCCAGATCCGGAACCTGAGCTTTCAAGTGTATTCAGATCCTTTGGCTTTTGGTATTGTGAGCGTCTCCTCCTTAGCTGATGTTGTTTTTACCTTTCACTCGCTGACAATTGCCACAGATAAACCCGTTTATCACGGTAATCGCCGATTACTGCTTCCAATTTCTTGATTTTAAATTCAATAAGATCCGTCTCGTAATTGTCTATTTTTACTTGTAGCTTATTCAACCAGTTTTCTTTGTTATCTGCTTGTAGCCTTGTTTTTTTCCCCTATTTTGTCATTGTTGTAGATGAGATAGTTTGTTTTATTAATTATGTACACACGTTGCCATGGAAGATGACGTCTCCCGGTTCAGGGGGGCGTGTCTACCGTGGAGAGTGTGTTCACGTTCGTTTGTTGTTTGCCTTTATAACACGGTTGGTGTAAGTAAAATTGTTTCTGTAAGTCTGAGGATGGGTCATTTTGGGCCCGATAACGTTCACTAAATAAAGTGACTACCTTTGGGGAGTGCTTTTCTGTTTTTCTCTGTATATATATATATAGTAACAAAAAACTTGCACTCGCTGGTCTTTTTAAACACACTCTTTTACTGTGAAAAGTAGTTTCGGGGACAAAATATCCCCTTCCTCCAGTTATTTTGTCCCCGAAACTTTACTACTTTTCACAGTAAAAGAATGTGTCTAAAAAGACCAGCGAGTGCAAGTTTTTTGTTACCATTATCCATTTTGTACTAGCACCCTGGCAGCTGTGTTTCTAAGTGAGAGTGCTCTCCTGTGATCTAATATCAGCAATTCAAAAAATATGTTGTGCTTTTGAAAATGCATATGCGCCAATACCTTTTTGTTTGTGTATTAACTAGGTCATATTGGCAGCACTCTCAAAGATGTGTACTGTATATAAACTTTTTGTAAGGTGTGCTAAACCAAATTTTGTATTTGTATTAAAACATAATCAGGAAGACTGACCATCTCCTATTGGTTAAAGCATCCCACCCAAGCTCAAGTGTGCTCATGACAATGTAATAGAGTTGTGAATAATAAGCCAGGGAGTCTCATTCTATTATGAAGAGTAAAAGCAGGAATGATTCAGCCCTCTGAGGCAAAGGACTGTAGTTTTAGGACCAGTCTACAGTGGGGCACCTTGAAAGTTGATGACTGGCTAAGCAGAATATAGCCATATTGTGTGACTAAGATCCCAATTTTATTTAAAAAGAATAGTTGTCTCTTGATGTTTTTTGCAGGCAATTTTTTCCAGCAGTTCAAAAAATGTATTGTGCTTTTGAAAATGTATGTGTGCCAATACCTTTTTGCTTGTGTGTATATATATTTATATATATATATATATATATATATAAATATATTCTTCATGTGTGCTAACCTGACACCGCATTAGAGCTAAAGCCCAAAACCCAAAGTGTGTTACTTTCATTTTACATTCCTTTTTTCTTCACAAAGAATTTTTTTTTTTTTATTATAAAATATATATTTCGATATATATATATGTGATAATGTTAATGTAAAATATACATCTATATTTCTTTCCTATGGCATGGAGAGTCCACAATGTAATTCCAATTACTAGTGGGATATTAAACTCCTGGCCAGCAGGAGGAGGCAAAGAGCACCCCAGCAAAGCTGTTAAGTGTAACTTCCTTTACCCATAATCCCCAGTCATTCTCTTTGCCTTTGTCAATGGAGGATGTAATAAGATGGTGTCTGAATATTTTAATCCTTTTATGGCTACTTTTCCCTGCATGCAAGGATAAAGGGCTCTGCTGTGTCCATGTCAATCTCTTTAGTAAGAGTAATGGTGGCTTTTAGCATTTAGAAAGCGGCAAGGTTGTCTTTGCTTTATTTCTAACATTATTGCTACCCCTTCATAGAAAGCCAGGGTTGGTTACTCTGCTCTTTCTTTTTCTTCAGGTACCTGAGTGGAGTGTCTATCACACCTAAGAAACTGTTTCTGCCCTGCAGCTGGATCCACAGGTAAGTGAATTTGCCTTCTAGGTACTAAAGGACAGCACTTGTGGGGTTAATCCCTCTACGGGATCTCATTATGGGACATGTTATAACCCCTAAGGGTTAATACTGGGCAGTCTGACTGGCACTGATTTAATTAGGGGATAATCTACCTCCTTTTTATTAAGAGATTCGCTGACGGGTAGAGTCTATAGCTCATAATGTGGGGCCTTTTTATTCATTAGTGACCTATTGGTACATTATTTATTAGTAACCTATTGGTACATGAACAGTTGCAGGGAGTCTGTTACTAAGACAAGTGTTATGTTAATTTTTTTGGCCAGTTAGAGCCTATGTCAGAATCGTGTGCTTTTTCATGTGACACAGTTTCTTTTTCTGTCCGGTCACATGTTCTCCGCTCTTCCATCATTGTGAGTAGAGTTACTAGCCTGTGCGGGTGTTTTTCATTGTTGCTGAACATGATCCCATGTGCTGACTTATTGACTGGTTTACCTATCCGGTTCCCAGCTGTCTAGAGTTGACTGCCATATCGGACAGAGCATATCTGCAGCTTGCAAGAGTCCTTTCTTTACTAGTGACACACTTGGTGCGGTAAGATCTACTCAGCTAATCTGAGGTATAGAGGTGCTAGGGGCTCTGATTAAATTTAGCCTAATTAATTTTGGCTTAATTTGATTTTTTTCCACACATTATTTTCCGGTAAATTTATCTGGTTTTCGGATTTTTTCAGCTATGGACACAGAACAAGATTCTGTTTCTATGGATAAATGCTTATTATGTTTAGAGGCCTAAATTGTTTTACCTATGCAATTTTGTTCTGCATGTTTAGCTAAAACTCTAAAATTTAAAGATAAATTACTCCCTTCTGAGCCATTTGTCTCTCAGGATAATGCTGTTCAGTATATGCCACAGCTTTCTCCTCAAATGTCCCAAGCCTTAATGGTTTCTCATACAGTGCCCTGCAGTTCTTCTCAACCTCCTGGGTGTTTATTTGCCAGGAGATTTTACTGCTCAGATAACCTCTGTGGTATCTGCTGCTTTGTCTGCTTTCGCTTCCTCGGGTAAGCGTAAGAGGAAATCTAAACATTTTGTCTGCTAGTAAGGTTTCTGACCTTTCTAAATCTGGTTTGGTCAACCTCTCTAATGTGTCTGATGAGAAGGATACTTCAGTAACTTCTGAAGGTGAAATCTCAGACTCTGACACTTTGGCAGAAAAATCTTCAGAATCTGAGGAGGTAAATGTTAGATTTAAGCTTGAACACCTCCGGTTACTACTGAAGAAGGTTCTAGCTACTTTGGATGACTCTGAACCTTCAGTTGCTGTCAACCCCAAGAAGTCCTCTAAACTTAATAAACTTTATGATTCTCCAACTTGTGAAGATGTGTTTCCTGTTCCAGACAAGATGTCTGAAATTATAGCTCAGGAATGTGATAAGCCAGTGGTTCCTTTTCCCCATCCGTGACTCATGGCGCACTGTGCCTAAAGTAGAAGAAGCTATATCTACTCTAGCTAAAATAACTACCATTCCTATAGAGGATAGTTGTTCCTTTAAGGATCACATGGATAAGAAGCTAGAGGCTTACTTAAAGAAAATGTACATTCATCAAGGACTACAGTGGCAACCTGTGGCAAGTATTGCTACGGTTGCGGGAGCAGCATCTTATTGGTGCGATGCCCTGTTTGATCTGATATCAGAGGAGACTACGATTGAGGAGATCCAAGATAGGATCAAGGATCTTAAATTTGCCAATACCTTTATCTGTGATGCCAACATGCAGGTAATTAGACTGGGAGCTAATATGTCTAGCTTCACTATCCTAGCTTGTAGAGCTCTGTGGTTTAAATCTTGGTCGGCTGATGTCTCTTCAAAAGCCAAGCTTTTGGCTTTACCTTATAAAGGCAAAACCCTATTCGGTCCTGGTCTGGCAAAAATCATTTCAGAGATTATGGGAGGAAAGGGATCTTTCCTACCTCAGGACAAGAAGAATAGACTTAAGGGTCAAAATACTTCTAATTTTTGTTCCTTTCACAACTTTAAGGGACAAAAGTCATCCTCTTCTCTTTCCAAACCAGACCAATTTAGGTCCTCTTGGAAATCCAGCCAACCTTGGAATAAGGGAAAACAAAACAAGAAGCCTTCTGCTGACTCTAAATCAGCATGAAGGATCCGCCCCCAATCTGATTTTTTATCAAGTGGGGGGCAGGCTTTCCTTTTTTTTTGACAAGATTGGATATGCGATGTCCCATATCCGTTGGCTGTGGACATAGTATCCCAGGGTTACAAGATAGGATTTAAGGCTTGCCCTCCAAGGGGCAGATTTCTCCTATCAAGACTATACTCAAACCAGGTAAAGAGGAAGGCCTTCTTAAATTGCGTAGAGGGCCTATCCTCTTTGGGAGTTATTGTACCAGTCTCTCTAGAGGAACAAGGTCAAGGATTCTATTCAAATCTATTTGTTGTTCCCATAAAGGAGGGAACTTTCCGTCCAATCCTAGACTTAAAGTGCCTCAATAAATTCCTCAGAGTTCCGTACTTCAAGATGGAAACTATTTGTTCTATTTTTCCATTGGTTCAGGAAGGCCAGTTCATGATGACTATAGACCTGAAGGACGCGTATTTATACATTCCCATTCAAAAGGATCATCACCAGTTTCTAAGGTTTGCTTTTCTGGACAAGCATTTCCAGTTTGTTGCACTTCCTTTTGGTCTTGCCACGGCTCCCAGAATATTCACAAAGGTTCTGGGGGCTCTATTGGTGGTGATCAGATCCCAGGGTATTGCTGTGGCACCTTACCTAGATGATATTCTGGTTCAGGCGTCATCTTTTCATCTTGCAAAATCTCATACAGAGATGTTGTTGTCTTTTCTACGTTGTGAATCTGGAAAAAGTTCTCTAGTTCCAGATACAAGAGTTTGTTTCCTAGGGACAATCATAGATTCCTTGTCCATAAAGATTTTCCTTACGGATGTCAGAAAATCCAAACTTATGGCTTCTTGCCTTTCTCTCCAGTCTGCTATTCATCCATCAATGGCTCAATACATGGAGATGATTGGTCTGATGGTGGCTTCCATGGACATCATTAATTTAGCTCAGTTCCATCTGAGACCTCTGCAACTATGCATGCTCAGTCAGTGGAACGGAGACCATTCAGATGTATCACAAAGGATAGATCTGGATCCCCTAACAAGAAACTTCCTCTCGTGGTGGATTTCACAGGAAAATTTGTCTCGACACACTTGCTTTCTGAGACCGTCCTGGGTGATTGTGACTACAGATGTATTAGGCTGGGGAGCTTTTTGGGGTTTTCTAAAAGCTCAGGGCCTATGGACTCGGGAGGAGTCTTATCTCCCTATAAACTATGCATGCTCAGTCAGTGGAACGGAGACCATTCAGATGTATCACAAAGGATAGATCTGGATCCCCTAACAAGAAACTCCCTCTCATGGTGGATTTCACAGGAAAATTTTTCTTGACACACTTGCTTTCTGAGACCATCCTGGGTGATTGTGACTACAGATGTATTAGGCTGGGGAGCTTTTTGGGATTTTCTAAAAGCTCAGGGCCTATGGACTCGGGAGGAGTCTTATCTCCCTATAAACATCTTGGAATTAAGAGAAATCTTCAATGCCATGGTAGCTTGGCCTCAATTATCTTTAGTCCAGTTTATCAGATTCCAGTTGGACAACATCACCTCAGTGGCTTACATCAACCACCAGGGAGGAACTCAGAGTTACTTGGCTATAAAGGAGGTGACTCGCATACTGCAGTGGGCAAAAATACATTATTACTAATTGCGCTCTGAAATATAAACAGACACACATACACAACAAATAATAATAGTTTGAGGAACTTAAAACAATCAGTCAGAATAAGTAAAAAACATTCTATAAGAAGTGCTTGTGGAAACATTAACAGTTTGATGATTGTACAGGTAAATCATAAGAAGTCTCCTTTCTAGCCTGAGAACCAATTTCTTCAATTTCCTATATTTTTTTAATCTCTTCAAAAACTGTATAATCCTTTTAAAGTTTTTTTTAATATTTTTTTTTACAGATTGAACATAGACAAGACATATTCCATGATGTTACCAAATTGGAATTGTGGTTATTTATTTGCCTTAAAAAAATAATTAAACTTACTTTGTATCCCTCTTTTTTTTTTTTTAAATCTTTATTTTGTTGAAGAGTGAATGCAGTTTCACATTTCTACATACATAAGACAGGCGCTTAGTACATAACATTGTGGGTACTAATAAGTTAGTCATATAACGATAACTTGTAACAGAGAAAAACAAGACATTATCTTAAGCTTGTACTGTGATACATAACAGTGATAATAAAATAGTTTGAGGTACAAATCCTGTCCATATTCAAAACTCAACTCTTCAATAATTTTATATATATAATGTATACAGGGAGTGCAGAATTATTAGGCAAATGAGTATTTTGACTCCATCATCCTCTTTATGCATGTTGTCTTACTCCAAGCTATATAGGCTCGAAAGCCTTCTACCAATTAAGCATATTAGGTGATGTGCATCTCTGTAATGAGAAGGGGTGTGGTCTAATGACATCAACACCCTATATCAGGTGTGCATAATTATTAGGCAACTTCCTTTCCTTTGGCAAAATGGGTCAAAAGAAGGACTTGACAGGCTCATAAAAGTCAAAAATAGTGAGATATCTTGCAGAGGGATGCAGCACTCTTAAAATTGCAAAGCTTCTGAAGCGTGATCATCGAACAATCAAGTGTTTCATTCAAAATAGTCAACAGGGTCGCAAGAAGCATGTGGAAAAACCAAGGCGCAAAATAACTGCCCATTAACTGAGAAAAGTCAAGCGTGCAGCTGCCAAGATTCCACTTGCCACCAGTTTGGCCATATTTCAGAGCTGCAACATCACTGGAGTGCCCAAAAGCACAAGGTGTGCAATACTCATAGACATGGCCAAGGTAAGAAAGGCTGAAAGACGACCACCACTGAACAAGACACACAAGCTGAAACGTCAAGACTGGGCCAAGAAATATCTCAAGACTGATTTTTCTAAGGTTTTATGGACTGATGAAATGAGAGTGAGTCTTGATGGGCCAGATGGATGGGCCCGTGGCTGGATTGGTAAAGGGCAGAGAGCTCCAGTCCGACTCAGACGCCAGCAAGGTGGAGGTGGAGTACTGGTTTGGGCTGGTATCATCAAAGATGAGCTTGTGGGGCCTTTTCGGGTTGAGGATGGAGTCAAGCTCAACTCCCAGTCCTACTGCCAGTTTCTGGAAGACACCTTCTTCAAGCAGTGGTACAGGAAGAAGTCTGCATCCTTCAAGAAAAACATGATTTTCATGCAGGACAATGCTCCATCACATGCGTCCAAGTACTCCACAGCGTGGCTGGCAAGAAAGGGTATAAAAGAAGAAAATCTAATGACATGGCCTCCTTGGTCACCTGATCTGAACCCCATTGAGAACGTGTGGTCCATCATCAAATGTGATTTACAAGGAGGGAAAACAGTACACCTCTCTGAACAGTGTCTGGGAGGCTGTGGTTGCTGCTGCACACAATGTTGATGGTGAACAGATCAAAACACTGAAAGAATCCATGGATGGCAGGCTTTTGAGTGTCCTTGCAAAGAAAGGTGGCTATATTGGTCACTGATTTGTTTTTGTTTTGTTTTTGGATGTCAGAAATGTATATTTGTGAATGTTGAGATGTTATATTGGTTTCACTGGTAAAAATAAATAATTGAAATGGGTATATATTTGTTTTTTGTTAAGTTGCCTAATAATTATGCACAGTAATAGTCACCTGCACACACAGATATCCCCCTAAAATAGCTATAACTAAAAACAAACTAAAAATTACTTCAAAAACTATTCATCTTTGATATTAATGAGTTTTTTGGGTTCATTGAGAACATGGTTGTTGTTCAATAATAAAATTAATCCTCAAAAATACAACTTGACTAATAATTCTGCACTCCCTGTATATAACAAAAATATATCTTATCTTATGCAGCAAAATCAATAACAGTAACAATAACTTTGATAATAATAACCGTTCCAAGGATTGTGATAGAGGTCAAGGGAAGTCCAGGGAAATAGGTGTGTGGAAAGGAGAGAAGGGGAGAGGAGAAAAAAAAAAAAAAAAAAAAGGGGGGGTAGAGAAGGGAGGCCTCACTAACCACCGTACCAGGCGTACTTCAATCAGGATATATCTCTATCCAAGGGGAGAATACAGAGAGTATCCATGTTGTGAAGCTGGGGGGAGAGAGAAAAAAAAAAAAAAAAAAGGGAAAGGGGGGGGGGGGGGAAGGAAAATAGTGGAGGAAGGGGGGGAGAGACAGTTTAAGTGTAAGGTCAATAGATAGCGGATATTCTTGAGCTGATTAAGTAGGAATTAGTGACCTCTTGGATAGTATATTAGTTAGTTAGATGTATTTAGGAATCTAGGTTATCATACAATCTAGCTGCCGAGCTGTAAAATGTTGAAGATGGGGACAGCAGACAGAAGCTGCTTAGAAAATAGAAAGGGGAGGGGGGGGAGGCGGAGTGAGGTAAGTTAACCTCCGAGTGGTATAAGAAATGGTGCTAATTTAGGAAAAATATAAGTGCGAGGTAGCAGCTATATGGCTATAGTATGATTAGTGATAGACTCAGGAAAATATGGATTATGATAGAAGGGTGTATATGAGTGGATATGTAGAGTAATAGGGGAGCAGTGTGGCCCCCAGACAGGAGAAGGTAAGGTGCTTGAATTGAAGGAAGATTAGGTGAAATCAAGAGTTTCATCTAGAGGAAAAGGAAGCTGACAGAGGATGTTTTAAGTCAAGCCTTAGAACTTGGGGAAAAAGAAACATAATATAAATTTAGTTACACAGGCAACCAACATCAACAGAAAATCAGTTTGCAATATCAACTACATGTTTACTATATTTTGGCTAAGTATCTAAAGGGAGGGAAAACAAAGGGGGGCCTTTCTGACCTATTTCCATTAACCTTAATGTAGTAACTGGGATCTACACTCTAGTATAGAACCAAATAGGAGATTTAGAAATACATGCAGGACAACTGAGCTGCCGGGGTGGCAAGAGTAAGAAAGTACCCGTAAGTAAGCTCAAAGTAAAGTCATTGGTTATAATTTACGGCTCTCTTCCATCAAAGTGAAAACTGGAAACTGTCAACAGATAAGGTGAGCAGACTAAGGTAATAAGGGTATAATAAGTACCTGTGCATGTGCTCAACTTAAGAAACTGAGTAGGTTACCTTATCTCCATACCAAGGAGACTGTTTGATATCATGGAAGAGACTTAGCGTCTGCGGTGTCTTTTCTTTTAGGTTGCAGGGCAGGTCTCCTAGGGAGTGGTTGCCAATCCGGTGCTGATGAGTTGAGGGTACTTCTTTGTTCAGGGTTTTTAGGAGCACCATCTGTAGGTTTATCCAGTCCCAGTGTTTGTAGGATCTTCATCCCCTGGTCCGGCGAAGAAATTGTATAGGTGCGGCCTGCGTGTTGAAAGAAGATCTTGATGGGGGAAACCCCACCTATATTTAAGCTGATGGCGGCGTAGACTCTGTGTAAATTGTTGAAATGTCCGTCTCTTTGCAAGAGTATATGGAGATAAGTCAGGAAAAATTTGTACTGATTCGTATGGTGCATTGAGATTTTTATTCATAAATGAAGCTCTGAGCACTTTCTCTTTAAAGGTGAAGTAATGTAGTCTAATGATAACATCTCTTGGAGCTTCAGCAGAAGAACTCTGGGGGCGGAGTGCTCTGTGAGCTCGGTCTATAATAACTTCTTGTCTGAGGTTGTACCAAGTAGCTCCGTAAAGAGGCCAGCAAGGTATTTGAGCAGGTCTGCAGAGCTAACATCTTCAGGAATACCTCTGATCCGCAGATTGTTTCTGCGAGATCTGTCTTCCATATCCGCCATTTTAGCTTCTAGGTCTGAGATCTGCTCGGCCAGGTTCTGAGTGTTGGCAAGGAGATTAGTATGGTCTATGCTCAGATCTTCATGCTTGTGTTCAAGAGTTTCTGTACGTTCTCCTAGTGAAGCAATATCTCTTTTAAGCTCATTCACTGAATGTCTCAGGTCCTGTCTGAGGGACGAGTAATGGGTGTCCATTTTCTCTGAGAGGGCTTTAATGGAGTCTAGGACAGCAGATTGTGGGATACCTTGACTATCCTTAACGGTGTTGGGGGATTTTGGAGGGAGGTTGTATGTTGAGATGTCTTCTCTAGAGTCCTCCTCCGAACCCTCTGGGTCTGAGTTGATTTTGCTACGAAAGTGATCGTTTAGTGTCTTTTTAGGGTTCCCCTGGTGCTTCATTTTTTTTCTAATGCTATGCGCCATAGGTGGTAATGAGTAGGGTGCCGCAAATGCGACGCGAATAGGGCAAGTAATAATATACTCTAATAGGGATTCTTCCTTGATTGTAGATGAGGCTGGGGGGCAAGTCACTAAACTCCCCTACATCTAGGCCTTTAGCCCAGCATACTCAATGCGTTATCTTCTGAAGGGGAATATGCAGTAGGGTAGGTTGGCGTCACCAGTCGCCTGTCAGTTGAGAAAGGCTTTCTCTAGTTCAGGGAAATCACAGGTTCGTAGTCTCCCTCCTGGGGGTGTGCCTCCTATTGGCGAAGCTGGTAAAAGGGAATGGGGTATGACCCGCAGCCACCCAGGTCCTACGGGAAAGGGAGGAGGAGACTAGCTAAAATCACCCAGTGTAAGTTTCACAGTAGGGTCTGACGCTGCAGGCTGACTTATATAGGTGATAAACTAGATGATTTCAAATGTTCACTCTCTTGTGAGCCGGGAGTAGAGTTTAACGGCCTGTAATGAAAATAAGACTA
Source organism: Bombina bombina (assembly GCF_027579735.1). Classification (NCBI taxonomy): domain Eukaryota; kingdom Metazoa; phylum Chordata; class Amphibia; order Anura; family Bombinatoridae; genus Bombina; species Bombina bombina. The sequence continues at coordinate 1,196,159,669 of NC_069500.1, forward strand.
ATGTCTTGAGTGTAGCTGTCTTATTGTAAACTAGTATGCAAAAGAAAAATGTGCAGTATAGTTCAGCTCCTGAACTCCAGCAGGTTTATGTTCAATAAGCTGCAGTATATAGAGTGATGTAAGGAGAGGTTGAGCTCCAATAGTGTGCTGCTATACTGAGGTTGTTTAAGAATTCAATCAGGGGCTTGGGGTTAAAAGTGAGCTGAGCTGATGGTGAATCAATAGCTGGGTGGAGAATATTCTCAGCAAAGCTGTAAGGTACCAAATGTAGCGTTATATGGATTCCAATCCAGATCTATTAAACAAAGTCCCAATACTCCCTAATCTTATAAAGGATGTTTGTACAGTCTGTCTTACAGTTATAAACCGTCAGCAGTGGCAGTTAGATTTATGTGGTGCAATGAGTTCTAGTTCGAGGAAGGAGTTACAGCTTATTGCGTGCAGATAAAGGAGCTACTCACATGCACTCTTAGGGATTCACTCCAATACCTCTGCTGCTGTAATCAGAAGCTGTCCGGCGAGTTGAGAAGAGCCCGTGAAGCTGTTGTAGCCTAAGGCGTTATGTGGGGAAGGCTGCCTTCTGTTAATGTGCGCAGCCACAGTGCCTGTGAGGATCAGTGATTTTCTCTTACTTGCCCTCTCTACTTGCGCTCCCCCAAGATGGCGGCTCTTCGCGGGCTTCTGCCGCACACTGATGGTCCGGTGCAGGGACTGGGACTCGCAGGTCCGGACAACAATTCCTCCCTGTGCAGTTGAAGCCGGGTGTCCGGATGAGAGCAACAGCTCAAGCAGGCTGTCAGTGTAGTCTCTGGGGTGTCGTTTTAAATAGCCGCCTTTGCCGCTGCTGCTATGATGGTGTGGTAGGTCTCTAATTAACAATTGAGGGGGGTACCAACCCGGTAAACTAGGCTGGGAAGCTGTGGGATGTGGGATTAACCCAAAGGAAAAAATAAAAAAGGAGATTCCTGAGTAGTTACTGAGTTTAACGTTGTATGAAGACAGGAGCTCAGTTTCTGTGCTGCTACCTCGCTTAGATGCAAGCTCCGCCCCCTCTTTTTTTTAATACATAATTAAAGTTAATGTAAATTTGAATGAATAAGTGCTCGATTTTTAAAAATACTATTAAAAACAGGGGCACTTTCATTCATTAAAATTTACATTAAAATATTTTGTTTTTGAATAATCACCTTTTTCTTTAGGAAAACCAGACCGGCGATCCTCCTCCTGCTTTTACTGCTGTACATAGCATATCGATGATGAAACCGGCTTCCTCCAATCGTTGCGTAGCCTCAAGAGCTGGACGCCTTGGGGTGCTCGCAACAATTGGAGGATACTCGTTTTGTCATTTCAGTGCTAAGTACAGAGGAGCTGCGGGTGGAGGATCACCGGTCTGGGTTTCCTAAAGAAAAAGGTAAGGATTTTAAAAAAACTCTTCAATGTAAATTTTAATAAATGAAAGTGCCCCTGTTTTTAATAGTATTTTTAAAAACCGGCCATTAATTCATTCAAATTTACATTCACTTTAAAGTATAAACTATTAGCAATGTGGAAAGTGGATCTTTAGCGAGTGCAGGGGTTTATAATTCCAGACCTCAGCCATCTCTATTCTAACATGCAAGATTTTCAAAATGACCTTAGATTTGTGTAAACAATGGTGTTTGCTCTTACGTAGTATAACACTGGGCATGGTTGCAAATTAGTTTAAGTCCTTATTTCTAAATGATTTACAAATACCACATTTGAAAAAAAATTGTATTGTCAATTTTTAAACATGTAATATATGTATACAAAAGTCAAATTTTAGTCTTTGAATAGCCTTATCAGGGCTTCATGAATAATGACAATACAGCAAGGCTGCAGAGATAGATTAATGTAGCACTTTAGTCCTTAAATACAATGATGTCAATAATTAATTTTAAGTAGACATAAAACCCAATATATTCAAATAAAAAATCAGATGCTGCATAGATTATCATTACATCAAATCCACTGAGATGACACATTGCAGAACCATTGTTCCAATTTAAAAAAAAACCATTACTAAGCAAAATAAACAAATATGTTTTCATAATGATAACTTTTATTACTACATAATTACCATCATTCTTATTTACGCAATGTGAAAAAAAAATTGATGTCATGTTAAAATATTATGTTTCATGGGAATAATAATTTAAATACATATAATTTACATTAATATTATGCCTGCTTAAGCATAGTATACGTTTGCACTATTTTTGTCTATGAGAAAAATATAATGAGCAACAATTATCCAATAAAAATAACTTAACAAATTTTGAAAATCATACCTTTAACATGGAGTGAATTAAAGGGATATGAAACTCATCATTTTTCTTTCATGAATCAGATAGAGCACATGATTTTAAACAATGTTCTAATTTACTTCTATTATCCAATTTTCTTTGTACTCTTGGTATTTTTTGTTGAAAAGCAGGGAAATGTGCTTAGGAGCCAGCCCAATTCTGGAGCACTATACGGCAGCAGTTTTTCAATAATGTTATCCATTTGCAGGAGCACTAGAAAACAGCACTATTTCCTGCCATGTAGTGCTTTCTTCAACAAAGCATATCATGGGAACAAAGCAAATTTGATATAAGAAGTACATTTAAAACTTTTCAGAATGGTACGCTCCGTCAGAATCACAAAAAAATGTTTTGGGTTTTATATCCCTTTAAATTTTTACAAAGTGTATTGTGCATTGGTCCCGGGGAGAGCCTGTGTCTGTTCATATGATGTCAGTTAAAATATGTTTACCAAATCTATATCAAGCCCTTTGCAAGATATGTTCCGCATACAAAATATATGTGCACCTTTTTTTCTTTTCTTTAAATCTATCTGTGAAAATCTGTGCCTATAGTAAAGCTTCTATTACAATGTTGTTCTGGCCCAATGGGATGAACTATAAAATAAAAAATAAATAAAAACAAAGCTTTAGTTTTGTTTATACATGCTCAGTGAGTGTGGATTGTTTGACAATGAGATGAATTGTTCATTTTCCAGCACCCTGGCAGTTGCTTAACAGGTAAAAGTGTGAATCCCTGGGATTGTTTACTATCTATCTATCTATCTATCTATCTATCTATCTATCTATCTATCTATAATCCATCTATCAATCATCTATCTTTATACATCTACAGTGGGGCAAAAAAGTTCCGGTAGCCCTCAGTTTATGCCGGGGTTAGGTTCCAGAAGGAATGGTTGTAAATCAAAACCGTTGTAAATTGAAACCCAGTTTATAATGTAAGTCAATGGGAAGTGAGGGAGATAGGTTCCAGGCCCCTCTCAAAATTGTCATAAGTAACACTTAATACATTATATTTAAAGCTTTGAAATGAAGATTTTAAATGCTAGGCAGCATTATAAACCTAATAAAATAATCACACAACGCAAAATATATAATTAAACTAAATTAAATGAACAAAAACATTTGCTAAACAGAATTATAAACCTAATAAAATAATCACACAACACAGACTTCACTTGCTTTTCTGCAAACAATTCTTTCTATGCATTCCAATCGGGACTGAGTTATATACAGGAAGATCTTGTTCCTTTGAAATCTGCTCAATAGCTCAGGTCTGGTTAAAATGATTACATTCAGCCTGCTTGGCTTTGCTGCAACACAAGCGGACAGCTCCACCTACCTGCTATTTTAATAAATGCACTGCTTCTCAATGCTTTTTGATAGCAGTCACGACTGGAAAAAAGGTTGTTATTCTGAAACGTTGTAAATTGAACCATTGTAAAACGAGGGCCACCTGTATTTAGCCACCAATTGTGCAAGTTCTCCCACTTAAGAAGATGAAAGAGGCCTGTAATTTTCATCATGGTTATACCTCAACCATGAGAGACAAAATGTGGAAACAAATCCAGACAATCACATTGTCTGATTTGGAAATAATTTATTTGCATATTATGGTGGAAAATAAGTATTTTGTCACCTACAAACAAGCAAGATTTCTGTCTGTCACAGACCTGTATCTTCTTCTTAAAGAGGCTCCTCTGTTCTCCACTCATTACCTGTATTAATGGCACCTGTTTGAACTTGGTATCAGTATAAAAGACATCTGTCCACAACCTCAAACAGTCACACTCCAAACTCCACTATGGTGAAGACCAAAGAGCTGTCGAAGGACAACAGAAACAAAATTGTAGACCTGCACCAGGCTGGGATGACTGAATCTGCAATAGGCAAGCAGCTTGGTGTGAAGAAATCAACTGTGGGAGCAATAATTAGAAAATGGAAGACATACAAGACCACTGATAATCTCCCTCGATCTGGGGCTCCATGCAAGATCTCACCCCGTGGAGTCAAAATGATCACAAGAACAGTGAGCAAATATCCCAGAACCACACGGAGGGACCTAGTGAATGACCTGAAGAGAGCTGGGACCAACATAACAAAGGCTACCATCAGTAACACACTATGTCGCCAGGGGCTCAGATCCTGCAGTGCCAGACGTGTCCCCCTGCTTAAGCCAGTACATGTCCGGGCCCATCTGAAGTATGCTAGAGAGCATTTGGATGATTCAGAAGCGGATTGGGAGAATGTCATATGGTCAGATGAAACCAAAGTAGAACTGTTTGGTAGAAAAACAACTCGTCGTGTTTGGAGGAGAGAGAATGCTGAGTTGCAACCAAAGAACACCATACCTACTGTGAAGCATGGGGGTAGCAACATCATGGTTTGGGGCTGTTTCTCTGGAAAGGGAACAGGACGACTGATCCATGTACATGAAAGATTGAATGGGGCCATGTATCATGAGATTTTGAGTGCAAACCTCCTTCCATCAGCAAGGGCATTGAAGATGAAATGTGGCTGGGTCTTTCAGCATGATAATGATACCAAACACACCGGCCGGGCAATGAAGGAGTGGCTTCATACGAAGCATTTCAAGGTCCTGGAGTGGCCTAGCCAGTCTCCAGATCTCAACCCCATAGAAAACCTTTGGAGGGAGTTGAAAGTCCGTGTTCCCCAGCGACAGCCCCAAAAATCACTGCTCTAGAGGAGATCTGCATGCAGGAATGGGCCAACATACCAGCAACATTGTGTGACAACCTTGTGAAGACTTACAGAAAACGTTTGACCTCTGTCATTGCCAACAAAGGATATATAACAAAGTATTGAGATGAACTTTTGATATTGACCAAATACTTATTTTCCACCATAATTTGCAAATAAATTCTTTCCAAATCAGACAATGTGATTGTCTGGATTTGTTTCCACATTTTGTCTCTCATAGTTGAGGTATACCTATGATGAAAATTACAGGCCTCTCTAATCTTCTTAAGTGGGAGAACTTGCGCAATTGGTGGCTGACTAAATAATTTTTTGCCCCACTGTAGATATATAGCTATAGGGAGGGAAAAAAAAAAAAATATATATATATATATATATATATATATATATATATATACATTTCAAAAAGAACTTACAGATAAGAAAATATTATACTTACAGTATAATAAAAGGAGAGGGATTGCACTCTTTTAATATAAAAATAACACCCAGGGAGGGATACACACACCAAACAAAGGATAGCACCTAATCAGTTTTAAGCAGTTTTCAAGTGCAGAGTTCATTTATTAGAATAGCAAAGAGGATATATTAGGATATATATCACATAAACAAAGAAAGGTACTTAGGCATGAGAAACCACAAACAATGTACAGTGATATTGAATAGGGAGGCAGTCAGCCACATACTGGACAACACAGAAAAGCTGAGGGGCGCTTATGTTCCTGGAGTTGGTCTGTGAGCTGAAAGAAAGCCGGTTGCTCTATTGAGCAGGAAGTAGATCCACTGTGAAAGCGTGTTGCAATTGTCAGTGATGGTCTGCTTCCTGTGTCACTGTAGTGATGGGTGCTGCCTGAGAAAGAAGGGGGTGTATTCTCCAAACACCTCCAGCAGGGAGTAATCTATGAAGAGAGAGCAAAGACAGGCGCAGCCCAATTCAAGTGTAGTATTCTTTAATTCAGTGTAAGAGCACACATACAGATGGCTACTTACAAAATGCACAAATAAAAACTGCATATAAAGGTATCTTTACATCCAAACTGTATTGCTGTGTAACATACAGCTGAAAAACAAACTCAACGCGTTTCGTCTGAGAACGCTCAGACTTTCTCAAGAGGTAAAAAATTGGAAGTCTGGACAACAATATATATGTACAAATAATCAAATTGCCCAATAACAGAAAATGAACAAGTGGTTACTAAAAACAAAAGGCACATGATAAGCAAGGGTACTGGTGATATAGTTAAATACGACATCCGAGGCAAAACCAGTAGGGAAAATGCAAACTATATAAAGTCAACAGGTTACTTCTCTCTACGTGTCTGATGGGTAAAAACATCCTCTCAAGCCTGCTTTCTGTTTAGGCAAAAATCTCATAAAGATATTGAGATTGTTTTCATCCTAAAACCAAATGATGCAAGCAAATACTCCTGCATTTACAAGATCCCAGTGGGAGGTTAAACAGGCATACGGCTAACATGAAAGCTGGATATCCGCATGACACACCATCAGGATTATTTGCTTGCATCATTTGGTTTTAGGATGAAACCAATCTCAATATCTTATATTACCCCTTTTAACCCCTAATCCGCTGCCCACCCACATTGCCAACACTAAATAAACCTATTAACCCCTAAACGGCCAACCCCCACATTGCCAACACTAAATAAACCTATATCAATATCTTATATTACACCTTTTATCCCCTAATCCACTGCCCACCCACATCACCAACACTAAATAAACCTATTAACCCTTAAATCGCCGGACCCTCCCATCTCAACTACTATAATAAACCTATTAATCCCTAATCCGACGGCCCCCACATCGCTAATACTATCCAAATATATTAACTCCTAAACCTCCACCCCCCCACATCGCATATCACTAAATTAAACTATTAAACCCAAAACCTAACACCCCCTAACTTTAAATTAAATTTACACTATAACTATCTTAAATAAATAAAAACGTACCTGTGAAATAAAAAAAAAAACTAAGATAAAAACTAAGATTAAACTATAAATAAAACTAACATAACTATTTTAAAGTGAATGTAAATTTTGATGCTAAAGTGCCCAGTTTTTAAAAATTGTATTAAAAACAGGGGCACTTTAATTCTTTTAAATTTACATTTCACTCCTGTTGTGAAAAAAAACTTACCTTTTAATCTTCACAGCAGCTCCAGCTTCCTCCGGTCATCGCAAGCCATTTCTGATGTCAGAAATGATGGATAGGTCATCCTCCAATCACAGCTTCCCCCCTGAGGGAATTAGGGTCTGATTCAAATCCGTGGAGGAAGCCGGATTCCTCATTTTAGACCCAGGAAGAGGCTTTGCAACGGATGGTGGAAGCTGGAGCTGCTGTGCAGATTAAAAGGTATTTTCACAACAGTTGTGAAATGTAAATTTTGATGAATTAAAGTGCCCCTGTTTTTAATTGAATTTTTAAAAACCGGGCACTTTAGCATCAAAATTTACATTCACTTTAAGAAAAGAAAATAAACGAAAATCAAAAAACCTAAATTACAAGATTAAAAAACCTAACACTACGAAAAAATAAAGAAAATCTAACATTACTAAAAAAAAAAAACACTAAAATTACGAGAAAAAAAAAATAAAATCTAAGATTACAAAAAATAATATACGAAATTATCCAAAATAATAAAAATTAAACCTAATCTAATAGCCCTATAAAAAAAACACCCCAAAATGAAAACACCCCCTAACCTATCAATAAACTGCCAATAGACCTTAAAAGGGCCTTTTGTAGGGCATTGCCCTAAGTTAAACAGCTCTTTTACCTAAAATAATTACAAAGCTCCCCTAAAAGTAACCCCCACCCAACCAACCCCCCAAAATAAAAACCTAAGTCTAAAAAAAACTAAGCTACACATTGCCCCTAAAGGGGCATTTGCATGGGCATTGCCCTTTAAAGGGCATTCAGCTCTTTTTCCCCATAAAAATAAAAACGCCCTAATGTAAAAAAAAACACCCCCAAAAAAACACCTAAGTCTAACCCCCAAATAGGTACTCACCGTTCCTAAAATCCGGCAGAGAAGGTATTCTTCCAAGTGGTAAAGGTCTTCTTACAGGTGGCGACATCTTCATCCAGTACGGGGACCTCTTCTATTTTCACCCAGGGAGAAGGCGGCACAGAGCGGAGGTGACCGTGGAACAGGACCGGCGACCATGGAACCATCCAGTGTGGAGGATGCTCTTAGTACGATCATTGCTGCACACTGAGGATTGTATGCAAGATACCCCTTTTATATTGGGGTACGTTGCATTCCTATTGGCTGAAAAATTCAAATCAGCTAACAGGATGTGTGCTGCTTAAATCCTATTGGCAGTTCAAATCAGGTTTATGTTAGGGTGTTAGGTTTTAACGTAACTTTCTTTTCCCCATAGACATAAATGGGGATTGCGTTACGGCGGACCCATTCCGCAAACGCATGTATTAGTTTTTTTATAACACTTTCTCTTAATTGATGTTTATGGGGCCTTGGGTTTTGTGTGGTATGGAGCTTAACGCATCATACTGCACAACAAAAGAAGGTTTTTCAGTAACTTGTAATGGCAGCACTACAGAGAGTGTGATACCTCTAATTTTTTTGCGTTATTTACAAACCCGGTTTAGTGCATAACTTGTAATCTTGCTGATGGCAAATATTACTGTAATATAGTGCACAGCACATGCATGCTCCTAATCCTACCTAGGCCCTAATAAGAGAATAAAGTCAATTTGTCAATGTAAATTGTAACACTTTTTTTTTGTTTGTTAGATTAATCATGAAAGTGTAATTTTAAACTTTATGTTCCTTTAACTCCAAAATCAATGATTTATTTGATGCATAGGCATTCCTTTAGGTATCCAGGTTTTTTCCCCCATATATGTGTGGGTACATATATATAGTCCTGTATAGGAATGCACACCGTATTTAAGTAACAGCTGCCAGGGTGCAATGTCAAGAAGTATTTACTCAGCAAAAAAGGCAGCACTCGCTGGTCTTGTCATATAAAATATAACTTTTAATGATGCAAAAATTTTTTTAAAACATTGGGATATACATGATGTTTCAATGCCTAACTGGCATCTTTTTCAAATGTCCCAAAAGGTAAAAAAAGTGAATCTGAATTGGTAACACCAGCTATGTGGCGTTCCCCATAAGAGCGTGAAAAATACTGGCTATGTGTGCTTCATATATACTGCTGTTAGCACTTGACATCGAAGCTGTGCTCAGGTGTGTATGATCAGTTCTGCTCCATACCAATTGATGCTACTCCCAACCACAAAGCTTCTCATGTGTTGGGCTGTTGTGTATTCTGCCGCATGGCTAATTTGCATAATTATGGGAGTTCCTTTGTTAGCGTGTCGTGGCCAATTAACTGACTTCGGTTTCCAGCGTCATAGAATATGCCCACTTTTCACAGCCGGAGACAGTATTCCATTTCCCCAGATAGAAAGCCGTTGTTCTGTGTCTCATGATGACCGATGCTTCTGGCACAACAGTACCATATACTTCACATGGAGTCACATCCCATAGTCATCGAATGCCATATTTGTGAGAACACCCACGGCTCCATCCGTGAAAAGCAGCATCTGTTCAAAACTTCCGGTTATACAATGTAATACACATTTGCTCTTTATCATAATCATAAATGCCCCACTTCTTGCGGGTACATCTCCGGTACTTTATTATTTCTGAGGACAATTTCTGATCCGAAAATGTGACTGTAGGGTGTAATACACATTTGATCTTGATATGTTATGACTCACAAATGCCCCACATATTGCGGGTACACCGCTGACAGATCACTATGGTTCCCATAAAAAGTTAGTAAAAGGTTAACGGCTAGATTTAGAGTTTTGTCGGTAACGACCCGCGTAGCTAACGCTGGCTTTTTTCTGGCCGCACCTTTAAAATAACTCTGGTATTGAGAGTCCACAGAATGGCTGCGTTAGGCTCCAAAAATGGAGCGTAGAGCATATTTAACGCAACTTCAACTCTCGATACCAGAGTTGCTTACGGACGCGGCCAGCCTCAAAAACGTGCTCGTGCACGATTCCCCCATAGAAAACAATGGGGCTGTTTGAGCTGAAAAAAAACCTAACACCTGCAAAAAAGCTGCGTTCAGCTCCTAACGCAGCCCCATTGTTGTCTATGGGGAAACACTACGTCTGCACCTAACACCCTAACATGTACCCCGAGTCTAAACAACAATAACCTTACACTTATTAACCCCTATTCTGCCGCCCCCGCTATCGCTGACCCCTGCATATTATTATTAACCCCTAATCTGCCGCTCCGTAAACCGCCGCTACTTACATTATCCCTATGTACCCCTAATCTGCTGCCCCTAACACCGCCGACCCCTATATTATATTTATTAACCCCTAATCTGCCCCCCACAGCGTCGCCTCCACCTGCTTACACTTATTAACCCCTATGCTGCCGACCGGACCGCACCGCTATTATAATAAAGTTATTAACCCCTAATCTGCCTCACTAACCCTATAATAAATAGTATTAACCCCTAATCTGCCCTCCCTAACATCGCCGACACCTAACTTCAAACATTAACCCCTAATCTGCCGACTGGAGCTCACCGCTATTCTAATAAATGTATTAACCCCTAAAGCTAAGTCTAACCCTAACACTAACACCCCCCTAACTTAAATATAATTTAAATCTAACGAAATTAATTAACTCTTATTAAATAAATTATTCCTATTTAAAGCTAAATACTTACCTGTAAAATAAATCCTAATATAGCTACAATATAAATTATAATTATATTATAGCTATTTTAGGATTTATATTTATTTTACAGGCAACTTTGTATTTATTTTAACCAGGTACAATAGCTATTAAATAGTTAAGAACTATTTAATAGCTAAAATAGTTAAAATAATTACAAATTTACCTGTAAAATAAATCCTAACCTAAGTTACAATTAAACCTAACACTACACTATCAATAAATAATTAAATAAATTACCTACAATTAAACCTAACACTACACTATCAATACATTAATTAAATACAATATCTACAAATAAATACAATTAAATAAACTAACTAAAGTACAAAAAATAAAAAAGAACTAAGTTACAAAAAATAAAAAAATATTTACAAACATTAGAAAAATATTACAACAATTTTAAACTAATTACACCTACTCTAAGCCCCCTAATAAAATAACAAAGCCCCCCTATTCTAAATTACAAAAGTTCAAAGCTCTTTTACCTTACCAGTCCTGAATAGGGCCCTTTGCGGGGCTTGCCCCAAGAAATTCAGCTCTTTTGCCTGTAAAAAAACACATACAATATCCCCCCCAACATTACAACCCACCACCCACATACCCCTAATCTAACCCAAACCCCCCTTAAATAAACCTAACACTAAGCCCCTGAAGATCTTCCTACCTTATCTTCACCCTGCCAGGTTCACCGATCCGTCCTCAGAAGTCTTGATCCAAGCCTCGGAAGTGTTGATCCAAGCCCAAGCGGGGGGCTGAAGAGTGACGTCCATCCTCGGGCTGAAGTCTGGATCCAAGCGGCGACTGAAGAAATCCATCCTCGGGCTGAAGTCGGAAGTCTATAATCTGGATGAAGTCTTAAGGTTAAAAAAATTTAATTGAGTGGTGGCGGTGTGGGGGAACCTCGGTTTAGGGGTACATAGGTAGTTTATGGGTGTTAGTGTACTTTAGGGCACAGTAGTTAAGAGCTTTATGAACCGGCGTTAGCCCAGAAAGCTCTTAACTACTGACTTTTTTCTGCGGCTGGAGTTTTGTCATTAGAATTCTAACGCTCACTTCAGCCACGACTCTAAATACCGGAGTTAGAAAGATCCCATTGAAAAGATAGGATATGCAATTGACGTAAGGGGATCTGCGGTATGGAAAAGTCGCGGCTGAAAAGTGAGCGTTAGACCCTTTTTTGACTGACTCCAAATACCGGTGGTAGCCTAAAACCAGCATTAGGAGACTCTAACGCTGGTTTTCACGGCTACCGCCAAACTCCAAATCTAGGCCTAAGTTTCCACAGAATACACAATGTAGCAGCAGCATGTGGGGGGTAGCGTTATTTGTTGCTAAGGAGGTGCAGCTAGTGTACAGCAACACATAAGCCAGAAAGCAAAAGTGATGAAAAATAGAGAGAAGTTAAAAACATAGTAGAAGCTCGGTCCATGAGCAAGTCCCATATCGTATGATTGTGTAATAATCCCACAGTAGAGATGATGACACTGGTACTTGAATGGGATTCCATTATCCAATGAAGGGCCCAAAGTCCAATTTTATGTTAAGACCCTTAGGGGACACTGTGTCCAACATGTAGATCCACCTGGACTCCAATCTTAGTAACATTTTATTTTGGTCTCCCCCCCCCCTCTTAGGGGCAGGTAGGTGATCAATGATCATGCATCGTAAGCTGGAAATACTGTGTTTGTATGTAGCGAAGTGCCTGGCAACTGGGAGGGCTGATGTTCCTTCTCTCAGCACCTCCCTGATGGAACATCTATGATTAGCCATTCTGTCTTTGAACGGGGTGGTTATTTTCCCCACATAGACTAAAGAACAGGGGCAAAACAACAGATATATGACAAATAAGCTATTACAGTTTATCCGGTGACGAATAGTATATATCTTATTCTTATGTGGTTGTTGAAAAGAATCACCAGTTTGCATTGCATTACAATTAACACAATCACCGCATTTATAACACCCATTTTTGTGAGATTTCAACCATGTATCCACTTTTGGTAAACTTTTAGGGTCATTCTTCACAAGTAGATCCTTTAAGCTTCTTGCCCATCTGTATACCACTCTTGGTGTTTGTGATTTCCACAATGCTAGACCTTTATCCGTTTCAAGTAAATCCCATCTTTTGTGGACTGAGTCTCTTATAGTATCATGTAGTGGAGAGAATGTGGGGATGAAGTTTAACCGTTCTGCAGTCACATGGTTACTTGTTTTGGTCTTTAGAAGTAATTTTTGATTGCACTTTAGAAGTTTCTGTCTTGCCATGTCGATGTCCTTTTTGTCATATTGTCTTGCCTCCAGTTTTTTACACATAGCATCTAGTTGTTCCATACAAATTTCTGGTTCAAAATTATTTCTAATGACTCGCATGAGTTGAGAGGAGATAATGCCTAACTTCTGATGTCGGGGGTGGTAGGAAGTAATGAACTTCTATCGGTGCTCTTAGTGTACAAGGATGTACCAAATCTGATGTATTTTTCTGTCCTAACTTTAACAATGTTGAGATCAAGGAAATGTATTTGTTCATGGTCATATTCCATTTTAAACCTGATCGGGGTATCAATTTGATTTAAATGTTCAACCCATAGTTTCAATGCTGCTGCATTGCCATGCCAAATTAAAAACAAATCATCTATGTATCTGGTATACATCAGAATATTAGGATGAGTATAAGGTTGCATAATTTGACATTCATACCAAAGCATGAAAATATTTGCATAGACAGGGGCCATATTCGAGCCCATGGCCGTCCCTGCTGTCTGCAAATAAAATTTATTGTCAAAAGAAAAGTAGTTTTTAGTTAAACAATGTTCCATTAATTCCAAAAGGAACTCCAATGGAGGACCATTATAATCTAGATTCCCTGTGACCATGGACCGGACAGCCTCCAGGCCATCCAAATGAGGGATGACAGTATAGAGGCTGTCAACATCCATGGTCACGAGGATTTCCCCATCTGTCAGTGTTTGAAAGGCATGTAAATTTCGTATCATGGCAGTGGAGTCCTGTAAATATGACTGGGAGTTGGTAACTATGGGTTGGAGATGATAATCAATGCATTTTGCTAGTCCGGAACAAATAAGAGTCCCTGGCCGACACAATTGGTCACCCAGGTGGGTGTATAAATGATTTATGGATTTTGGGCAATAAGTATAATATGGGGGGTTTGGGATAATCTATAGACAGAAAATCCCCCTCTTGTGTAGTTAAAAAAAACATATTTAATCCAAAATCAATAGTTTTATCAACCAATTTTTTAAAGGACAAGGTGGGATTGAAAGATAATTTTTTATAAGTTGAGGTATCAGAAAGTTGACGCTGTGCCTCAAGTTTATATTTCTCAAAATTTTGAATCACGATAGCACCCCCTTATCGGCAGGGTGTATGGTGATTGTAGGGTCACGCATCAGAGTGTCAAGGGCCACTTGTTCAGCTTTAGTGATATTCAGGTAGAAAGGTTTAGTATTCTTTTTACAGTGTGTCCTAACCATCCTACTAAAGCTGCGTATAGAGGAATTCGTAGTCAGTGGGTCAAAATTAGATGCTTTTTTAAATTTATGGTTATAGTCAATCTTAGTCTGGTCTTTAAAGAATTCTTTGATGTTTAACTGTCTTTGAAAACAATAGATGTCAACTTCAGTCTGGAAATTATCAGGTTTAGGTGTAGGAATGAAATATAGACCCTTATTAAGTACTTTATTCTCATCAGACGATAAAGGTCTAAAGCACACATTGTATGCTATATTGGTTTCTTGTGGGTAACTTTTCTTTTTGTTCCCCCCCCTCATCTGATATACCTCCTTCCGAGTTTTTAGACTGACTATGTGTGAAAGTATTTATAGTCGGTTTCTACTGTGGATAGTTTTCTGTTTTTAAAAGCTAATACTGTAGTTCACTATTATATTTATATATACACAGTATATATATATATATATATATATATATATATATATATATATATATATATTACAAAGAAGAGATTCTAGGGTACAAACATCAAAGAAAGTCCACAGAAAGGCTATTCTAAACCAGTACTGATATATATATAAATATATAAATAAGCAAAAAACTCAGTGATCCAAGCAAGTGTCACAAAAAGGGACTGGAACTTCAACCATGTTTATATCAAATTTATTTATAGGTATAGCAACCCAAGAAAATATATTATTGTGTTAAATACCAAAAAAAAAATAATCACAGAAGCAAAATGCAAAAACATAAAGTACAGAAAAAACAAAACAAAAAAGCACATGTATATCAAAACTAGAGGTGTTGAAAATAATCGGAATCGATTCACACAATGTCACGTGACCCCTCCTCCAGACCGACACCAGAGGCAAAGAAAGATATTTAAGTAACAGCTGCCAGGGTGCAATGTCAAGAAGTATTTACTCAGCAAAAAAGGCAGCACTCGCTGGTCTTGTCATATAAAATATAACTTTTAATGATGAAAATTTTTTTTTAAAACATTGGGATATACATGATGTTTCGATGCCTAACTGGCATCTTTTTCAAATGTCCCAAAAGGTAAAAAAAGTGAATCTGAATTGGTAACACCAGCTATGTGGCGTTCCCCATAAGAGCGTGAAAAATACTGGCTATGTGTGCTTCATATATACTGCTGTTAGCACTTGACATCGAGGCTGTGCTCAGGTGTGTATGATCAGTTCTGCGCCATACCAATTGATGCTACTCCCACCCACAAAGCTTCTCATGTGTTGGGCTGTTGTGTACTCTGCCGCATGGCTAATTTGCATAATTATGGGAGTTCCTTTGTTAGCATGTCGTGGCCAATCAACTGACTTCGGTTTCCATCGTCATAGAATATGCCCACTTTTCACAGCCGGAGACAGGATTCCCCAGATAGAAAGCCGCTGTTCTGTGTCTCATGATGACCGATGCTTCTGGCACAACAGTACCATATACTTCACATGGAGTCACATCCCATAGTCATCGAATGCCATATTTGTGAGAACACCCACGGCTCCATCCGTGAAAAGCAGCATCTGTTCAAAACTTCCGGTTATACAATGTAATACACATTTGCTCTTTATCATAATCATAAATGCCCCACTTCTTGCGGGTACATCTCCGGTACTTTATTATTTCTGAGGACAATTTCTGATCCGAAAATGTGACTGTAGGGTGTAATACACATTTGATCTTTATATGTTATGACTCACAAATGCCCCACATATTGCGGGTACACCGCTGACAGATCACTATGGTTCCCATAAAAAGTTAGTAAAAGGTTACACAGCGTCGCCTCCACCTGCTTACACTTATTAACCCCTATGCTGCCGACCGGACCGCACCACTATTATAATAAAGTTATTAACCCCTAATCCACCTCACTAACCCTATAATAAATAGTATTAACCACTAATCTGCCCTCCCTAACATCGCCGACACCTAACTTCAAACATTAACCCCTAATCTGCCGACTGGAGCTCACCGCTATTCTAATAAATGTATTAACCCCTGAAGCTAAGTCTAACCCTAACACTAACACCCCCCTAACTTAAATATAATTTAAATCTAACGAAATTAATTAACTCTTATTAAATAAATTATTCCTATTTAAAGCTAAATACTTACCTGTAAAATAAATCCTAATATAGCTACAATATAAATTATAATTATATTATAGCTATTTAAGGATTTATATTTATTTTACAGGCAACTTTGTATTTATTTTAACCAGGTACAATAGCTATTAAATAGTTAAGAACTATTTAATAGCTAAAATAGTTAAAATAATTACAAATTTACCTGTAAAATAAATCCTAACCTAAGTTACAATTAAACCTAACACTACACTATCAATAAATAATTAAATAAAATACCTACAATTACCTACAATTAAACCTAACACTACACTATCAATAAATTAATTAAATACAATATCTACAAATAAATACAATTAAATAAACTAACTAAAGTACAAAAAATAAAAAAGAACTAAGTTACAAAAAATAAAAAAATATTTACAAACATTAGAAAAATATTACAACAATTTTAAACTAATTACACCTACTCTAAGCCCCCTAATAAAATAACAAAGCCCCCCTATACTAAATTACAAAAGTTCAAAGCTCTTTTACCTTACCAGTCCTGAACAGGGCCCTTTGCGGGGCTTGCCCCAAGAAATTCAGCTCTTTTGCCTGTAAAAAAACACATACAATACCCCCCCCAACATTACAACCCACCACCCACATACCCCTAATCTAACCCAAACCCCCCTTAAATAAACCTAACACTAAGCCCCTGAAGATCTTCCTACCTTATCTTCACCCTGCCAGGTTCACCGATCCGTCCTCAGAAGTCTTGATCCAAGCCTCGGAAGTGTTGATCCAAGCCCAAGCGGGGGGCTGAAGAGTGACGTCCATCCTCGGGCTAAAGTCTGGATCCAAGCGGCGACTGAAGAAATCCATCCTCGGGCTGAAGTCGGAAGTCTATCATCTGGATGAAGTCTTAAGGTTAAAAAAAATTAATCGAGTGGCGGCGGTGTGGGGGGACCACGGTTTAGGGGTACATAGGTAGTTTATGGGTGTTAGTGTACTTTAGGGCACAGTAGTTAAGAGCTTTATGAACCGGCGTTAGCCCAAAAAGCTCTTAACTACTGACTTTTTTCTGCGGCTGGAGTTTTGTCGTTAGAATTCTAACGCTCACTTCAGCCACGACTCTAAATACCAGAGTTAGAAAGATCCCATTGAAAAGATAGGATACGCAATTGACGTAAGGGGATCTGCGGTATGGAAAAGTCGCGGCTGAAAAGTGAGCGTTAGACCCTTTTTTGACTGACTCCAAATACCGGCGGTAGCCTAAAACCAGCGTTAGGAGACTCTAACGCTGGTTTTCACGGCTACCGCCAAACTCCAAAACTAGGCCTAAGTTTCCACAGAATACACAATGTAGCAGCAGCATGTGGGGGGTGGCATTATTTGTTGCTAAGGAGGTGCAGCTAGTGTACAGCAACACATAAGCCAGAAAGCAAAAGTGATGAAAAATAGGAAAAATAGAGAGAAGTTAAAAACATAGTAGAAACTCGGTCCATGAGCAAGTCCCATATCGTATGATTGTGTAATAATCCCACAGTAGAGATGATGACACTGGTACTTGAATGGGATTCCATTATCCAATGAAGGGCCCAAAGTCCAATTTTATGTTAAGACCCTTAGGGGACACTGTGTCCAACATGTAGATCCACCTGGACTCCAATCTTAGTAACATTTTATTTTGGTCTCCCCCCCCCTCTTAGGGGCAGGTAGGTGATCAATGATCATGCATCGTAAGCTGGAAATACTGTATTTGTATGTAGCGAAGTGCCTGGCAACTGGGAGGGCTGATGTTCCTTCTCTCAGCACCTCCCTGATGGAACATCTATGATTAGCCATTCTGTCTTTGAACGGGGTGGTTATTTTCCCCACATAGACTAAAGAACAGGGGCAAAACAACAGATATATGACAAATAAGCTATTACAGTTTATCCGGTGACGAATAGTATATCTCTTATTCTTATGTGGTTGTTGAAAAGAATCACCAGTTTGCATTGCATTACAGTTAACACAATCACCGCATTTATAACACCCATTTTTGTGAGATTTCAACCATGTATCCACTTTAGGTAAACTTTTAGGGTCATTCTTCACAAGTAGATCCTTTAAGCTTCTTGCCCATCTGTACACCACTCTTGGGCCTAGATTTAGAGTTCGGCGGTAGCCGTCAAAACCAGCGTTAGAGGCTCCTAACGCTGGTTTTGGCCGCCCGCTGGTATTTGGAGTCAGTGATTAAAGGGTCTAACGCTCACTTTACAGCCGCGACTTTTCCATACCGCAGATCCCCCTACGCCATTTGCGTAGCCTATCTTTTCAATGGGATCTTCCTAACGCCGGTATTTAGAGTCGTTTCTGCAGTGAGCGTTAGAGCTCTAACGACAAAACTCCAGCCGCCTGAAAATAGCAGGAGTTAAGAGCTTTCTGGCTAACGCCGGTTTATAAAGCTCTTAACTACTGTACCCTAAAGTACACTAACACCCATAAACTACCTATGTACCCCTAAACCGAGGTCCCCCCACATCGCCGCCACTCGATTAAAATTTTTAACCCCTAATCTGCCGACCGCCACCTACGTTATACTTATGTACCCCTAATCTGCTGCCCCTAACACCGCCGACCCCTGTATTATATCTATTAACCCCTAACTTGCCCCCCACAACGTCGCCGCAAGCTACTTAAAATAATTAACCCCTAATCTTCCGACCGCAAATCGCCGCCACCTACGTTATCCCTATGTACCCCTAATCTGCTACCCCTAACATCGCCGACCCCTATATTATATTTATTAACCCCTAATCTGCCCCCCTCAACGTCGCCGACACCTACCTACACTTATTAACCCATAATCTGCCGAGCGGACCTGAGCGCTACTATAATAAAGTTATTAACCCCTAATCCGCCTCACTAACCCTATCATAAATAGTATTAACCCCTAATCTGCCCTCCCTAACATCGCTGACACCTACCTTCAATTATTAACCCCTAATCTGCCGACCGGAGCTCACCGCTATTCTAATAAATGTATTAACCCCTAAAGCTAAGTCTAACCCTAACACTAACACCCCCCTAAGTTAAATATAATTTTTATCTAACGAAATAAATTAACTCTTATTAAATAAATAATTCCTATTTAAAGCTAAATACTTACCTGTAAAATACATCCTAATATAGCTACAATATAAATTATAATTATATTATAGCTATTTTAGGATTAATATTTATTTTACAGGCAACTTTGTAATTATTTTAACCAGGTACAATAGCTATTAAATAGTTAAGAACTATTTAATAGTTACCTAGTTAAAATAATAACAAATTTACCTGTAAAATAAATCCTAACCTAAGATATAATTAAACCTAACACTACCCTATCAATAAAATAATTAAATAAACTACCTACAATTACCTACAATTAACCTAACACTACACTATCAATAAATTAATTAAACACAATTGCTACAAATAAATACAATTAAATAAACTATCTAAAGTACAAAAACTAAAAAAGAACTAAGTTACAGAAAATAATAAAATATTTACAAACATAAGAAAAATATTACAACAATTTTAAACTAATTACACCTACTCTAAGCCCCCTAATAAAATAACAAAGCCCCCCAAAATAAAAAATTCCCTACCCTATTCTAAAATACAAATATTACAAGCTCTTTTACCTTACCAGCCCTGAACAGGGCCCTTTGCGGGGCATGCCCCAAGAATTTCAGCTCTTTTGCCTGTAAAAAAAAACATACAATACCCCCCCCCAACATTACAACCCACCACCCACATACCCCTAATCTAACCCAAACCCCCCTTAAATAAACCTAACACTACCCCCCTGATGATCTTCCTACCTTGTCTTCACCATGCCAGGTTCACCGATCCGTCCTGGCTCCAAGATCTTCATCCAACCCAAGCGGGGGCTAGACATCCACTGAAGAAGTCCAGAAGAGGGTCCAAAGTCTTCCTCCTATCCGGCAAGAAGAGGACATCCGGACCGGCAAACATCTTCTCCAAGCGGCATCTTCTATCTTCTTCCATCCGATGACGACCGGCTCCATCTTGAAGACCTCCAGCGCGGATCCATCCTCTTCTTCCGACGACTAGACGACGAATGACGGTTCCTTTAAGGGACGTCATCTAAGATGGCGTCCCTCGAATTCCGATTGGCTGATAGGATTCTATCAGCCAATCGGAATTAAGGTAGGAATTTTCTGATTGGCTGATGGAATCAGCCAATCAGAATATAGTTCAATCCGATTGGCTGATCCAATCAGCCAATCAGATTGAGCTCGCATTCTATTGGCTGATCGGAACAGCCAATAGAATGCGAGCTCAATCTGATTGGCTGATTGGATCAGCCAATCGGATTGAACTATATTCTGATTGGCTGATTCCATCAGCCAATCAGAAAATTCCTACCTTAATTCCGATTGGCTGATAGAATCCTATCAGCCAATCGGAATTCGAGGGACGCCATCTTGGATGACGTCCCTTAAAGGAACCGTCATTCGTTGTCTAGTCGTCGGAAGAAGAGGATGGATCCGCGCTGGAGGTCTTCAAGATGGAGCCGGTCGTCACCGGATGGAAGAAGATAGAAGATGCCGCTTGGAGAAGATGTTTGCCGGTCCGGATGTCCTCTTCTTGCCGGATAGGAGGAAGACTTTGGACCCTCTTCTGGACTTCTTCAGTGGATGTCTAGCCCCCGCTTGGGTTGGATGAAGATCTTGGAGCCAGGACGGATCGGTGAACCTGGCATGGTGAAGACAAGGTAGGAAGATCATCAGGGGGGTAGTGTTAGGTTTATTTAAGGGGGGTTTGGGTTAGATTAGGGGTATGTGGGTGGTGGGTTGTAATGTTGGGGGGGGGTATTGTATGTTTTTTTTTACAGGCAAAAGAGCTGAAATTCTTGGGGCATGCCCCGCAAAGGGCCCTGTTCAGGGCTGGTAAGGTAAAAGAGCTTGTAATATTTGTATTTTAGAATAGGGTAGGGAATTTTTTATTTTGGGGGGCTTTGTTATTTTATTAGGGGGCTTAGAGTAGGTGTAATTAGTTTAAAATTGTTGTAATATTTTTCTTATGTTTGTAAATATTTTATTATTTTCTGTAACTTAGTTCTTTTTTATTTTTTGTACTTTAGATAGTTTATTTAATTGTATTTATTTGTAGCAATTGTGTTTAATTAATTTATTGATAGTGTAGTGTTAGGTTAATTGTAGGTAATTGTAGGTAGTTTATTTAATTATTTTATTGATAGGGTAGTGTTAGGTTTAATTATATCTTAGGTTAGGATTTATTTTACAGGTAAATTTGTTATTATTTTAACTAGGTAACTATTAAATAGTTCTTAACTATTTAATAGCTATTGTACCTGGTTAAAATAATTACAAAGTTGCCTGTAAAATAAATATTAATCCTAAAATAGCTATAATATAATTATAATTTATATTGTAGCTATATTAGGATTTATTTTACAGGTAAGTATTTAGCTTTAAATAGGAATTATTTATTTAATAAGAGTTAATTTATTTCGTTAGATAAAAATTATATTTAACTTAGGGGGGTGTTAGTGTTAGGGTTAGACTTAGCTTTAGGGGTTAATACATTTATTAGAATAGCGGTGAGCTCCGGTCGGCAGATTAGGGGTTAATAATTGAAGGTAGGTGTCGGCGATGTTAGGGAGGGCAGATTAGGGGTTAATACTATTTATGATAGGGTTAGTGAGGCGGATTAGGGGTTAATAACTTTATTATAGTAGCGCTCAGGTCCGCTCGGCAGATTAGGGGTTAATAAGTGTAGGCAGGTGTCGGCGACGTTGTGGGGGGCAGATTAGGGGTTAATAAATATAATATAGGGGTCGGCGATGTTAGGGCAGCAGATTAGGGGTACATAGGGATAACGTAGGTGGCGGCGGTTTACGGAGCGGCAGATTAGGGGTTAAAAGTGTAATGCAGGGGTCAGCGATAGCGGGGGCGGCAGATTAGGGGTTAATAAGTGTAAGGTTAGGGGTGTTTAGACTCGGGGTACATGTTAGAGTGTTAGGTGCAGACGTAGGAAGTGTTTCCCCATAGGAAACAATGGGGCTGCGTTAAGAGCTGAACGCTGCTTTTTTGCAGGTGTTAGGTTTTTTTTCAGCTCAAACTGCCCCATTGTTTCCTATGGGAGAATCGTGCACGAGCACGTTTTTGAGGCCGGCCGCGTCCGTAAGCAACTCTGGTATCGAGAGTTGCATTTGCGGTAAATATGCTCTACGCTCCTTTTTTGGAGCCTAACGCAGCATTTGATTAAACTCTCGATACCAGAGTTAAATTTATGGTGCGGCCAGAAAAAAACCCGCGGAGCGTTAACAGCCCTTTTACCGCCGAACTCTAAATCTAGGCCTTGGTGTTTGTGATTTCCACAATGCTAGACCTTTATCCGTTTCAAGTAAATCCCATCTTTTGTGGACTGAGTCTATTATAGTATCATGTAGTGGAGAGAATGTGGGGATGAAGTTTAACCGTTCTGCAGTCACATGATTACTTGTTTTGGTCTTTAGAAGTAATTTTTGATTGCACTTTAGAAGTTTCTGTCTTGCCATGTCGATGTCCTTTTTGTCATATTGTCTTGCCTCCAGTTTTTTACACATAGCATCTAGTTGTTCCATACAAATTTCTGGTTCAAAATTATTTCTAATGACTCGCATGAGTTGAGAGGAGATAATGCCTAACTTCTGATGTCGGGGGTGGTAGCTAGAGGTTAAAAGTATTGAACTTCTATCGGTGCTCTTAGTGTACAAGGATGTACCAAATCTGATGTATTGTTCTGTCCTAACTTTAAAAATGTTGAGATCAAGGAAATGTATTTGTTCATGGTCATATTCCATTTTAAACCTGATCGGGGTATCAATTTGATTTAAATGTTCAACCCATAGTTTCAATTCTGCTGCATTGCCATGCCAAATTAAAAACAAATCATCTATGTATCTGGTATACATCAGAATATTAGGATGAGTATAAGGTTGCATAATTTGACATTCATACCAAAGCATGAAAATATTTGCATAGACAGGGGCCATATTCGAGCCCATGGCCGTCCCTGCTGTCTGCAAATAAAATTTATTGTCAAAAGAAAAGTAGTTTTTAGTTAAACAATGTTCCATTAATTCCAAAAGGAACTCCAATAGAGGACCATTATAATGTGGATTCCCTGTGACCATGGACCGGACAGCCTCCAGGCCATCCAAATGAGGGATGACAGTATAGAGGCTGTCAACATCCATGGTCACGAGGATTTCCCCATCTGTCAGTGTTTGAAAGGCATGTAAATTTCGTATCATGGCAGTGGAGTCCTGTAAATATGACTGGGAGTTGGTAACTATGGGTTGGAGATGATAATCAATGCATTTTGCTAGTCCGGAACAAATAAGAGTCCCTGGCCGACACAATTGGTCACCCAGGTGGGTGTATAAATGATTTATGGATTTTGGGCAATAAGTATAATATGGGGGGTTTGGGATAATCTATAGACAGAAAATCCCCCTCTTGTGTAGTTAAATAAAACATATTTAATCCAAAATCAATAGTTTTATCAACCAATTTTTTAAAGGACAAGGTGGGATTGAAAGATAATTTTTTATAAGTTGAGGTATCAGAAAGTTGACGCTGTGCCTCAAGTTTATATTTCTCAAAATTTTGAATCACGATAGCACCCCCCTATCGGCAGGGTATATGGTGATTGTAGGGTCACGCATCAGAGTGTCAAGGGCCACTTGTTCAGCTTTAGTGATATTCAGGTAGAAAGGTTTAGTATTCTTTTTACAGTATGTCCTAACCATCCTACTAAAGCTGCGTATAGAGGAATTCGTAGTCAGTGGGTCAAAATTAGATGCTTTTTTAAATTTATGGTTATAGTCAATCTTAGTCTGGTCTTTAAAGAATTCTTTGATGTTTAACTGTCTTTGAAAACAATAGATGTCAACTTCAGTCTGGAAATTATCAGGTTTAGGTGTAGGAATGAAATATAGACCCTTATTAAGTACTTTATTCTCATCAAATGATAAAGGTCTAAAGCACACATTGTATGCTATATTGGTTTCTTGTGGGTAACTTTTCTTTTTGTTCCCCCCCTCATCTGATATACCTCCTTCCGAGTTTTTAGACTGACTATGTGTGAAAGTATTTATAGTCGGTTTCTACTGTGCATAGTTTTCTGTTTTTAAAAGCTAATACTGTAGTTCACTATTATATTTATATATACACAGTATATATATATATATATATATATATATATATTACAAAGAAGAGATTCTAGGGTACAAACATCAAGGAAAGTCCACAGAAAGGCTATTGAAAATAATCGGCACAACTATGCATCACGATGCAGCCTTTAACGATGCTGCATCGATGCAGTGAAGAGCTGAATCGATTCATACAATGTCACGTGACCCCTCCTCCAGACCAACACCAGAGACAAATAATTATCCATTCGCTAAGTTTTCACAGCTAACATTACTATTGGTCAGTCTTCAACATGCAAAGAGTTAATACAGCATCAGTTCCTGCTATGTTTGCAGTGTGTTGCATGTTGAGGACTGACCAATAGTAATGTCAGCCCTGAAAACTCAGTGAATCGGTAGTTATTAAGTTTGCACCCCCCTGCTGGGGGGCGCCGAGAGCAGGAGGTGCCGTGGTGGATCTGCCTGAGGCTGAAAACGTGAGTAAAAGTGTTTGTTTTCATGTGCCATGGCTGCCTTTAGGGTGCGCACACAGGAGGATTCAAGACACAGCTCAGTCAGCAGCTGTCGCTCCTGCAACTTCCTAGGCTACATGGGCTTTCCACGTGAGGACAGGGTTGTGTGTAAAAATGAGTGACACAGCACACAGGGGCCAAGGGTTGACAAGTTCAGGGATTTGACCGGACAGTCCATTTTCATTAAAAAAAAACTTACAGCTGTTTTCAGTAAAAAAAACCTGACCGTTTTAATGCGTGCACTATTGTTTTAGCTCTGCAATTCTGCCTATCCGATTTTGTTCAGGACAGGAAGAGTGCATGGGGTTAATAGGGAACCAACTACCGTGTTACTCACTTTCAGAGACATTAAAGCTAACAGGTCTCTGTCCATGCGGCATAAGATCGGTATCTTCTTAAGTAGAGAGAGACACAATAAATTAATGAGGGAAGGAGGATAAGGAAGCCAGCAGCTTGGAATGTCTGCTCATTTTTTTTTTAAAGCATCTGTGCTCCCTGACATATTAGCTACAATGGACCTACACCTTCCTGCCCTGCTTATTCTATAATGTAAGAGCAAGGCTGT
The DNA here is from genome assembly GCF_027579735.1 of Bombina bombina. NCBI lineage: Eukaryota > Metazoa > Chordata > Amphibia > Anura > Bombinatoridae > Bombina > Bombina bombina. The sequence continues at coordinate 1,196,185,324 of NC_069500.1, forward strand.
GAACCTTACTACAGTTTGTGTATTCCTTTTCATTACTTTAGTCTAAGAAATCAAAGTATTTAACCCCTTGCTCACCATAGAGGGCTGTCGTACCTTATGTAGTAGTAGATGTGCAGCCCTCTCAGATAGTCAAGTGCTTAAATTATTGATTTCTAAGTTTAATAATTGTATGCAAACACCTTTAATTATTTTTATATATTGTTTGTGTATGTGTGTATGTATATATATATATATATATATATATATATATAATATGGAATAGAACAAGTTCATGAAAATCATGGGCAGTAATCGTGATGCATCGCCGAATCGAATCGTTGACAGGATAATCGGAATCGAGTCGTGAGACCAGTGAAGATGCACACCCCTAATCAAAACATTACCCGGTTCAATAGTAACTCACTTCCCGGGAAGGAATGAAACTATTACTAGTACTAGTAAGGACTATAAATAAAGAAGTATATCCTCTTGTGTAGCTTGTGGTCACACGGTAGAAACTTGTCGTAGGTTGTAGTGAAACAAATGCTACTATGTAGCTAAGTCCAATGTAACTAGTAAATGGTACAATGTTGCTAAACCCATATGGGAAGATCTGTATGGCCCAGAGGAAGCTATGTCTTGCTGAGGCCCCTTGATGTAACCTTCACAAATGCAGAAAGTCCCTTAGGTGTGTTTAATAATAATCAGTGATTATAGCGGAACCCCTTCAAATCTGGGATGGTTAATTGACAGCAGTGTAAACAGATATTGCAGCATCATACCTGTATAGTAATAAAACACTACGTCAGTCTTTGAAGACTTGTATTCCAAGACCACTTAACCTGAGAAAAGTAAGTTAATACCTGATCCACCCGTGTCAAAAAATTGCATTCAATTACTCGGGTGCCAATATCTTTTTCCCCTTAGTAGTCACTGTGAACCGGGCAGATGCAGATACTGAGCAGGATTTCAGCTGAAATCCCCTGCATATAAAAAAACTATGGCTAAGCGCGTTTCACCCACAAAACGCCAAACTTTTGTTGGGCTTCGTCTGGCCTGTATAGTTCTCAGTCATTGGTCTGAACTTTATTAGCGTCATTTGGGTACGCCCACTGCGTGAAATAACTTAAACAACAATATACATGGATTAAATCATTATACAAGACATATTAACTGGGTATATAGATAATTTCATCTTGCAGTTAGAGCATGATGTGAAGTTCCAAAGCCTAACCGCATATAAATATCAAACTTAATCATATTTGCAAAGAACTGGCCATATTAAATACAACTATTATAAAGAAAACCACATTAGGTTAAGGCAACATAAGGCTGGAATTACAATTATTATAGATGTTGAGAGAGATTCCAAAGCTAGAAGGATGAAATATTCAAGTGAACAGAGGCAGGCTATCCCGGCCGTAGACAGCCCACCCTCCTCTGCACAAGAAAGTAATACAACCTGTAGGTACAGTGAAATGAAAGGAATCGCTATAAATGAGTTTAGATACAGCTAAACTATATATCAAGGGAGACATCAACAACCCTCCAGTATCAATCTTATAGGCCTAGATTTGGAGTTCGGCGGTAGAAGGGCTGTTAACGCTCCGCGGGCTTTTTTCTGGCCGCACCATAAATTTAACTCTGGTATCGAGAGTTCAAACAAATGCTGCGTTAGGCTCCAAAAAAGGAGCGTAGAGCATTTTTACCGCGAATGCAACTCTCGATACCAGAGTTGCTTACGGACGCGGCCAGCCTCAAAAACGTGCTCGTGCACGATTCTCCCATAGGAAACAATGGGACTGTTTGAGCTGAAAAAACCTAACACCTGCAAAAAAGCAGCGTTCAGCTCCTAACGCAGCCCCAATGTTTCCTATGGGGAAGCACTTCCTACGTCTGCACCTAACACTCTAACATGTACCCCGAGTCTAAACACCCCTACCCTTACACTTATTAACCCCTAATCTGCCGCTCCCACTATCGCTGACCCCTGTATATTTTTTTTAACCCCTAATCTGCCGCTCCGTAAACCGCCGCAACCTACGTTATCCCTATGTACCCCTAATCTGCTGCCCTAACATCGCCGACCCCTATATTATATTTATTAACCCCTAATCTGCCCCCCTCAACGTCGCCGACACCTGCCTACACTTATTAACCCCTAATCTGCCGAGCGGACCGCACCGCTACTATAATAAAGTTATTAACCCTTAACCCGCCTCACTAACCCTATCATAAATAGTATTAACCCCTAATCTGCCCTCCCTAACATCGCCGACACCTACCTTCAATTATTAACCCCTAATCTGCCGAGCGGACCTCACCGCTATTCTAATAAATGTATTAACCCCTAAAGCTAAGTCTAACCCTAACACTAACACCCCCCTAACTTAAATATAATTTACATCTAACGAAATAAATTAACTCTTATTAAATAACTTATTCCTATTTAAAGCTAAATACTTACCTGTAAAATAAATCCTAATATAGCTACAATATAAATTATAATTATATTATAGCTATTTTAGGATTAATATTTATTTTACAGGCAACTTTGTAATTATTTTAACCAGGTACAATAGCTATTAAATAGTTAAGAACTATTTAATAGTTACCTAGTTAAAATAATAACAAATTTACCTGTAAAATAAATCCTAACCTAAGATATAATTAAACCTAACACTACCCTATCAATACATTAATTAAATAAACTACCTACAATTACCTACAATTAACCTAACACTACACTATCAATAAATTAATTAAATACAATTCCTACAAATAAATACAATTAAATAAACTAGCTAAAGTACAAAAAATAAAAAAGAACTAAGTTAAAAAAAATATTTACAAACATAAGAAAAATATTACAACAATTTTAAACTAATTACACCTACTCTAAGCCCCCTAATAAAATAACAAAGCCCCCCAAAATAAAAAATTCCCTACCCTATTCTAAATTAAAAAAGTTACAAGCTCTTTTACCTTACCAGCCCTGAACAGGGCCCTTTGCGGGGCATGCCCCAAGAATTTCAGCTCTTTTGCCTGTAAAAAAAAACATACCATACCCCCCCCCAACATTACAACCCACCACCCACATACCCCTAATCTAACCCAAACCCCCCATAAAGAAACCTAACACTAAGCCCCTGAAGATCTTCCTACATTGTCTTCACCATCCAGGTATCACCGATCCGTTCTGGCTCCAACATCTTCATCCAACCCAAGCGGGGGTTGGCGATCCATCATCCGGTGGCTGAAGAGGTCCAGAAGAGGCTCCAAAGTCTTCCTCCTATCCGGCAAGAAGAGGACATCCGGACCGGCAAACATCTTCTCCAAGCGGCATCTTCGATCTTCTTCCATCCGGTGCGGAGCGGGTCCATCTTGAAGCAGGCGACGCGGATCCATCCTCTTCTTCCGTTGTCTCCCGACGAATGACGGTTCCTTTAAGGGACGTCATCCAAGATGGCGTCCCTCGAATTCCGATTGGCTGATAGGATTCTATCAGCCAATCGGAATTAAGGTAGGAATTTTCTGATTGGCTGATGGAATCAGCCAATCAGAATCAAGTTCAATCCGATTGGCTGATCCAATCAGCCAATCAGATTGAGCTCGCATTCTATTGGCCTCTTCTGGACCTCTTCAGCCACCGGATGATGGATCGCCAACCCCCGCTTGGGTTGGATGAAGATGTTGGAGCCAGGACGGATCGGTGATACCTGGATGGTGAAGACAAGGTAGGAAGATCTTCAGGGGCTTAGTGTTAGGTTTCTTTAAGGGGGGTTTGGGTTAGATTAGGGGTATGTGGGTGGTGGGTTGTAATGTTGGGGGGGGGTATGGTATGTTTTTTTTTACAGGCAAAAGAGCTGAAATTCTTGGGGCATGCCCCGCAAAGGGCCCTGTTCAGGGCTGGTAAGGTAAAAGAGCTTGTAACTTTTTTAATTTAGAATAGGGTAGGGAATTTTTTATTTTGGGGGGCTTTGTTATTTTATTAGGGGGCTTAGAGTAGGTGTAATTAGTTTAAAATTGTTGTAATATTTTTCTTATGTTCGTAAATATTTTTTTATTTTTTGTAACTTAGTTCTTTTTTATTTTTTGTACTTTAGCTAGTTTATTTAATTGTATTTATTTGTAGGAATTGTGTTTAATTAATTTATTGATAGTGTAGTGTTAGGTTAATTGTAGGTAATTGTAGGTAGTTTATTTAATTAATGTATTGATAGGGTAGTGTTAGGTTTAATTATATCTTAGGTTAGGATTTATTTTACAGGTAAATTTGTTATTATTTTAACTAGGTAACTATTAAATAGTTCTTAACTATTTAATAGCTATTGTACCTGGTTAAAATAATTACAAAGTTGCCTGTAAAATAAATATTAATCCTAAAATAGCTATAATAGAATTATAATTTATATTGTAGCTATATTAGGATTTATTTTACAGGTAAGTATTTAGCTTTAAATAGGAATAAGTTATTTAATAAGAGTTAATTTATTTCGTTAGATGTAAATTATATTAAAGTTAGGGGGGTGTTAGTGTTAGGGTTAGACTTAGCTTTAGGGGTTAATACATTTATTAGAATAGCGGTGAGGTCCGCTCGGCAGATTAGGGGTTAATAATTGAAGGTAGGTGTCGGCGATGTTAGGGAGGGCAGATTAGGGGTTAATACTATTTATGATAGGGTTAGTGAGGCGGGTTAGGGGTTAATAACTTTATTATAGTAGCGGTGCGGTCCGCTCGGCAGATTAGGGGTTAATAAGTGTAGGCAGGTGTCGGCGACGTTGAGGGGGGCAGATTAGGGGTTAATAAATATAATATAGGGGTCGGCGGTGTTAGGGGCAGCAGATTAGGGGTACATAGGGATAACGTAGGTGGCGGCGCTTTGCGGTCGGAAGATTAGGGGTTAATTATTTTAAGTAGCTGGCGGCGACATTGTGGGGGGCAGGTTAGGGGTTAATAAATGTAATACAGGGGTCGGCGGGGTTAGGGGCAGCAGATTAGGGGTACATAAGTATAACGTAGGTGGCGGTCGGCAGATTAGGGGTTAAAATATTTTAATCGAGTGGCGGCGATGTGGGGGGAGCTCGGTTTAGGGGTACATAGGTAGTTTATGGGTGTTAGTGTACTTTAGGGTACAGTAGTTAAGAGCTTTATGAACCGGCGTTAGCCCAGAAAGCTCTTAACTCCTGCTATTTTCAGGCGGCTGGAGTTTTGTCGTTAGAGCTCTAACGCTCACTTCAGAAACGACTCTAAATACCGGCGTTAGGAAGATCCCATTGAAAAGATAGGATACGCAAATGGCGTAGGGAGATCTGCGGTATGGAAAAGTCGCGGCTGAAAAGTGAGCGTTAGACCCTTTAATCACTGACTCCAAATACCAGCGGGCGGCCAAAACCAGCGTTAGGAGCCTCTAACGCTGGTTTTGACGGCTACCGCCGAACTCCAAATCTAGGCCATAGTGTCTACCATGTAGTATATTCATTTAGCTAGGTACAGTATTAAACCACAATTAGTGAAAACATGAGCTGTAAATTCCAATAACAACTATCATATACTGAGTGACATTAATCATTTGGATCTACTAGCAGATATCTTGCAGCTGAAATAAAGCCCAAGCTTCAAGCTTACATTTTACTGGGAAGATTACTATTAACAGAACATTTAAGCTCTCATTTATCTTTGGATACGTTATAGTACTGACTCAGGGGCACGGGCCCCATACCCCCAGGTCAAAAGTGAAATGTGCAGTTCCCTAGCATACAATACAAAATTATGGCCAGTATAAAAAAGGGTAAAGGGCTGACAAATATATGTATAAGATGGAACAGTATACCTGCAGTAAGGGCATTGGTATCTTTAAGCTAAAAATTGTGTCGAATTAAACATATGAAAGTTATTCTATTAAAAAGGATAAACACAGTGAAACCAAGTGGTGGATATCTAAACAACAGAACTTGAGCAAGATAGCGTAATACATATACAAATAATAGGCACTCCGAACTCATAACTCACTAGTAATATCTTGCATAAAACCCAGAGTGAATGGGTACAGCATACAAAACTCCAACAGTTGCATTAATATCTTAAACAAATTAGCACTAGATAACTTGACAGATCACACATATTTATGTTGCTGTAGAAAAATGTGTACCAAATCTGAAAACAATAAAACTAGGTGAAACTGTCCAGCATGTGACGCAGTGTCTCTGGGCTCAGATCGTACTGAAAATATCTTCATCCTGCATCAAATTTGTTAAAAACATTCACAGAAATAGAATACCTAACAGTAATATGAACCTGAGGTATACTGGCTGGGACATTAAAAGTGCGTGTGTACCTGCTACCGGCAGTATGTCCAAAAACATGAGGAATGTACCATACTCTATAGGAGCATAAGTAAAATAAAAGGGAAAAGTCCAATAACATAAAGAGTTCTTTCTACCCAAAATGGGGTAACAAAATAGGATACCCATTCCATACCCGATGAGAGCGCTGCAACAAGACTAATCCAGATGTGGGAAAGTTCCGGAGGCCATGACACGCTCATCTCCGACAAACACAGAGAGTGCCTTCAGTTTAACCAATACCTCTTTTAAGGCAACACAAGATACTGTGGTTTGCTGGTCGTCGCAACAGCTCGTGAGGGCTTTGTCTCCCTAGTAACCCGACCACTACTTCCAGGCTACCAGGTATCAATGTAATGGCGTTTGCCATACATTTAGGGGAAGTTAATTTGGAATCTGACAGAGAGCTTATGCTGTTAGCGCGGCTTATCCCCGTTAGGATTGGCAATGACTGTGAGTCTGTGGGTATGCCGGGGTTGGCCCTGTTGAAGATGTCGCTATTGCTCCTCGCCAAATACTCAGTGGGGTGAGGGGGATCAAGGAGTGTCTACGTTGAGAAAAGATTAGTATTTTGCTGTGTCCCGATCACCTCCTCCTCTAAGTCGCAGCATTGTATAGAGGTCTGTATAGGTTCCTGCTCTTGAACGAATCCGCCCTCACCAAAAGCCAGAGCAGCCTCAAAGCTGGCACATAGCCTGTACTCAAAGTCCTCAAATATGGCGAGTAGCCTTTGGGATAGCGACTCCATTTTAGTTTCCTCAAATACATATAAGGTAGACAGTTTAGAGCCTATGTCAGCATCTCCCTCGAAAAAGAACCAGCCAAATCAAAAGTCCAAATTTCGAAGTCAGCCAGGTAGCATATTGTGTCGGCTCCCTCGTGGCCACGCTGAAAATAGGCATATAATCTCAATCGGGGCTCACCATCTCTTGAACTATGTCTCTGGACACGGCCAGCATTAATAATCCTAGTAATTAGCTGGATTAGCTCTGAAATATGAGTAGAAATTGCCTTAAATATGAAAATTATTGAGGAGCTCCTGTATAGTGCATCCTATTCGCTCGGCGGTTGGCTCCGCCCCCCAAGCCCTAATACATTTTAATTGTTCCTTATTGCTCTGATTGTACAATTTAAAATGACAAGCACAACAGGCCTTGGGTTTTGTGCAGTATGGAGCTTAATGCACCATACTACACAACAAAAGAAGGTTCTTCAGTAACTTGTAATAGCAGCGCTATGGAGAGTGGGATACCGCTCATTTTTTTGCGCTACTTACACACATGGTTTAGCGCATAACTTGTAATCTTCCCAATTGCAAATATTACTGTAATATAGTGCACAGCACATGTATGCTCCTAATCCTACCTAGGCCCTAATAAGAAAATAAAGTCAATTTGGCAAATTGTAACACTTTTTTTTTTGTTATATGAATCATGAAAGTGTAATTTTAAACTTCGTGTTCCTTTAACTCCAACATCAATGATTTATTTAATGCATAAGCATTCCTTTAGATATCCAGGGGTTTTTCCCCATATATGTGTGGGTGTATATATATATATATATATATATATATATATATATATACAGGTGGCCCTCGTTTTACAACGGTTCAATTTACACCGTCTCAGAATAACAACCTTTTTTTCCAGTCATGTGACTGCTATTGAAAAGCAGTGCATTGATTAAAATAGCCAGTAGGTGGAGCTGTCCGCTTGTGTTGCAGCGAAGCCAAGCAAGCTGAAATTAATCAGTTTAACCAGACCTGAGCTATCGAGCAGATTTCAAAGGAACAAGATCTTCCTGTCTATAAATCAGTCCAGATTGGAATGCATAAAAAGAACTGTTTGCAGAAAAATGCAAGTGAAGTCTGTGTTGTGTTTTTTATTAGGTTTATAATGCTGTTTAGCAATTTTTTTTTGTTCATTTAACTTAGTTTCATTATATATTCTGTGTTGTGTAATTATTTTATTAGGTTTATAATGCTGTTTAGCATTTAAAGTCTTCATTTCAAAGCTTTAAAAAATAATGTTTTAGGTGTTACTTATGACAATTTTGAGAGGGGCCTGGAACCTTCTCCCTCACTTCCCATTGACATACATTATAAACTGGGTTTCAATTTACAATGGTTTCGATTTACAACCATTCCTTCTGGAACCTAACCCCGGCGTAAACCGAGGGCTACCTGTGTGTATATATATATATATATATATATATATATATATATATATATATATACAGGGAGTGCAGAATTATTAGGCAAGTTGTATTTTTGAGGATTAATTTTATTATTGAACAACAACCATGTTCTCAATGAACCCAAAAAACTCATTAATATCAAAGCTGAATATTTTTGGAAGTAATTTTTAGCTTGTTTTTAGTTTTAGCTATTTTAGGGGGATATCTGTGTGTGCAGGTGACTATTACTGTGCATAATTATTAGGCAACTTAACAAAAAACAAATATATACCCATTTCAATTATTTATTTTTACCAGTGAAACCAATATAACATCTCAACATTCACAAATATACATTTCTGACATTCAAAAACAAAACAAAAACAAATCAGTGACCAATATAGCCACCTTTCTTTGCAAGGACACTCAAAAGCCTGCCATCCATGGATTCTGTCAGTGTTTTGATCTGTTCACCATCAACATTGCGTGCAGCAGCAACCACAGCCTCCTAGACACTGTTCAGAGAGGTGTACTGTTTTCCCTTGTAAATCTCACATTTGATTATGGACCACAGGTTCTCAATGGGGTTCAGATCAGGTGAACAAGGAGGCCATGTCATTAGATTTTCTTCTTTTATACCCTTTCTTGCCAGCCACGCTGTGGAGTACTTGGACGCGTGTGATGGAGCATTGTCCTGCATGAAAATCATGTTTTTCTTGAAGGATGCAGACTTCTTCCTGTACCACTGCTTGAAGAAGGTGTCTTTCAGAAACTGGCAGTAGGAGTGGGAGTTGAGCTTGACTCCATCCTGAACCCAAAAAGGCCCCACAAGCTCATCTTTGATGATACCAGCCCAAACCAGTACTCCACCTCCACCTTGCTGGCGTCTGAGTCAGACTGGAGCTCTCTGCCCTTTATCAATCCAGCCACGGGCCCATCCATCTGGCCCATCAAGACTCACTCTCATTTGATCAGTCCATAAAACCTTAGAAAAATCAGTAGATATTTCTTGGCCCAGTCTTGACGTTTCAGCTTGTGTGTCTTGTTCGGTGGTGGTCGTCTTTCAGCCTTTCTTACCTTGGCCATGTCTCTGAGTATTGCACACCTTGTGCTTTTGGGCACTCCAGTGATGTTGCAGCTCTGAAATATGGCCAAACTGGTGGCAAGTGGCATCTTGGCAGCTGCACGCTTGACTTTTCTCAGTTCATGGGCAGTTATTTTGCGCCTTGATTTTTCCACACGCTTCTTGCGACCCTGTTGACTATTTTGAATGAAACGCTTTATTGCTCGATGATCATGCTTCAGAAGCTTTGCAATTTTAAGAGTGCTGCATCCCTCTGCAAGATATCTCACTATTTTTTACTTTTCTGAGCCTGTCAAGTCCTTCTTTTGACCCATTTTGCCAAAGGAAAGGAAGTTGCCTAATAATTATGCACACCTGATATAGGGTGTTGATGTCATTACACCACACCCCTTCTCATTACAGAGATGCACATCACCTAATATGCTTAATTGGTAGTAGGCTTTCGAGCCTATACAGCTTGGAGTAAGAGAACATGCATAAAGAGGATGATGTGGTCAAAATACTCATTTGCCTAATAATTCTGCACTCCCTGTATTTAGGGTCAAGGGATTAGTACCCATTCCGGTTTAAGAGTGCAGTCCATTTTACTTTTTACAATACTTGGTTCCCAACATGTTTGTATATTGATAGTTCCTTGCTGCATGAAAACACAAATTGAATGGACATAAATATCCTAATTCTTAATAGCTATTGCAAAGCTTTACAGCCATAAAATATCTTGCTATAATATTTATGTAATATGGAATGTAAGTATATTGACAATACACTGCTATACGCTGCTATAAGCTACACTTAGTTGCAGTAAATATTTTATGCTGAAATTATTTTATTTATATAGAATTGATTTATATGCGAATTACAACCTATTTTTTTTTATTATTATTACAAATAGAACACCTCATCTTGTAAATTAATATAATTAACATATACATTTATTTGTCAATAGATATTATTTAATTGTACTCAGAATATTAACGTTACATCTTTCCTACAATATTTACTATACCTCTGTGCTTTGCCCTAATAATCATATACAAATCTTCTCATAGATGTGTGAATGTTCTCCTAAATTTTTGTGGAATATGCACTTTGTAAATATGTTTATTAACAATGCAGTTCATAAAGAAGCCCACAATGAATATTGTATGACTGGTTGGACTGATAATAAAGTGATTAAATACCTGACATGAATTTATGTCAAGTGTTCTTAAAGGGACACTAAACCCATTTTTTTCTTTAATGGTTCAGATAGAACATGCAATTTTAAGCAACTTTCCAATTTACTCCTATTATAATTTTTTCTTCGTTCTCTTTATTTAAAAAGCAAGAATGTAAAGCTTAAGAGCCAGCCCATTTTTGGTTGAGAACCTGGGTTATGCTTGCCTATTGGTTTGCTAACTGTATCCACCAAGAAGCAAGCGCTATTCATGGTACTGAACCTAAAATGGGCTTGATCCTAAACTTTAAATTCCTACTTTTTAAATAAAGATAGCAAGAGAACAAATAAAAATTGATAGTAGGAGTAAATTAGAAAGTTGCTTAAAATTGCTGCTCTATCTGAATCATTAAAGAAAAAAAATTGGTTTTAGTGTCCCTTTAACAGCAATAAATATTTTTTATTTCTCTGTCTTTATTTGCTACATATTGACTTTTATATTACTCTATATTCAAATATTCACATAATCATTTTTATTTTCAGTTAGACTAAATAATTAAACTCAATTCAAGTCCAATTTTTTTGTTCATGATTTAAATAGCATACAAAGAAGAGGTTGATTTGCCACATTAAAATCCAAACGGAAGCTTTATTGAAAATATTTTAAAAGAAAAAAAAAATAATATCTGTAAAAGGACAAAACTCCATGAAATTCTTGCAGACTCACAAGCGGTGTAGCACAATGCTTACGCGTTTCAGCCTTTGTGGCCGTAATCATAGCATACAGTGCAAAGTGATACACCTGGTTAAAAAGACCAACAACTTTCCTTATTGGTTACAATAAATTGCATACCTACTAGTGAGAGCCAATACTAATCAACATGTAAAATCGTTACACTCCCCTATATTTATATATCATACACCTTGACAGACCTACTTAAAGACACAGTACAGTAAATATAAACAATAGGAGTGAATATAAACAATCCCACTATGTTACAGAATCAAGGGAGGTACCAATTGAGGGTGGGAAAACCCCAAACGAAGTACAAATTCGTAAATAAAACAATGTAATAAATATTTCTTTCTTTGCTTTGAGTGAAGAACAAATTAAGATCCTGAGTTTGGGTTTAAGTTTTTCTCCCACGAATAATTTTGATGCCTTTCAAACTCTTATGGATCTGAACCGATTAGTGAGGAATATCACACTAAGAAAATTTTTCACAGATAATACTACACAGGTACACACTGACAATGAGACTATTGAATAATGAACATAGTTCTTATGAGGCATTTAGTGAAGTATGTGTTGTAGTCTCTCTTCAACAACTCCAAATGGAGTCTAGTGAAGAGAGAGGTGAAGGCACTTCATTTAAGAAAAAGTCTGCATTCTACCCTATTCATCGCAGAGGCAATATTGTGGAAACTTTCTATAATCGAGTAGAAAAGGACTTAATAGTCCTTAAAGAAAACACTTTCCACCAGAAACAAAATCTTAATGCTAAAGAAAGGAAAGCAATACAGGAATTTAAATGGAAAACCAAACTGGTGATAAGAAAGGCTGATAAAGGTGGGATGGTAGTAGCCATGGACCGGGGACAGTACATAACTGAAGGCCTTTGTCAGTTAACTAATCTTGATGAGTATATTGTGTTAAAAAAGACCCTACCCCCATTTTTCAGGCAGAACTTAAAGAAATCCTTGATGAGGGGATGGAGCAGGGGTTTCTGGATAAAGACACAATGGATTATGAATTACCAGACAATCCTAAGACACCCACAAATCCACAAATCCCTGGATAATATTAAGGGATGACCCATAGTTAGTGGGGTGGACTCTTTATTGGGTAATCTGTCTGAATGGGTTGACCACATTCTTCAACCTTTGGTTGTTTCTCTTCTCTCATATCTTAGAGACACAAAGCACATCCTGCAATTGATAAAAGAGGTACAATGGACAGAAAAATCCAGATGGCTCATGGTGAATGCCATTTCACTTTACTCCTGCATCCCTCATGACAACAGTCTTGAGGCTATCTGCTTTTTTCTGGAACATCACACCGACTTTACAGAAGAATTTAGTGTGTACCTTATCAAGGTAAGGGGGTTTTCTTCCTACCCACAATTTCTTTCTTTTCAAAGGGGTTTACTATCTCTAGAGATGTGGAACAGTGATGGGGGCTAAATTTGCCCCATTATTTGCGAATTTCTTCCTAGGGTTCTGGGAACTTTTCCACATCTTTGGAGATAGTAACCCATACAGACACTATATATAGCTGTATAAGTGATATAAAGATGATCTGTTGTTCATATGGATAGGTCCAGAAGATCTTATTAATTCCTTTGTATCCCAGCTGAATAATAAAAAAAATTGTTTGGGATTTACATTTGAAAAGAGTATAAATTATCTTGATCTCACCCTTGAAGGCATGGCTAATGGGTCTATTTAAACTAGAGTATATAGGAAACAAATATCAGGCAACTCTGTACTGCATGGTACAAGCAAAGCATGTGCCTCTAGCCATAGCAAAGGGAGAATTCATTAGGCTCAAAAGGAATTGTTCAGACAATAAAGACTTCCAAAGGCTCTCTTGATCGTGAACACAGACTTAAAGGGACACTGAACCCAAATTTTTTATTTTGTGATTCAGATAGAGCATGCCATTTTAAGCAACTTTCTAATGTACTCATATTAGCAAATGTTCTTCATTCTCTTGGTATCTTTATTTGAAAAGCAAGAATGTAAGTTTAGATGCCGGCCCATTTTTTGTGAACAACCTGGGTTGTTCTTGCTGATTGGTGGATACATTCGTCCTCCAATAAACAAGTGCTGCCCAGTGTTCTGGACTTTATTTTTCAAATAAAGATCACAAGAGAACAAAGAAAAATTCATAATGGGAGTAAATTAGAAAGTTGCTTAAAATTGCATGCTCTATCTGAATCACAAATGAAAAAAATTGGGTTCAGTATCCCTTTAAAGAGAGGAATTATCCTCATACCGCAATACAAAAAGCCAAAAAGCAGTGTCATGTAGGTCGAGAAAGAGTCTCTTGGAATCCAAATTGAGCAAAAGGAAGGACTTTGATGGGATCACTTTTGTAACCGGACACAGCGCATAATATGCACAAATCTGTGCTATAATACGCAATCATTTTCATATTTTGAAAGTCCATGATAAACTTGTGAAAACAATTAAAAAGGGCATACGATACTCTTATAAGGAAAGTCCAACCTTGGGAACAATTTTATCTCCCACACTTCTTCAGATCAAAATGCAAACACAGAGTTCTTGGTTGAGACATCTAAGCATGTTTAAATGCGGCCACCGGAAATGTAAGCACTGTGATTATGTAAGAGTTACAACTACTTTTTCCACCTGTGTAACCCATAAGGCATATGAAATTGGTTCATGTATGAATTGTACATCTAGGTACGTGATTTACCTGATAGAGTTTACTCAATGCAAAATACAATATGTAGGCCTTACCTCCAGATATATTAATACTAGAATCAGTGAAAATTTCTCTTCCTCTTTCTCTTCTTTTAAAACCACAATATCCACTACTCCAGTAGTTCAACATTTTGGTATTTACCATAAGGGTGTTCTCAATTCTTTTACATGGTGTGCAATGGAGGGTGCCAGGAATCAGACTGAGATGAGAAGTGCACAAATAATCACACCTTTATTAATAGCAAAAAATAATAAAAAAAAGTCCACAAGTCAAAAAACAAGCCAGGAGTCAAAACCAGAGCTGGTAGTCAGACAAGCCGAGTCAGGAGCCAAAGCGAATAGTCAGACAAGCCGGAATCAGGAACAAGGAAAACAGCAGAGTCAGGAACAAGCCAGGGATCAGGAACCAGGAAGGACATCAGGCAGCCAGGTAATGCACAGGAACTCTCACAAACAGGTCTGAGACAACGCAAAGGCAAATCATACTGAACAGAGGCCCTTTAAATAATAAGTGATGACATCACAATTCTGAGACTGCATCCTGTCTCACATGGATGATGCACACCAGTCTGGCCATAAAAGGAAGCACAGGAAATGAGCAGCATCCCCCACAATGCACCATAATCAGGAAGAGAGGTGAGTAAATTGGCTGCCAGCAGCACATGGCAAACACAACATGGAAAAAACCCTGACAGTACCCTCCCCTCAACGACCCCTCCCCCGCGGGAGGACAAAAGGCTTATTGGGGAAACAGGCATGGAAAGCACGGAGGAGGGCTGGAGCATGAATATCAGAGGAGGGAACCCAAGAACTCTCCTCCGGACAGTAGCCCCTCCAGTGAACCAAATACTGTACACGGGCCCCTGGACATACGAGAGTCAATAATGCTGCTGACCTCATACTCCTCATGGTTGTCAACAAAGGTTGGACGAGACAAAGCAACACAGTGGTAAATCGATAACAAACCAATGGTTTCAAGAGGGAGACATGAAAAACATTGGAGATGTTTTCCATTCGTGGCCCTCCTTAATCCTAACAAGATTGTACGCTTCTCTCAAATCAAGTTTAGTAAAGACCGTAGCTCCCTTGAGGCGGTCAAAGAGTTCCGTAATGAGCGAATTAGGGTAAGCATTCTTAATGGTAAGATGATTAAGACCCCTATAATCGATACATGGTCTGAACTCGCCACCCTTTTTCTTCACAAAGAAGAAGACAGCCCCTGCAGGAGAGCAGGATTTGCAGATGATCCCCCGTGACAGAGCATCGGCAACATATTCCTCCATAGCACAATTCTCTGCAACAGACAGAGGGTACACCCAGCCCCAAGGAGGAATGGCTCCGGGTTGCAGGTCTATGGCACAATCGTAAGACCGGAGAGGAGGCAAAGTACTGGCACGCACCTTGTCAAACATGTCTAGGAACTCTTAGTACTCCTCTGGCAATTGAGATACTGAAGAAGTGCACAAGACTTTAACTGGTTTCCAAAGACAAATGAAAATACATTGCGGGACCACGACAACATTTCGGACCTGCGCCAGTCGAGACTGGGATTGTGCTTTTGGAGCCAGGGATAACCCAGAACAACCGGAAAATGCTGAGAGTTTATCACCTGGAACTGGAGGGTTTCAAAATGGAGAGCCCCAACAGCCAAGGACAACGGAGCAGTTTCATGAGTAACGATTGCGGGATGAAGGGGCCTGCCATCAATGGCCTCAATAGCAAGCGGAAAACAAAAAGGTAGAAGCTCTCCAAAATGCCAAAAATTTAATTTTTGTTTAATACATTTAGTATAAGTTAAGTGGAATCTTTTTATATTTTGGTTTTGTATGTGATCCATTTTTAGAGGTTTCATAGCTGTATGTTTTTAATTTTTGTACTTGTGTATACCTGAACTTGACCAGCAGATGGTGCTATTGCATTTATATTATGTGCTTTACAAGATTGTAAGGGTTAAAATCCCAGTGAAAACTATTTAAACAGGTGTACCTGTATAATCACTTGCCACATGATTAAGGGGCATAGTTCCCCGAAACATCATGGCTGTTTGACTCTGCACATGACTTTAATAAAGCATTGAATTTTTGGCATTTTGGAGAGCTTCTACCTTTTTGTTTTCATTGATGTTGGGGAGTTTGGTAGTGACTCCTTGAAGCTCTGCCCTGTGGTTTTGCTGCTGGATAATTTTTACATTCTCAACAGCAAGCGGAACAGACTGAGGCAAAACAGGAATGGAGTGCTTTGATACAAAAGCACTGTCAATGAAATAGCCGCAGCACTGGAGTCAACAAGAGCCTGAGTGACTATAGAGGAGTCCACCCAGGAAAGGACAACCGTGACCAAAAGTTTCTCCTTAAGCGGTTCCGGGGACGAGGATAAACCACCCAAGTTCTGCCCTGACAGGACCTTAGGCGTGAGCATTTCCTGGCCGTGTAGGACAAGACTTCAAAAGGTGGCCCACAATAGAGGCAGAGCCCCTCCCTCCTCCTAAAGGCCCTCTCCGCCATGGAGAGACGCGTGAATCCCAACTGCATTGGCTCAGCAGTACCTGGTGACTCAGGACCAGGAGGCATGGGGGGAGAGGGAGGCATGGGTGGAAACGAACACGTAGGAGACAACGGAACAGGAGGCTTCCGCAAGCGCTCCTTGAAAGAGGGCCTCTCTCTGAGTCTGAAGTCAATTAGGATAAAAAAACACACCAATGCCTTGAGATCCTCTGGTAAATCTCTGGCAGCAACTTTGTCTTTAATCGCATCAGAGAGCCCATGAAAGAAGGCAGCAACAAGGGCTTCATTGTTCCAACCTACCTCTGCGGGAAGCATACGGAACTCAATAGCATACTGAGCAACAGATCTTGTACCTTGCTGAATGGACATGAGTCGTTTAGCAGCAGAGGAGGAGCGAGCCGGAAAATCAATTACCCTTCGAAAGGAGGCCACAAATTCAGGGTAATTTGAAATCACAGGTTTATTAGTCTCCCGAAAGGGATTAGCCCAGGCAAGAGCTGTGTCAGAGAGTAACGAGATGAGATATCCCACCTTAGCTCTGTCAGAGGGAAACGCCTGAGGTAACATCTCAAAGTAAATGCCCACCTGGTTCAAAAACCCTCTGCATTGAATAGGATTGCCTCCATATCACTGAGGTAGAGGTGCAGAACCGGACATGCTCCTGGTAGGCATAGAAACAGGAGCAGCCATAACTTGCGGGAAACTTTGGTCCAAATGTGCAGTGCGAGTCAGCAGGGTTTGCAGGGCTAGTGAAAATTTATCCAATCGGTGATCCTGTACATCCATTCTGGAAATGATGGCAGGTAAAGGTGGATAATTAGCAGCATCAGGATTCATGGCCTTTGCGTAATGTCAGGGTGCCAGGAATCAGACTGAGATGAGAAGTGCAAAAATAATCACACCTTCCTTAATAGCAAAAAATAATAAAAAAGTCCACAAGACAAATAACAAACCAGGAGTCAAAACCAGAGCTGGTAGTCAGACGAGCCGAGTCAGGAGCCAAAGCGAATAGTCAGACGAGGCGGAATCAGGAACAAGGAAAACAGCAGAGTCAGGAACAAGCCAGGGATCAGGAACCAGGAAGGAGGAAGCCAGGTAATACACAGGAACTCTCACAAACAGGTCTGAGACAACGCAAAGGCCAAGCATACTGAACAGAGGCCCTTTAAATAATAAGTGATGGGGGCGGAGTTTGGAGAGGCCAGGTAATGGCCGCATAAGTGGAAAGCTCCAGGCAGTACTCACAGCAAAAAGGCATAAGCGATATGAAAACAGCAGCTGTGGAACTCAAAAGTTAGTGAAACATTGACCGGAGACATGTATAGCAGATGAGCAAAGTGCTTACCATCGCACAACAAGCAGGCAAGCCGGAATAAAGAGGGTTCACGCAGATAAGGCCAGTGTCAGCTACCCACGTGGCGCAACGAGAAACAGAATCCCTGAACAATGCTCTGAATTGAGAGCTGGTGAGTGAGAAGTGGGAAACTGAAGGGGTCACGGACTGAGAAGGGCAGCAAAGGCTCCAACATGCAGAAAGTGATAACTGGAGACAGGTAAAAGGGATTTTTAGCTCTGTCAGATCCCTGCTAGAAAAATGGCGCCATAGTAAAAAACATAGCGCAGCGTGAGAAAGGAATGCTGCATTTACCGTTCAGGCTGCAAACTATGCGGGGAACATAGCCATAATTAACACTCTGACTAGTCAGCATAAATAAGGAACTTGAGAGGACACAATCTAAGAAGGGCTGCATTGATTATGAAATATAAGGAGAGAAAACAGAGACAGCCTTTCTTTTATTTCAATTTAAACTCCGGTAGAAGACATCAGGTGGCAGTATATACAGTACGCAGAGGGGCTAAAACAAGATGTATTGAGCCACTTGCCCATACTCTAAGCCACAAGTAGGAAAGCCTTAATGATAAAGCCCCAACCCATTATTATATCCAATGAGTGAAGAAATAAAAAGACTTGGGGGAAGATAATATACAACACCACCATCCAGAACATTTAAATCACCATTGACATGCAGTGTCAAAACAAATATCTGAACACATAGAGCTCATGACAGATTGGACAACAATTTGCTAGATACCTATGAGCATACAAGCATATCTATAGAACCAAGGTGCAAGGGGAATAACTCCTAAAATAAAGAAACACAAATCCCTGAAGACAACTAATAAACGTGACCCACTGCAGTAGTTTGACACTGATAAGCAGCCACTGCGATCTGACCATATCTATCAATAAGACACTGCTACTATGGCCTCTAAAAGAAGCACCAAAGCTGGGCCCTTGGGCAAACAAACTACTGCTCCTATTTTCTTTAAAGCTAACAGAGGGGAGAAATCTCCAGAGCAGCAATCGCCTCGCTCAGACGGAGAGCAGGGCAGTGATGCAGACTACCTAATAGATCTGGGAAATCAAGCACCTATAACAAAAGCAGATCTATATAATCTGGTCTCTAAATAGGACATCTCAACGAATTTTGACAAGCTTCTGGAAAAGATGGAGACATTGCAAAACACAGTTACCAGTAGCCTTGCAGAACTCAAGCAGGAGATTGGTGAATTAGGATCCAGAGTAAATACACTTGAGGAAAGTGGAGATACATTGGCTGAAGGCTTAAATGAAGTCACGGATCAAACAAAAGCCCAACAACAAGACATTGAAGACATCTATGATAAGCTTGAGGACTTGGAAAACCGCAGCCGTCGCTGCAATATTAGGCTGAAAGGAGTGCCAGAATCAGTAACCCCTAAAGAATTGAATTTATATCTGCTTAACCAATTTCAAGGTATCACAGGAACAGGAGACGAAAATAAATTTCAAATAGAAAGGGCGCACAGGGCCTTACGACCCAAACCTAAAGGGGATGACCCTCCTAGAGATATCATCATCAGGATGCTAAGATACCAAGAAAAGGAGGAAATATTGGCAGCAGCACAAAGAAATACAAACATACAAGCACCAGGGCAACGTAATCCAGTTCTACCAGGACTTATGCTTGAGGACCCTGCAGAGAAGGGGTGCCCTTAGGCCCGTTACATCACAATTGAGGAAGGCCCAAATCCCGTATAGATGGGGTTTCCCGTTTGCTCTACACATCACATGGGAAAATAAGATAGTGTCTATGAAAGACCCAGAGGAAATACCAGAAATTTGTAGAAGAATGAAAATGGATCCTCCTGCTTTGCAACATCAAAAACCCCCCACTGGAAATGACCAGGGGGCAGGCCGTCTTTCCAAAAAATATGGTCTAAAATACTGGAGAAGAAAAGGAAGACATGAAGCGTCAGGTGAATCCACAGTACAGTAAATTTTGAATCCTAAAGCCGGAGCAGACATACCTGGCTGTGTCTACGGGGACCTTTGAACCTCCAGACTGATCATAACTTCGGACAGATGAGTATATTTTGTATTTGTATTCATTTTAGATATACTTTAATTGAGTGTGATCACAGGTTAATGTCAGGATGTTTTAATGGCGAACTGATCTTAATGGCAGAGACAAGGACACAACCTGAGAGATGATGATATAAAGACTATGGTGGTACCTGGATACTGATAAGGACCTTTGTTTATGTTTTTTGTCTTTTGAACTAAAATATATAGCCAGGTTAAATATTCCAAATAGTTAAGAAACTCTTTTTTCTATGCAAAAATATCGTTGTGGGTGAAGTTACTGCAGCTGAATAAATAATTGTATTTGCCTTTAAAGAATATTTAGATAGCTAAGTTAAGAAATATAACTGCCTTATTGAGAAAAAGAATGCAATGTTTAGTTACAAATGAAGGACTTTTGGTTTACATGTTATGTTTGGTTCTATTTTTCAATGTTTGTCTCCGGGTGGTGCCGGGTAATACAATATATAGGAGTAACGAAATATGGGTATGGGGGTGGAATACCAAGACTCTCAGAATTCACGAGGCTCAGAGAATGTACCTTGTAATGTTTACCTCAGGTAGGAACAAAATAATGAGACAAGGGGAGATGGAGGGAAGTAACGATGATGCCACATAACTTTATCCTACTATCGCACAATGCAAGGGGGTTGAACACAGACATTAAGAGAAAAACTGCCATGACACAATACTTGAAAACAAGAGCTAAAATAATTTTTTTACAGGAAACACATTTCACAAAGTCAGGGGTTCCAAAGTTCTGGTCACACCACTTTCCGTTACACTTTCATTCTACAGCCGAAATTAAAAAAAGAGGGGTCTCTATATTAATTCATAGATCATTAGATTTTGTGACAGGTAAAGTAGTCAGGGATAAGGAGGGACGATTTGTTATAATCCAGGGTTCCTTTCAAGGGAACGCAGTCACTTTATGTAATATATACGCCCCCAATGAAACACAAAATGTATTCTTTTCTAAGATAGAAACATAGAAACATAGATATTGACGGCAGATAAGAGCCATAGGCCCAGCAAGTCTGCCCGACCTTACCTAACAGTATAAACTTATCTAGTTCGTAGGATAGCCTTATGCTTGTCCCATGCATTTTTAAAGTCCCCCACAGTGTTTGTTGCTACTACCTCTTGAGGAAGTTTATTCCATAAATCAATCACTCTTTCTGTAAAGAAGTGCTTCCTCAAATTACTCCTGAATCTACTACCCTTTAGCTTGAGCTCATGACCCCTTGTTCTTGAATTTTCCATTTTATGTAAAATACCCACAGTCTCAGTTTTACTAAACCCTTTAATGTAAATAAATAATAATAATAATAAGATATCGTCACTGCTCACACAATGGTCACAGACAAGATTAATCGTGGCCGGTGACTTAAATGTTAATATGACTCCATACGGAGGACTCGACTCTCAAAAAATAACAAGTAGACAACATAGACACAATAGCATTATGAAGGCAATTAGAAACTCATTAGAAGAACAGGGACTGGTAGATTCATGGGAAGTGGTGAGTAAAACAAAGCATGACTACACTTACTATTCACCGGCACATAAGACATACACAACACTTGATTATATTTATGTTAACCAAATACTAGCGCCCAATCTAGTAAGAACGGGCACTCAGACATGTGTCTGGTCTGATCATTCACTTATATATCTAGAATTCTCGGGACTCATAAACTTCGCGAGACACCGGTCATGGACATATAACCCGACTTTGCTAAAAGATAGGGAGATACATGTTAGAATGCAAAAGGCATTAAAAGAATACTGGGACATAAACGTTAACACAGTCAAGAATCCACTAATGACATGGGCTGCTCACAAATCGGTGATGAGGGGACTTCTTATAAAGGAAAAGTCCATAAAGAACAAGACAGTACTCGCACTAGTCAATACATTGCAAAACGAAGTTGAACAATTAGAGAAGGAGCACCAGAAAACATTATCTGAGAGAACATACAAAACATTGATCACTAAAAGAGGGGAATTAGCTAAATTACTGAATGAAGCTTCTATGAGAGCAGCTCTGCGGCTCAAGGCCCATTATTTTGTGTACGCAAATAAGCCAGATAAATATCTGGCACACAAGCTAAGGGAAAAAAATAAGTTCTTTACTATACCTAAGCTAGTCACACACAGGGGAGAAATTACTTCAGACCCACAAAAAATTGCAGACAGTTTTGCTCACTATTACGAGCATTTATATGA
This sequence comes from Bombina bombina, assembly GCF_027579735.1. Classification (NCBI taxonomy): domain Eukaryota; kingdom Metazoa; phylum Chordata; class Amphibia; order Anura; family Bombinatoridae; genus Bombina; species Bombina bombina. The sequence continues at coordinate 1,196,207,651 of NC_069500.1, forward strand.
TGGGAAAAAGGTAGCAGCAGGGAATAATGATACTCAAATTTCCAGCTTCCTAGACAAAGCTGATTTGAAAACCATAAGGGAAGATGATTTGGAGATCCTTAACTGAAAGATAACAGCATCGGAAATCCTAGGAGTAATTAAGGATCTCAAAGTGGGTAAGGCGGCGGGGACCCGATGGTCAGACGGGAGAATATTACAAACTTTTTAAATAAGAATTACATCCCCATTTAGTTACTTTTTGTAATGGAATAATGGAGGGGGGGGGGGGAATTGCCCAGAGAAATGCTTCAGGCAAAGATTATAGTTATACCAAAAGGTGGGAAAAATAGTAAACTCTGTCAAAATTACCGGCCAATCTCCCTGATCAATCATGATATAAAGATATTTGCTAAGGTAATGGCGAATAGACTAAAAAAGATATTACCTTCCCTGATCCACCAGACCAGGTGGGATTTGTTCAGGACAGAGAAGCCCCTGATAATGTTAGATGAACGCTTACTTTATTAGACTATCTAAACGCGACAGGGACACCAGCTCTATTCCTGTCGTTAGACACAGAAAAAGCGTTCGACAGGGTGGACTGGAAATTCATGTTCAAGGCATTAGAGGCCATGGGATTTAAAGGAGCCTTTATTCAGGCGTTAGGTATCATTTATTCTGGGCCGACGGCGGTGGTGGGAGCGGCAGGATATTTGTCAAGGCAAATTAACATTCTGAATGGGACGCGGCAGGGGTGCCCGCTGTCACCGTTGCTATTTGCAATTTGTATAGAGCCGTTGGCTGCATGTATTAGGAACTCGAGAGACATATCAGGAGTGCAAGTAGCAACCTCTGAGTATAAATTGATGCTGTTTGTTGATGATGTGTTGCTAACGATTACTAAGCCTATGAGCTCCTTGCCTCACCTATATAACATCTTAGGGGAATACGCGGGGATTTCAGGCTATAAGATAAACTCTGATAAGTGTGAGGCGTTAGCGGTCAATTTACCCCAGCATACTAAGAAAGCAATAGAGTTAAATTTTGCATTCTCATGGGTTAAGAGTCATATCACGTATCTAGGAATCAAAGTGGGCGACAAACTGACGGACCTTTATAGATTAAACTATATCCCTGTTTACAGAACTATTAGAAATGACTTAAGGAAGTGGAAGAAACATAATTTTTCATGGTATGGTAGGCTAATGTCTATCAAGATGAATGTCCTTCCAAGACTAATGTACTTATTCCGAGCAATACCGACTAACATACCCCTCCCGGAACTAGAAACTCTGCAGGTAGATCTTTTAAAATGTTTGAGAGGAGACGGTAGAACCAGGATAGCATCACAGCTGTTGAAGCTACATAGGCAGGTAGGAGGAGTTGGGGTTCCAAACCTAGTAGAATATTTTCAAGCCTCAAGACTGGCACAGACGTTTATCTTGAGCAAACAAAACATGGGTATGGTGTGGCCACAGGTAGAATCGGAGATAGCGAGCAGTTCTAGAGCAGCAGACATTATATGGAACCCAGATGCACTTACAAAAGTGGGGACATATTGATCACCAATAACACTAGAAGCAATTCGATTATGGAATAAGATAGCGATTGGACTGCGGCTCTGTAGTCCGGAATCTTTGTTAAGACCAATCAGGTTTCTTCTGCCTAGAGATTCGAGAAAACTAGTAGATAAATGGGCGAATAAAGGCCTGTATAGGGTGGCCGACTTTGTATCGGGCCCCAAACTGCTTACGTTTAACCAAATTAGGGACCAAATTGACCCAGAAAGACTACATTGGTTTCTGTACTTACAGATTAACTCGGCAGTAACAGCATATATGAAACACAAACAAGCATACCCACTCACTGAACTGGAGAGAATGGTCAGGATAGATACTAGGGGGAAAAAACTGATCTCACGGCTTTATGTTTTAATTCAGAAAGCTAAATATGACACTAAACTGGCTGTGACAGAGAGATGGGAGAGAGATACAACAGAGGTGTGGGACACGAGTGAATGGAACGAAATGATGCTGAACTCTTATGGGGGTATGATTAGTGCAGATATGAGAGAAAATTGTATCAAAGTAATGTTCAGATGGTATCTGACACCTGAGAGGACAGCATACTTTATCTTATCAAACAATGGACACTGCTATAGGGGCTGCCCAGAAAAAGGTACTTATCGACACATGTGGTGGGATTGCCAAAGGGTACAATCACTGTGGGAAAAATTATCAGAATTGATAGGTAACTTGCAGGGAGACAGAGTTAATCTCACAATATCGCAGGCCTTACTACACGAAAGGGTAAAACCTTTCAACACAACAATCAACAAGTTTATTAGAATACTCTGCACATGTTTAAGAATATGCATAGTCCGACATTGGAAAGTTGGGGGTACCTACATGGCAGGAAGTGGTAGGGAAGATTACAGACACGTACACCCTGTCAGAACTTGCAGCTTGGTCACAGGGGCGACCAGAGCAGTTTCAGAAGATCTGGTACTACTGGATTTTAGGTCAGGGTAATACTTAAGAAAAGCAGAGGAGGAAGGAGGAATATAGGAGGTCTCCTGGATTACTTGTGATCTAGAACATTAACCAAGGAAATACCCATAGACAAGAAAACAGTGATCTTTCTTTAGGAACAGTTATATCTTAAGGATGATTACTTTGCTTAGGAAATTGTATGGCACCACCCGGGGGGGGAGGGGAGTTAAGGGAGGGAGGGGGAGTTAGGGTCAGTTATGGTTTTTTCCTTTTTTGTACAAAATGTATGAGACGGATTAGATGCTTTCAAGAATAAAGAAAAGGGGATATGATACTGTGACAACGTCATGATACCTTTAGAAATGGATACTTTGTAGCTCCCTGTATATGACATAGAATTATTCTACAATGACATTTGTAAAATCGTGTCCCTACATTTGAATATGTTTTGTTTTGTTTTTTCTCATTGTTTGCTTTAATATTATTGTATTCAATAAAAATCATTTCAACCTAAATAATAAGTGATGACATCACAATTCTGAGACTGCATCCTGTCTCACATGGATGATGCACACCATTCTGGCCATAAAAGGAAGTTCAGGAAATGAGCAGCATCCCCCACAATGCACCATAGTCAGAAAGAGAGGTGAGTAAAATGGCTGCCAGCAGCACATGGCAAACACAACATGGAAAAAACCCTGACATGGAGAAAGTCTGTAGACCAAAAAGGGGTGAAGATATTGACAACTTATTGGCAAAGCGGGAAGCTTATTGGATTTTTACCCTGGGTACTAGGATGCCCAAGGGATTGAACTCCAGATATGACATTATGAATATCTGGGAGTAACTGCACTCAAATAATATATCTGACAATAAGGCATTATTGATGCATCCAATGATCATGTATTTAGGAATCTAATATGAGTGATCTAAATAATCCTAATAGTCCCATATACAGTGGTATTTATCTTCAACATCCCTGGCTCATATGATAAGTGTCGTAGAACTTATTGTAGTTTCATAGAGCTATAGATGCTTATACTCAGAGATAAGGGCTAAGGATAAGCCCTTTATGGGATTTATACATCCCTTTATGCTGTGTTATATTAGATCTTATGGGTGTAATAAATATATTAATTGTAACAATTTTCCACACATATTTGTTACTTCTCAATATCTGAGTTCTTGAAGATAGAATGAATAACCGTACTTAATTCAATTGTGCAGATGTGTGCATTTAACAAGGTGAATAGGTTATTATAGTGAACTTATAATGGGTATATATAATTTTGAATTGAATTTAAATTTCAATATAAACTATAATGCAGGGTGTTTTTTGAGAGACAACTTTAAAGAAAGAAAAGCGGTGTTTACCCCCTGGGTGCTGTGAAAGGCCTCTTCTGCGTAAATCCAGCGTGACTTCGGCACGTGCACTATGTTAACATTCCTACGGATGCTTGCAGGAGCCAGGAAGGACGTCTCTGTCCAGAAACGTCAGGAACCACAGGGAAAAGATCAGAGTAGTCCGGCTAACTGCACAGCATAGATACCACAACTCAAAGGTGCGTGGAGCTCAAATTTAATGTCATAAAAAACAATCCAATAGAGTGCACTAAAAACACATAAAGGCAAACAGAAATAGGACCATTCAGTTAATCCTGAATGGTCAAAAAGGCAGTAAAAGGCATACGCGTTTCATGCGGGGCTACCGCACTTGTTTACTGCATAAAATAAAATACTGCCTGTCAGCCTATTTAAAGGCAAATCCTAAGGAAAAACACCTGTTTTAAATACCTGGTAAAGAAATTAACCCTTAAAGAGGCTGCTAAGACAGAGACACAATACACAATATACCATTTAGTAATTAACAGCAACATCATTATTTGTGATGAAAAGAATAGAAAGCATAACAGAACTAAATATAATATTGTGTCAGTTTTAAGACTCAGACCGCTTAAATGGGTGCCTTTAAGATCTAATTTTATATGTCTCACTCAAATAATGAAAAACCTATTAGATGTGAAAATTAATGCTTGTACCTGTGCAAATTTCATACAGCTAAATAAATACATAATTCATACAATATCCATTTAACCTCCTTTTTACTAAGGGCATATTCCCTATCTCTCCCTCTCTTTGAAAAAGGTACATGATCGATTGCTTGACAAAAAGCCAGAGAGGAATCTCCCTGATGTTCAAATTTACTTAATTTACCAAACTTTACCCGCCTAAACTGTTCATAGTTCAGCATTTGCATTGTTTGATCCTATGTTTCCCCCACTTGTGACATTTTTGCTTCTGAGTATGGACTAGGAATTAAATAATTATCAAATACTTTGATGTGAGCAATAAATGTTTGATTATGGCATTGGAATAAACTGCTTAATTTAAAAATTATTTATTAGTTTTTTTATTATTATTATTACACTGTTTTTTACATTTATAGTAACGTTGGTAAATAACAGGAGATTATTTTTTTGTACATACAAATAGCTATCTAAAAAATACAAAGCACATTCGGAAACTGTAACATTTCACCAACAGCATGCTAATTATTTATGTTAATTCTTATACAACTTGGCAACATTGGGTATCGAAATGATTAAGAAATAGGTAAAAACAATAATTGCAAACCTACAAAATTTATAGATTTTCTTTCTCAGTTTATAGGGCCAATCTACATAGTGATCACATATCTATTTCTGAAACAGTGAGTTCAAAATGTGAATGCATTATTTCCATAGAAAAGCAATTTAAATGCAAATTATTGTTGTTATTAATCTAATGACCTGAGTTATACTGAAACTGGTGTTGGGTCACATGAAGGACAGTTCTGTGCTTTCAGTCCATTAACAGTCACAATTACTTAGTTTATCTAAAATTAAAATAAAGATAACAGCAAGGAAGACTAAATCCATGGGAGATAAGTGTTCTTCTGCAAAATAAAATCTTTGTTTACAATAACGTAATTTTTCTTTTTCAGTGAAAGAAAAAATAATGTCTAGCCATTTATTTGATATCCCACTTTGTAACAGAGAGAAGCTCTCTTTTATAACGTTTAGTCTAATCTGTTGGTGGCATGAAGGAACATTCAAGTACTATCAAAAAGAACATTCTAAAAGTTCACAAGTTGTTTCACTGCCTGATTAAATTATAATGTACTGTATCAATCAACATCCCATGAACCTAAAGTGATTATTCACATTACAGACATACAATTCAGTACATTTCACAGCACACTGATGGGAGAGGCATTCATGTCATTTATTGCAGATCAGTTTTATATTACCTTTTAAACCTGATGAAACTTACACTGATTGTTTTCTTTAAAGGGATATTAAACATAAAATCTAGAGATAAAAAATCTTAAGAATGTTTCCTTGCTTGAATTTTGTGTTTAACCCCACAAAAACTGTTTAAACATATAAAGAAAGTCGTACTCTGGAGCTACACATATCTTCCTCCAAAGAGATAAAACTCATTCTTTCTGCACGAGCCTTGCTATGACTGTATCTTACTATACATGCACAGACTATTTTGCTCTTGTGTATTACCTCCTGTTTCTGGCATTCTGAACCCTAAAATCTCTGTCCTGCTTGTTTATGCCAGTCCTGTCATAAACTACCGTGGATTTTTTTTTTATTTTTTTTTTTTTCGGGATCTTGTTTTTTATTTGCTATGTTGCTGATGTCAAACTAGAAATGTAATAGTAATGCAAATGTATTGTAACTGGTTATTTACAGTTTTTTGGTTGTCAGACCATGGTACTTACCCCATTTTGCAATGCTCAATGTTGTCTTCACAGTACAAGTGTGATGGGATAAAGGGATCGCTGCTCCATAACCCTGTCCGCCTGCTCTGAGCAGGTGGACACACATCGCCAAAAAAACAAACCGATCGAGTACGTATATATATATATATATATATATATATATATATATATATACAGTATATGAACAAGTTAAAGTGGAAACCCCAAAAGCCTCTGCTCAAAATCACAAGTGTGCCTGACACCGGCTCGTGAGACCAGAAAAATGTCCGAGATCTGGCCTCTCGTGCTGTTGTATGTGAGGAAAGAAGATGGCAGTTGGTCCGCTGTGTGATCAATAATGTGATGTGCGACTGTAAAGGATATACCCCAATTCAAGGTAAAGAACTTGCTTAGTCAGCATCCTGGCATGAATGGAAACCATCCAAAGAGCTGTGATCCACAGCACCTCAAAGGGGCGAACACACCCTGCTGGTGCAATGCTGAATACGGAGAGCGTATTGCTCTCCGCATTCAGCGAGGTTTGTCGGACCTGATCCGCACTATTGGATCAGGTCCGACAGACTTTGTTAAATAGAGGGCCATATCTTATCTAAATATAAATTATTTATTACTTTATTTAATATGTATTGAACAGCTTTAGTGGCATACTAGCAAAAAGAGAGCATAGCTTCTCAGGGGGGTCCGAATTCTAGTTTGAGTTTAATATCAGGAATAGAGGACACAGTAAATAGTAACCTTGTATAGGTAGGAAAATATACAGGAAATTATATATCTTTATATTTTATATGTTTTTGTCCTTTTTCTAATAGGCCTTTAAATGTAGGTCGTTGATAGTGGTGGTCAGGTTAGAGTTTTACAATCTGAGCATCATTTACTCATCCCAAGATAGCCACAAATAGTTAACCAATTTATTTTGTTCCATTTTAAAGTGGCATACACAGGAAAATGAAGGGTTAAAAGAGTAACTCCCAGATGGTTTCACACATATTCAGTTACTAACCAATGAGAACTTAGCACAGGGTATTTATTTTTAAACACAGGTGTTTTAATTATATCTATGATTAAGGCTATGGCTGAAACATGTTAGATTACTACCTTGTACTATTTTTATGAGCTGTGTGTTTGGCAGCTAATCCTTTTAAATTTGTTGAATAAATTTGGACATTTTAAATGAAGTATTGTGCAGGCTGAATTTCATGAACTTTATATATATATATATATATATAATATATATATATATATATATATATATATATATATATATATATAAATAAATAAATATATATATATATATATATATATATATATATATATATATATATATATATATATATATAGGAGTATCTATTTAACAATACATAGAACATATCCCCCATGTTATCGGCTACTTGACTGCAAAGGTGTCATATCAGAGTTTGTTAGCAGTAGTTGTTAGAGTGGAATCATTGACAAGAGACCACACCAGAGGAAACTGCAAATGATTTAACTATCATTAGCAGTCTGAGTCTGAGAGTGCAGGCAAGACTGCTAGCAATAGCTGGTTAATTAAGGGTTAACATTGCTGGCTAGCAGCTGATACTAATGTTGTGGGTAGATGTGAAAACATTATCTGAACACAGGGCTGCCTTGAGATTAATGGAAAATAAACAATCTCTATTTTAGATTAGTAGTTCATAAATAGCAGTTAGAGACAGAGGGGGGGTAGTTATCAAGCCGTCTACTTTTCTGACTTCGCCGGCCCAATACGCCCGCCTAAGCTTGCCTACCTTCGCCGCCGCGGACCTTGAATACGTTCACCTAAGTTATCAAAAAAAGCTGTCAAAAAGCCGCGGGGCGATGAGCAGCGGACTGTGAGCATTATCACTCATCTGATCTCGCTGCCCTTCGGCTTTTTTCCAGCTTTATTGCTAGCCTGTCACTAAGCACCCACACTAAACTACACTGTTCTATCCCTATACTGGCGCCCCCGGAGCCCCCCGCAACTCAATAAAGTTACTAACCCCTAAACCGCCGCTCCTAGACCCTGCCGCAACTCTTATAAATGTATTAACCCCTAAACCGCCGCTCCTAGACCCTGCCGCAACTCTTATAAATGTATAACCCCTAAACCTCTGCTCCCGGACACCGCTGCCACCTACAGTATACCTAGTAACCCCCTATCCTGCCCCCCCTACACCGTCGCCCTCTATAATAAAATTATTAACGCCTATCCTGCTGATCCGGCACCTCGCCGCAACTAAATAAATAGTTTAACCCCTAAATCGACGCTCCCTGAACCCGCCGCAACCTATATTAAACCTATTAACCCCTATCCTGCCCCCCCTACACCGTCGTCACCTATAATAAATTTATTAACCCCTATCCTGCCCCCCCTACACCGTCGTCACCTATAATAAATTTATTAACCCCTATCCTGCCCCCCACTACACCGCCGCCACTGTAATAAAATTATTAACCCCTAAACCTAAGTCTAACCCTAACCCTAACGCCCCCCTAACTTAAATATTAATTAAATAAATCTAAATAATATTTCTATTATTAACTAAATTAATCCTATTTAAAACTAAATACTTACCTTTAAAATAAACCCTAATATAGCTACAATATAAATAATAATTATATTCTAGCTATCTTAGGATTTATTTTTATTTTACAGGCAACTTTCAATTTATTTTAACTAGGTACAATAGCTATTAAATAGTTATTAACTATTTAATAGCTTACCTAGCTAAAATAAACTGAAATTTACCTGTAAAATAAATCCTAACCTAAGTTATAATTACACCTAACACTACACTATACTTTAATAAATTATTCCTATTTAAAACTAAATACTTACCTGTAAAATAAACCCTAAGATAGCTACAATATAAATAATAATTATATTGTAGCTATCTTAGGATTTATATTTATTTTACAGGTAACTTTGTATTTATTTTAGCTAGGTAGAATAGTTATTAAATAGTTATTAACTATTTAATAACTACCTAGCTAAAAGAAATACAAAATTACCTGTAAAATAAATCCTAACCTAAGTTACAATTAAACCTAATACTACACTATCATTAAATTAATTAAATAAACTACCTACAAATAACTACAATTAAATACAATTACATAAACTAACTAAAGTACAAAAAATAAAAAAAAGCTAAGTTACAAAAAATAAACAAAAAAGTTACAAACATTTTAAAAATATTACAACAATTTTAAGCTAATTACACCTAATCTAAGCCCCCTAATAAAATAACAAACCCCCCAAAATAAAAAAATGCCCTACCCTATTCTAAATTAAATAAAGTTCAAATCTCTTTTACCTTACCAGACCTTAAAAGTGCTATTTGTGGGGGCATGCCCCAAAAAGTTCAGCTCTTTTGCCTGTAAAAGAAAAATACAACCCCCCCCAACATTAAAACCCACCACCAACATACCCCTAATCTAACCCAAACCCCCTTACAAAAACCTAACACTAATCCCCTGAAGATCATCCTACCTTTAGTCGTCTTCACTCAGCCGAGCAGCGATGGAACCGAAGTGGACATCCGGAGCGGAAGAAGTTAATCCTCCAAGCGCGCTGAAGAAATCTTCCATCCGATGAAGTCATCATCCAGGCGGCGATCCGGGCGATGTCATCTTCCAAGAGGCCCTGAAGAGGTCTTCTATCTGGGCGATGTCATCTTCCAAGCCGGGTCTTGAATCTTCCTCCCGCCGACGCGGAACCTCCTTCTTCACCGACGGACTACGACGAATGAAGGCTCCTTTAAGGGACGTCATCCAAGATGGTGTCCCCTCAATTCCGATTGGCTGATAGGAATCTATCAGCCAATCGGAATTAAGATAGGAAAAATCTGATTGGCTGATGGAATCAACCAATCAGATTGAGCTCGCATTCTATTGGCTGTCCGATCAACCAATAAAATGCGAGCTCAATCTGATTGGCTGATTCCATCAGCCAATCAGATTTTTCCTATCTTAATTCCGATTGGCTGATAGAATCCTATCAGCCAATCGGAATTGAGGGGATGCCATCTTGGATGACGTCCCTTAAAGGAGCCTTCATTCGTCGTAGTCCGTCGGTTGAAGAAGGAGGTTCCGCGTCGGCGGGAGGAAGATTCAAGACCCGGCTTGGAAGATGACATCGCCCGGATAGAAGACCTCTTCAGCGCCTCTTTGAAGATGACATCGCCCGGATCGAAGACTTCTTCATCGCCGCCTGGATGATGACTTCATCGGATGGAAGATTTCTTCAGTGCCGCTTGGAGGATTAACTTCTTCCCGCTCCGGATGTCCACTTCGGTCCATCGCTGCTCGGCTGAGTGAAGACGACTAAAGGTAGGATGATCTTCAGGGGCTTAGGTGTTAGGTTTTTGTAAGGGGGGTTTGGGTTAGATTAGGGGTATGTGGGTGGTGGGTTTTAATGTGGGGGGGGGGGTTGTATTTTTCTTTTACAGGCAAAAGAGCTGAACTTTTTGGGCATGCCCCCACAAATGGCCCTTTTAAGGGCTGTTAAGGTAAAAGAGCTTTGAACTTTATTTATTTAGAATAGGGTAGGGCATTTTTTTTATTTGGGGGGTTTGTTATTTTATTTGGGGGCTTAGATTAGGTGTAATTAGCTTAAAATTGTTGTAATATTTTAAAATGTTTGTAACTTATTTGTTTATTTTTGGTAACTTAGCTTTTTTATTTTTTGTACTTTAGTTAGTTTATGTAATTGTATTTACTTGTAGTTATTTGTAGGTAGTTTATTTAATTAATTTAATGATAGTGTAGTATTAGGTTTAATTGTAACTTAGGTTAGGATTTATTTTACAGGTAATTTTGTATTTCTTTTAGCTAGGTAGTTATTAAATAGTTAATAACTATTTAATAACTATTCTACCTAGCTAAAATAAATACAAAGTTACCTGTAAAATAAATATAAATCCTAAGATAGCTACAATATAATTATTATTTATATTGTAGCTATTTTAGGGTTTATTTACAGGTAAGTATTTAGTTTTAATAGGAATAATTTATTAAAGTATAGTGTAGTGTTAGGTGTAATTATAACTTAGGTTAGGATTTATTTTACAGGTAAATTTCAGTTTATTTTAGCTAGGTAAACTATTAAATAGTTAATAACTATTTAATAGCTATTGTACCTAGTTAAATAATTGAAAGTTGCCTGTAAAATAAAAATAAATCCTAAAATAGCTAGAATATAATTATTATTTATATTGTAGCTATATTAGGGTTTATTTTAAAGGTAAGTATTTTAGTTTTAAATAGGATTAATTTAGTTAATAATAAAAATATTATTTAGATTTATTTAATTAATATTTAAGTTAGGGGGGCGTTAGGGTTAGACTTAGGTTTAGGGGTTAATAATTTATTACTAGTGGCGGCGGCGTAGTGGGGGGCAGGATAGGGGTTAATAAATTTATTATAGGTGGTGACGGTGTAGGGGGGCAGATTAGGGGTTAATAAATTTATTATAGGTGGCGACGGTGTAGGGGGGGCAGAATTAGGGGTTATAAATTTATTATAGGTGGCGACGGTGTAGGGGGGGCAGATTAGGGGTTAATAAATTTATTATAGGTGGGGACGGTGTAGGGGGGGGCAGATTAGGGGTTAATAAATGTATTATAGGTGGCGACGGTGTAGGGGGGGCAGGATAGGGGTTAATACATTTATTATAGTTGCGGGGGGCTCCGGGAGCGGCGGTTTAGGGGGTAATATGTATAGAGGTAGCTTGCGGTGGGCTCCGGGAGCGGTGGTTTAGGGGTTAATATGTATAGAGTAGCTTGCGGTGGGCTCCGGGAGTGGCGGTTTAGGGGTTAATATGTATAGAGTAGCTTGTGGTGGGCTCCGGGAGTGGCGGTTTAGGGGGTAATAACTTTATTTAGTTGCGGCGGTGAAGGGGGGCAGATTAGTGGTGTTTAGACTCGGGGTACATTGTTAGGGTGTTAGGTGTAGACAGCTCCATAGAAATCAATGGGATGTCTGTCAGCAGCGACTTGTAACTTTCGCTATGGTCAGACTCCCATTGATTCCAATGGAATCCGCCGCCTCCAGGGGTGGCGGTTTGAAAACCAGGTACGCTGGGCCGTAAAAGTGCCGAGCGTACTGCTAATCATTTGATAACTAGCAAAAGTAGTGAGAATGTGCCGCACTTGTGTGCGGAACATCTGGAGTGACGTAAGAATCGATCTGTGTCGGACTGAGTCCGGCGGATCGAAGCTTACATCACTAAATTCTACTTTGGCCGGTCTTGTAGCCTTTGATAACTAAGGCGAATCAGCCTCGCCACAAATACGCTGCGGAATTCCAGCGTATTTGAGGTTGACGGCTTGATAACTACCCCCCAAAGTTAGTTTGTTAATTGCAGTCCATTTAAGCAACAGGTTATAACAAGTTGATGATTAGTGTGTGTGTGCTGTTAGCAAAAAGAACTAGTAAGATTTGTTGTATTACAGATTATAGCAAGCACAGACTTTGTGAGAGTAAATGAGCAGCACACAATAAGCATATATTGTAAGGGAAACCACATATCTTATGGAAGGAATGCAGTCCTGTATAGGAGATCATTAGAGCAGTGATTGCCAGCAGTAATTCAGTAGTTAAGGTTAAAGGCTTTTCCAGCCAGCAGGAGAGGAACAATGCAGCTTCAGTGTGGAGTGTCCTGCGTTATTAGAGAAACTGAAAGTGAATCCAGAAGCAGTGAGAAAGACTGCAGCTCCTGTAGGTTAGCAGCTGATACAGACTGAGGAGCAACAGCAGTCTGTAGTTGATTGGCTTCAGTAAGTTGCACAGGAAGGAAACTCTCTGCAATTGAAGATACCTAAGCAGAGTGTTAGAGGAAGTGCTGGCTTAAATAGGCTGAAGGAGGAGGGCCATACTTAAAGGGGCAGTAATTAGAGCATTACAAAAGGGTTCCAATTATTATTATACTTTATTTATGAAGCGCCAACATATTCTGCAGCACTGTCCATGGATACAATTAATTTAAATAAAACAATAATATAAAACTTGTAAGAGACAGGACAAGATTTACAAACACATACAGGAGGAATTGAGGGCCCTATTCCCATGGGAACTTACAATCTAGAAGGGTAGGAGGTTGAGAAACATGAGTTGAGGACTGCAAGATTGAGAAAGATGTTAATGCAGAGTTAGATGAGGGAAATGTTGTTAGATAAGAGAAATTAATTTATTATTGAGTTGGGTGGTAGGGCTTCAGAGAGCATTTAAATGAAGAAAGAATAGTGCAAAGCCTGACAGCATGATGGAGAGTGTTCTAGAGGGTAGGTGCTGCAAGACAGAAGTCTAGCATGAGAAGAGGTGATAGTTGCAGATGCAAGGAGCAGGTCATTGCTGGATCTTAGTGGTGGGTTGAAATATATGTGTATTGATTAGAGAGGATAGGTAGAGGGCAGCAGTGTTGGTGAGCGCTTTGTATGTAAGAGTGAGAATTTTGAATTTAATTCTGCTGTGAATGGGGAACCAATGAAGGGACTCGCATAGAGGTGCAGCAGATACAGAACGATGGGAAAGGTGGATCAGCTTGGCAGAGGCGTTTAGAATGGATTGAAGGGGGGAGAGGCGGGAACGAGGAAGGCCAGTAGTAGGCTATTGCAGTAGTCAAGTCGGGAAATAACAAGGGAGAGGATTATTTGCTTTGTGGTGTTAGCGCACAGAAAAGTTTGAATCTTGGTAATATTGCATAGATGGTTGTGGCAGGATGTAGAAAGAGATTGGATACAGGGGACAAAGGATAGATATGAGTCAAGTGTAACTCGGAGGCAGCAGACTTGGGACGATGGGGAAATGGTGATGCTGTCAACATGCAACAGATAGAGAAGTCACAAGTCGGCATAGAGCTTGAGGGGGGATAAGAAGGAGTTCAGTCTTGGACATGTTAATTTTTAGGTTGGGAGAATCATCAGGAAGAAATACCAGATAAGCAGTCGCTGCATGAAAAAGGACAGAGGGAGAGAGAGCAGGGTGAGAGTAGATCTGGGTGTCGTCAGCATAGAGGTAATACTTGAAGCCATAACTGTTGATAAGTTTACCCAGCGAAGAAGTATAAATGGAGAAGAATAGCGGACCCAGAACAGATCCTAAAGGGTACTCAACAGACAGAGGCATTGAAGAGGAGTTGCCAGCAAATGACACAGAAAAAGAACTATAAGAAAGATAGGAGTGAATCCAGGAAAGAGCAGTGTCACAGATGCCAAAAGAGCTAAGGGGTCTGTAGGAAGGGGGGTCAACTGTGTTGAAGGCAGCTTGAGAGGTCAAGTAAGATGAGTATAGAGTAGTGGCCAATATTTTTAGCAGATAGAAGATCGTAGTAACCTTGGTAAGGGCAGTCTCAGTTGAGTGTTTGGGGCAGAATCCTGATTGCAGGGGGTCAAGCAAGGAGTTGGAGGACAGGAAGTGGGTTAGGCAATTGTAAACTAGTTTTTCAAGGAGTTTTGATGTAGTGGAAGCAGTGATATGGGGTGGTAGCTTTCAGGAGAATTAGGTTGAGGAAGGGTTTTTTGAGTATGGAGTGACTTTTGCATGTTTGAAAAGAGAGGGGAATGAGCCGGTAGAGAGAGATAGGTTGAAGACGTGGGTAAGAGCAGGAGTGAGGGTGGAAAGGGAGGGTATTAGATGGGAAGGGATAGAGTCGAGCGGGAAGATAGCAAGGAAGAAACTTTATTCTCAGTGGCTGGATTGAAGATGCATGAAGGTTGCAGAGGGAGTAACTGGGCCTGTTGATGGGAATATTGGCAGGTTGGTGTTGGGATGTTGCTTCGGAAAGTACGTGTTTTGTTAAAAAGTAGGTCTTGAGCACTAAAGACAGACACGGGGGGTGGAGCAGGTGGGTAGAGGAGAGAGTTAAAGTGGAGAAGAGTCATTTAGGGTTTTTAGAAAGAGAAGATATGAGAGAAGAGAAGTAGGTTTGCTTAGCTAAGTGAAGGGCAGAAGTGTATGAATGAAGAATACACTTATAGTGTATGATAATCAGGTTCAGAGTGAGTTTTCAGCTGTATGGGAAACATTTTTGCAAATAGCATGTTTGCTCAGAGTGCTATGGCTGCAACTGACGGCGTGATGTTTTGCGCAGTTGGGGAGGGCAAGTGTGTCCTAGTGTAGAGGAGAGAGTTTTGTATAGTGGGCTGTTGTGAGATCAGGGCAGGTTATAGTGGAAGTGTGAGGGAGGAGATCTTGAATGGTTTTGAAAATTGGAGCTGATCACAGCATGTAGATTTCTACAGGTGCTGGGTTGGGGAGTGTTTGCAGTGTTTAAAAAAGATCCAGGAGAGACAGCCCTTTTACATTAGAGACATACCATAGAATAAGTTTTAAAAGCAGTGCTAAAAACTACCTGAAAGTAAATGAAAAATATCAGGGTTAGTTTATGCTTAAATAAGTAGCATTCTGTCCTGTTTGTAATTCTGGTCTAAATTCTCTTAGTGCTGCCACTTAAAGATGTCACTTAGAGAGATGGCAGCTTAGAGAGACGGTGTTCTCTGCAAATGCTAAACCAGTGTTTATATGTGTAATATATGTCTGTAAAAACATATATACACATATAAATGCATATATATTTAGATATATGAGACCTCATATCTTTGAGCCCTTATAACTTTTTATTGCCATTTTTTATATCATTTTCATTAGTGTTATGAGTGTAACTCTACTTTTAAATGTATTTTGCTATGTTTTGTGCAACTTTTTATTGGAGTATATCAGTTAAACCAGATTTTTGAGGTCACACTATCCCAACAGACATTGAATTCAACTACTCTGCAAGCAATCGCATTTACTTTAAACCTGTAAATTGTGTGCTACTTCTGACGTGTACACAAAGCCGCAATAAACCCAATGTCCCTTGTGCGCAACTGTTAGCGCACCACTCATAATATAGCCCTGTATTTATTAATGATTTTATAGGACTTTTATTGATTGGTTTGTTGTTAATTGTTATATGTTCTTTGATTGGTTGTTGTGTGAAGTTATAGACTATTTAAGATTAAATTGTGCAACTTATTTTCAGCTCTAAAGAAGTGCCATATAGGCAGAGACACATCAGCTGTTTGTAATGAGGGGTATGCTGTGCCTGATTTTAAACTACATAAATAAACCCCTTTTAACACTTTATCTTTGCTCCCATATTTATTGCTGCTCTATAGTGTAATAATTAAATACTCTAACAATAGAGAATATTCTTTTCTACACATAAATGTCTCTTTAAATAATATTCATCAATCATTAATTCAATCGGAATTAAGGTATGAAAATTCTGATTGGCTGATGGAATCAGCCAATCAGATTCAAGTTCAATCCGATTGGCTGTTCCGATCAGCCAATAGAATGCGAGCCTCAATCTAATTGGCTGATCGGATCAGCCAATTGGATTGAACTTGAAATCTGATTGGCTGATTCCATCAGCCAATCAGAATTTCCCTACCTTAATTCCAATTGGCTGATAGAATTCTATCAGCCAATCGAATTAGAGGGAACGCCATCTTGGATGGAGCTCCTTAAAGGAACTGTCATTCGTCGGGAAGTCGTTGGTGAAGATGGATGTTCCGCGTCGGCGGGATGACCATGGATCCGGAAGAAAGAAGATTGAAGATGCTGCTTGATAGAAAGACTTCAGCCCGATCATGGACCTCTTCAGCTCCCGCTTGGATGAAGACTTCAGCGCCGATCATGGACCTCTTCAGCTCCCCTTGGATGAAGACTTCAGTCGGATCATGGACATCTTCAGCCCCCCCGCTTGGGCTTGGACCGAAGACATCAGTGGCTCTTCGGGATTCGATCGGTGAACCCGGCGTGGTGAAGACAAGGTAGGAGATCTTCAGGGGCTTAGTGTATAGGTTTATTTAAGGGGGGTTTGGGTTAGATTAGGGGTATGTGGGTGGTGGGTTGTAATGTTGGGGGGGGGTATTGTAATGTTTTTTTTTTGACAGGCAAAAGAGCTGAATTCTTTGGGGCATGCCCCGCAAAGGGCCCTGGTCAGGGCTGGTAAGGTAAAAGAGCTTTTCTATTTTAATTTTAGAATAGGGTAGGGCATTTTTTTATGTGGGGGTCTTTGTTATTTTATTAGGGGGCTTAGAGTAGGTGTAATTAGTTTAAAATTGTTGTAATATTTTTCTAATGTTTGTAATATTTTTTTATTTTTTGTAACTTAGTTCTTTTTTATTTGTTGTACTTTAGTTAGTTTATTTCATTGTATTTATTTGTAGGTTTGTATTTAATTAATTTATTGATAGTGTAGTATTAGGTTTAATTGTAGATAATTGTAGGTAATTATATAATTTATTTATTGATAGTGTAGTGTTAGGTTTAATTGTAACTTAGGTTAGGATTTATTTTACAGATAATTTTGTAATTATTTTAACTAGGTAGCTATTAAATAGTTATTAACTATTTAATAGCTATTGTACCTGGTTAAAATAAATACAAAGTTACCTGTAAAATAAATATTAATCCTAAAATAGCTACAATAGAATTATAATTTATATTGTATATATATTAGGGTTTATTTTACAGGTAAGTATTTAGCTTTAAATAGGAATAATTTATTTAATAAGAATTTATTTTGTTAGAATAAAATTATATTTAACTTAGGGGGTGTTAGGGTTAGGGTTAGAATTAGCTTTAGGGGTTAAAAAATGTATTAGAGTAGCAGTGAGGTCGCGGTCGGCAGATTAGGGGTTAATGCTTGAAGTTAGGTGGCGGCGATGTTAAGGAGGGAAGATTAGGGGTTAATACTATTTATATATGGTTATTGAGGTGGGAGTGAGGTGATTAGGGTTATAATACATTATTATAGTAGCAGTGAGGTCCGGGTCGGCAGATTAGGGGTTAATAAGTGTAGGTAGGTGGAGGCGACATTGGGGGTGGCAGATTAGGGGTTAATAAATATTAAGTAGGTGTCGGCGGTATTAGGGGCAGCAGAGTTAGGGGTACATAGGGATAACGTAGGGTGGCGGCGGTGTGCGTCGGCAGATTAGGGGTTAAAAATTTTTTAATTAAGTGGCTGCAATGTGGGGGGGCCTCGGTTTAGGGTACATAGGTAGTTT
The DNA here is from genome assembly GCF_027579735.1 of Bombina bombina. NCBI lineage: Eukaryota > Metazoa > Chordata > Amphibia > Anura > Bombinatoridae > Bombina > Bombina bombina. The sequence continues at coordinate 1,196,225,953 of NC_069500.1, forward strand.
ATGGGTGTTAGTGTACTTTAGAGCACAGTAGTTAAGAGCTTTATGAACCAGCGTTAGCCCAGAAAGCTCTTAACTCCAGACTTTTTGCTGCGGCTGGAGTTTTTGTCGTTAGATTTCTAACGCTCACGACTCTAAATACCGGCGTTAGAAAGATCCCATTGAAAAGATAGGATACGCAAATGATGTAAGGGGATCTGCGGTATGGAAAAGGTCGCGGCTGGAAAGTGAGTGTTAGGACCCTTTCCTTGACTGACCTTAAATACCAGCGGGCAGTAAAAAACAGCGTTAGGAGCCTCTAACGCTGGTTTTGACGGCAAACGCCAAACTCTAAATCTAGGCGTATGATTCCTTTATACTTAGAATTTAAGACTTAGGATCAGATAAGCCAGACACACAATTCTAACCGTGAGTCAGATTACTGTTTTAATCTCTCTGAATGCGAATTGCTACAAAATTGTTTCTCTTCTTGCAGTAACCTTGGATGCTGAATTTGCTCCACCAAATTGGAGAATCTACCCTCGGTACAAACAATTATGAAGAAATTATTAGATGATATGCAGCTTTATTTAAGGAGATTTATTTTCTGTTTTATATTTAAATTATTACTTTTAGACCATATTTTTAAACTTTTGTGTATATTTTTGTTACTAGAGGCTAACAACAAGGTCTTCTAATTTAAAAGTGATTGTAAACTTTAACATTAATGATATTTGTAACAAATCATTAAACGAGGGGCACTTCATTCATGAAAAAAATGTGACGTTTGATTTTTAAAATAATTCACCTAAGTGTATATAAACATCGCGCCGTTCCTCCGCCCGCAACGCATACTATATTTGTGTCTTTCGATACTTATCTGGGTCTATCCTATGCGGATAAAAAACAGGGGACATTAATGTTCATAAGCTGGCGCCAAAGAGGCCACGCAAATATTGTATGGACCCGGATTTGTCATCGAAGACACAAATAGAGTATTGAGTTAGAGGGCGGAGGAACCGAGCAATGTTTAACTACACTGAAGGTGAATTATTTTAAAAATGAAGCTTCTACATTTATTTTAATGAATTTAAGTATCCCTCATTTAATGATTCATTACAAATATTGTTGATAGAATCACCAAACGTTACAATCACTTTAATGGAGCCTCGGATTTTGACAAATTTTTCTAAAGCTATACAAAACAATTCATACATCTATTCTAATGCATTGGAATAGCCAACTATATTAGATTTGCTATCTTTAAATAAATATTTTTAATACATATTATTGTCAATTCAATGCAAATTCATACATACATTTTTAAAATATACCAGGAAGGAAAATGAATTTTACTGATCAAATTTTGCTCATAAAACAAAATAATGTTTTGATATTTATGCAAATCACATGCACTATTGTATAACTGTTTCCATTCATACTTACTGCAAAGAGTTTGCTTCAGTACTTTTTTGAAGTTTTATAAGATATAAAATTGATTTATAAGATAATTAATTCTGAAGCTATATATGTCACAGGAATTATGTTTACCAGCAATGTCTGCCCTATTTCCATTCAACCTCATTTTCCCACTGGAAATAGTTATATAATGCACTGAACAACAAATATAATAGACTCATATCAGATTAGTAATGGAAACTCAGTGGTGCAAAAAATGTTAAAATAGCATAAACTTTTACAAGAAAAGCATGTTCCTCTCTGTGTAATTTTCTAGGACATCAGCAGTGTACCATTCTGTGCCATAAAATTGCTATTATATCTTCCTTATTTCTGCAATTTTTATGCTTTCTATGTGACTGTAATTGTAATGTTTTACAGCAAAAATAGCTAATGTACCTGTTATAGTTTTATGAACAAACTTCATACTTAACTCTATTTTTTTATTGTAATATAAAATAGAAATGTCATATCCATTCATTTTGTAAAGAGGATACACATCACTGAATGAGAAATTAATTGCGGATATTAAACATTAAGGGCTAGATTACGAGTGGAGCACTATCGTTTGCGCACAAGCAATATCGGGTTATCGAGGATGTTTACGCGCAATTTAAATTTCACCCATATTACAAGTTGAAAGTAAATGCAATCGTGATTTACAATAAACTGATTAGCACAACTTCAGAGGTCTGTCAACTGTTACGTGATTCAAAAAAGTGTCACAAAACACAAAAAAATACATTCAAAAGTACTATTACACACATAATAACACTATCTAATCAAAAATATATATATAAAAAAAAAACAAAAAACATATGGGCTCAAAAATAGGAGAAATGAAACAGACCAAAGTACTTTTACATATGGATACCTAGGAACACATTTATAAATATATGTATGTAAATATATATGTATGTATGTCTATGCATATGTATTATGTATTTATATGTTATTATATATTATCTTGTATGTGATCTTGCAGTTTGATCACTACTAATGGTGATTGTCAAAACTGAGAAAAAGGGGGGGGGGTGGAAATGGATTCTAAAATATAACTTTTTTAATGAGTTCAATAAGTTTAAAATAAAGGGAAACAATTACTTTAAAAAAACACACACACGTATACTTCAGCTATTGTCACTTTGAAATGTCATTTTCATTGTGTAACAGAAATGGTGCTGGGATACCGTTGTCAGGGGAGTCAAATGAACAGATATTCAAGTGTAACCCTGAGCACTGTTAAGCAATGTTGTTTGACTGCTGGTATTTGTGATAACGCAGTTCAAGGTAATAAAGACTGTCTCTTTCAACACATATGTGGGAAGGGGTTGGTGTTGTTCCCTAATGGAGGGGATAGCTTGACACTGTCAATATAATCTAATGGATGATAATTTATAATTCAAAAAAAGTTATGTAGCTTTTCCGGCAATATATAGCAAATAATGGAATGTTGCTTGTTCCAAAAGTTAGATATTGGTCTAAACACAAAAAGTGCTATATAATTATCCACATTATAGAGACTGTGGGGCCTAGTTATCAAGCCGTCTACTTTACCTGCCTTCACCGGTTCAATACACCCACCTAAGCTCGCCTACCATCGCCGCCGCGGACCTGCAAAATTTCGCCTAAGTTATCAAAAAAGCTGTCAAAAAGCCACGCACCAAGTACGGGGCGATGAGCAGTGGACTGTGAGAGTTATCACTCATCCGATCTCACTGCTCTTCGGCTTTTTGACAGCTTTATTGCTAGCCTGTCACTAAGCACCCACACTAACTACACTGTTCTACCCCCTATACCGGCGCCCCCGGAGCCCCCCGCAACTAAATAAAGTTAATAACCCCTAAACCGCCGCTCCTAGACCCCGCCACAACTCTTATAAATGTATTAACCCATAAACCGCCGCTCCTGGACCCTGCCGCCACCTACATTATAGCTAGTAACCCCTATCCTGCCCCCCCTATACCGCCGCCACCTATAATAAAGTTATTAACCCCTATCCTGTGGATCCCGGACGTCGCCGCAACTAAATAGTTTAACCCCTAAACCGCCGCTCCCGGACCCCACCGCAACCTATATTAAACTTATTAACCCCTAATCTGCCCCCCCTACACCGTCACCACCTATAATAAATTTATTAACCCCTAAACCTAAGTCTAACACTAACCCTAACACCCCCCTAACTTAAATATTAATTAAATAAATCTAAATAATATTTTTCTTATTAACTAAATTAATCCTATTTAAAAATAAATACTTACCTTTAAAATAAACCCAAATATAGCTACAATATAAATAATAATTATATTGTAGCTATCTTAGGATTTATTTTTATTTTACAGGCAACTTTCAATTTATTTTAACTAGGTACAATAGCTATTAAATAGTTATTAACTAATTAATAGCTACCTAGTTAAAATAAAGAGAAATTTACCTGTAAAATAAAAACTAACCTAAGTTACAATTACACCTAACACTACACTATACTTTAATAAATTATTCCTATTTAAAACTAAATACTTACCTGTAAAATAAACCCTAAGATAGCTACAATATAATTAATAATTACATTGTAGCTATTTTAGGATTTATATTTATTTTACAGGTAACTTTGTATTTATTTTTGCTATTTAGAATAGTTATTAAATAGTTATTAACTATTTAATAACTACCTAGCTAAAAGAAATACAAAATTACCTTTAAAATAAATCCTAACCTAAGTTACAATTAAACCTAACACTACACTATCATTAAATTAATTAAATAAATTACCTACAAATAACTACTATTACATTCAATTAAATAAACTAACTAAAGTACAAAAAATAAAAAAAGCTAAGTTACAAAAATTAAAAAAAATAAGTTACAAACATTTTAAAAATATTACAACAATTTTAAGCTACTTACTCCTAATCTAAGCCCTCTAATAAAATAACAAAGCCCCCCAAAATAAAAAATTCCCTACCCGATTCTACATTAAAAAGCTACCAGCTCTATTACCTTACCAGCCCTTAAAAGGGCCTTTTGCGGGGCATGCCCCAAAGAAAATAGCTCTTTTGCCTGTAAAATAAAAATACAATAAATAAACCTAACACTACCCCCCTGAAGATCATCCTACCTTTAGCCGTCTTTAGCCAGCCGACCCACTGATGGAACCGAAGAGGAGATCCGGAGCGGCAGAAGTCATCATCCAAGGGGCGCTGAAGAAGTCTTCCATCCGATTAAGTCATCATCCAGGCGGCGCTGAAGAGGTCTTCCATCCGATAGAAGTCTTCATCCAGGCGGCGTCTTCAATCTTCATCCATCCGGAGCGGAGCGGAGCCATCTTCAGACGAGCCGACGCGGAGCCATCCTCTTCTTCCCGACGACTAACAACGAATGAAGGTTCCTTTAAGGGACGTCATCCAAGATGGCGTCCCTTCAATTCCGATTGGCTTATAGGATTCTATCAGCCAATCGGAATTAAGGTAGGAAAAATCTGATTGGCTGATTGAATCAGCCAATCAGATTGAAGTTCAATCCGAATGGCTGATCCAATCAGCCAATCAGATTGAGCTTGCATTCTATTGGCTGTTCCAATCGCATTCTATTGGCTGTTGTAATATGTTTAAAATGTTTGTAACTTATTTTTTTTATTTTTTGTAACTTAGCTTTTTTTATTTTTTGTACTTTAGTTAGTTTATTTAATTGAATTTAATAGTAGTTATTTGTAGGTAGTTTATTTAATTAATTTAATGATAGTGTAGTGTTAGGTTTAATTGTAACTTAGGTTAGGATTTAATTTACAGGTAATTTTGTATTTCTTTTAGCTAGGTAGTTATTAAATAGTTAATAACTATTTAATAACTATTCTAAATAGCTAAAATAAATACAAAGTTACCTGTAAAATAAATATAAATCCTAAAATAGCTACAATGTAATTATTAATTATATTGTAGCTATCTTAGGGTTTATTTTACAGGTAAGTATTTAGTTTTAAATAGGAATAATTTATTAACCCCTTAATGACCGGACCATTTTTTAATTTTCTTACCCTTAATGACAATGGCTATTTTTACATTTCTGCAGTGTTTGTGTTTAGCTGTAATTTTCCTCTTACTCATTTACTGTACCCACACATATTATATACCGTTTTTCTCGCCATTAAATGGACTTTCTAAAGATAACATTATTTTCATCATATATTATAATTTACTATAAAAAAAAAATATAAAATATGAGGAAAAAATTGAAAAAATCACACTTTTTCTAACTTTGACCCCAAAAATTTGTTATACATCTACGACCACCAAAAAACACCCATGCTAAATAGTTTCTAAATTTTGTCCTGAGTTTAGAAATACCCAATGTTTACATGATCTTTGCTTTTTTTGCAAGTTATAGGGCAATAAATACAAGTAGCACTTTGCTATTTCCAAACCACTTTTTTTAAAAATTAGCGCTAGTTACATTGGAACACTGATATCTGTCCGTAATCTCTGAATATCCCTTGACATGTATATATTTTTTTTTAGAAGACAACCCAAAGTATTGATTTATGCCCATTTTGGTATATTTCATGCCACCATTTCACTGCCAAATGCGAGCAAATAAAAAAAATTGTTCACTTTTTTACAAATTTTGTCACAAACTTTAGGTTTCTCACTGAAATTATTTACAAACAGTTTGTGCAATTATGGCACAAATGGTTGTAAATGCTTCTCTGGGATCCTCTTTGTTCAGAAATACCAGACTTATATGGCTTTGGCATTGCTTTTTGGTAATTAGAAGGCCACTAAATGCCGCTGTGCACCACACGTGTATTATGCCCAGTAGTGAAGGGGTTAATTAGGGAGCTTGTAGAGACCTTGAAGGGTTAATTTTAGCTTTAGTTTAGTGTAGTAGACAACCCAAAGTATTGATCTAGGCCAATTTTGGTACATTTCATGCCACCATTTCACCGCCAAATGCGAGCAAATAAAAAAAAAGTTACATTTTTCACAAACTTTAGGTTTCTCACTGCAATTATTTACAAACAGCTTGTGCAATTATGTCACAAATGGTTGTAAATGCTTCTCTGGGATCTCTTCTATTTAGAAATAGCAGGCATATATGGCTTTGGCGTTGCTTTTTGGCAATTAGGAGGCCACTAAATGCTGCTGCGCACCACACTTGTATTATGCCCAGCAGTTAAGGGGTTAATTAGGTAGCTTGTAGAGAGTTTGCAGGGTTAATTTTAGCTTTAGTGTAGAGATCAGCCTCCCACCTGACACATCCCACCCGCTGATCCCTCCCAAACAGCTCTCTTCCCTCCCCCACCCCACAATTGTCCCTGCCATCTTAAGTACTGGCAGAAAGTCTGCCATTACTAAAATAAAAGGTGTTTTTTATTTATTTTTATTTTTTTTTAATTATTAATCTGTGATGGACCCCTGCCTTAGCCCCCAACCTCCCTGATCCCCCCCAAACAGCTCTCTAACCCTCCCAACCTACCTATTTGCCACCATCTTGGGTACTGGCAGCTGTCTGCCAGTACCCAGTTTTCCCCAAAAAAGAAAGGTTTTTTTTTTTTTTTTTTTTTTGCTAAACACAGATTTTTCTGTAGTGTAGCTGCCCCCCCAATAACCCCATCCCCCTACCCTAGCAGATCCTATTATTTTAAGAAGAAAAAAAACGTTTTCTGCCCCCACCTCTCTCTTCTCTAATAATTGGTGTCAGTGGTTGCTGCGCGCGCGCGCACACATACACACATGCACGCGCGCGCGCCCTCGCAGGCCCCCTCTGCACGCTCCCAGCATCCGGCGTGCACAAAGCACTTGCAGGAACCGGATGCCGGGGAGCAATGGGCCGCCTACCCGCCTCCCCTGTAAGCTCCCACCCACCAACGAACGGCACCATCGCTACCGGTGCAGAGAGGGCCACAGAGTGGCTCTCTCTGCATCGGATGCTTTTCAAAGGGTATTGCAGGATGCCTCAATATTGAGGCATCACTGCAATACCCTGAGAGCTGCTGGAAGCGATTGTGATCGCTTCCAGCACTCTCTTAGACAACTGACGTACCAGGTACGTCCATTGTCCCTAACTGACAGTTTTTGCAGGACGTACCTGGTACGTCAGTTGTCACTAAGGGGTTAAAGTATAGTGTAGTGTTAGGTGTAATTGTAACTTAGGTTAGTTTTTATTTTACAGGTAAATTTCTCTTTATTTTATTTAGGTAGCTATTAAATAGTTAATAACTATTTAATAGCTATTGTACCTAGTTAAAATAAATTGAAAGTTGCCTGTAAAATAAAATTAAATCCTAAGATAGCTACAATATAATTATTATTTATATTGTAGCTATATTAGGGTTTATTTTAAAGGTAAGTATTTATTTTTAAATAGGAATAATTTAGTTAATAAGAGAAATATTATTTAGATTTATTTAATTAATATTTAAGTTAGGGGGGTGTTAGGGTTAGTGTTAGACTTAGGTTTAGGGGTTAATAATTTTATTACAGTGGCGGCGGTGTAGGGGGGGCAGGATAGGGGTTAATAACTTTATTATAGTGGCAGCAGTGTAGTGGGGGCAGGATAGGAGTTAATAGGTATAATGTAGGTGGCGGGGGGGTCCGGGAGCGGCAGTTTAGGGGTTAATACATATATTATAGTTGCAGCGGGCACCGGGAGAGGCGGTTTAGGGGTTAACATATTTAGTATAGCTTGCGGTGGGCTCCCGGAGAGGCGGTTTAGGGGGTAAACACTTTATTTAGTTGCAGCGGCGTAGGGGGGGACAGATTAGGGGTGTTTAGACTCAGGGTACATGTTAGGGTGTTAGGTGTAGAAACTACTATAGGAATCAATGGGATGTCTGGCAGCAGCGAACATGAACTTTCGCTATGGTCAGACTCCCATTGATTCCTACGGGATCCGCCGCCTCCAGGGCCGGAAAAGTGCTGAGCGTACCTGCTAGTTTTTGGATAACTAGCAAAAGTAGTCAGATTGTGCCGCACTTGTGTTCGGAACATCTGTAGTGACGTAAGCATCGATCTGTGTCGGACTGAGTCCGGCGGATCGAAGCTTACGTCAAAAAAATTCTACTTTTGCCGGTGTCTAGGACTTGATAACTAAGGCGAATCAGCCTCGCCACAAATACGCTGCGGAATTCCAGTGTATTTGAGGTTGACGGCTTGATAACTAGGGGCCTGTATATCTGAGATTGATCCAGTAAAGGATCCGTAGTATGCCCGCAATTTGTCTGTAAGAGGCGAGAAAGGAAAAAGAATTGGAATACCTCTGAGTTGAGAAAAGACAAGTCCACTGAAGATTTTGGTTACGGAAAGAGCACATCAAGGAAGGAGGAGGAGAAAGCTTTATAAGGACACCATTATCCATCCACCAGCACAAAGTTTATGGTGTAAGTAAATAAAGACACCTTATGTTAAAAACTTTGCCATACATCTGACAAGGATTCCTTGTCCTTCTTTGTTTACCTTTCAGGAAAAATCGGAGAAAGGAAAAAAAAATCCCTTTTCATCTGCGGACTCTCAGATTGAATTAATATAGTAACCCCGAATGAGAAAAGGGTAACTGTATCACTGATGTAACTGCAACATTGTTTTATATTGTTTTTTATTGTGCATGTGCATATTATAATTTTTTATCGTCTGTGTATAAACGTTTGATTTTATTTTTAAATGAAATCTGAAGAGTTTTTTATGATACTGCACTTTTATTAGATAGGTTATTATATACTACATAGACTGTTTCCTGTTTTTCAGCACCTGTTTTTCAGCACTTGATATACGAGACCAGATTTTCTCTAATTTGTGAATTTTGGGCACCTATATCCCAGTCGTCTCCAGGTCCATCCCATAATATACCCATTTAGACCTCCATATATATTCATATATCTTTTTTCCAATTAGCCTATTTTAAGCTATGGTTTAATATAAATCATTGTAATACCTGTTATCTCAGTTAAATCCTATATAGATTTAGCCGCTGGGTGGTGCCACAATAATCTTTTCTTCTATCTAAAAATAGATTTAAGTCTAATAACCCTGCTTATAATATAGGGCAATAAAACTATTTTGAGTCTATAACAAACATGAACAGTCTCTAGATTTATGCCATTTCTTTTACCATACTTAAGTATCTGCTTTATTAAATTATCAGTGAGGGTATAATGTTTCTGAGTGATGGCAAAAATGGACTGCTTATAATTAATGGTAGTTTATCCCACTTTATGTAATGTTGTTCAAACGGATTTTCTGAACTTAGGGTTTAACTATATACTCAGTGGCGTCACTAGGGGGGGGGGGCGGGCCGCACCCGACTGACACCCTCCAGGGGGTGACACCAAAAAAATTTTTTTTAATTTTATTGAAATTCAAAGAAATACAATGTTGAAATGCATAGATTTTTTTTTATTAGAGGGGCTGGCATTTGTGAACATTGGTGGGACTGGGGAAGTTGTAGACACACCATTTTTTTGCCCCTTGAGCCAGTGCTGCAATTTCAACAAATAGTTTTCCCGGCTGCTTTTGCTTGTTTGTACTTTGCTTCTCCCCTGCCCAATTTCGCTATGAATGTTGTGGGCATACCGTGGGGCTTGCAAAGTTGCGCTGCTAGCCTAAACCTGCCTGCCTATCTGTGCTCACTGCTCAGTGACATGTGGAGCAGTGGAGTCACTCACTGGCAAATCATGAGGGGATGTCTGGCACCTGACCGCATGACTGTTTGACACTGTCTTTAAAGTGAAGGAGCCACGTATGATGCCCACCAGACCATTACGGTTACGGTACACTAAGTGCACACTGAACAGGTAGGAGGGCGGGCGGGGGTCTGGGGGTGGGCAGAGTGCAGAGGTGATTGGCCATAAGAAGCGGTAGGCACGCGGCCTGGGGCTGTGCACTGACAGGCTTGGAACAGAGTCAGAGAGCAGAATTTTCATAGTTTGCGCCTAAACCTTTTCTTTAGTGATTTATTTTTAGAGTGCTCTGTTTATCTTTCATGTGATGCTCTGCTGAGCCATGGAGCAGCTGTAGGCATGCGCTTTATAATTAATGCAGTGCAGTTTACATATTTTGTATGTGTGTGTCTGAGTTTTTGTGTGTGTGTCTCAGGGTTTTTTTGTGTGTGTGTTTTTGTGTGTGTGTCTGAGTGTGTTTCCGAGTGTTTGTGTGTGCATCTGAGTATGTTTTTAAGTGTGTCTGAGTGTTTGTATGTGTGTTTGCCTGTGTTTTTGTGTGTGTCTGCTTTCTGGGGGGGGGGGGGTGACACCATAACTTACCGCACCGGGTGACAACAACCCTAGTGACGCCACTGTATATACTTTACCGCACTTCAGAATTTACTAGATTCTGTTAGCAGTATAATGTTAGTCTCCTCAGAGAAATGCAACTATTTTCAGTATATATCAGAAATGTCCAATGTTTGAAATGTTGCCATTTCCTCTATCACACTTCACTGTCTGCTTTATTAGATTTGTAGTAAAGTATTATTCAACTTTATGTTTTTGTAACTGATCCAGCGTCATTACCATTTACTATAGAGTGGTGCACACTGTATTTGAGCACTATGGTTGCGTAATAAGCAATCCGTGTTTGAAATAAAGTTTGTGAAGTTCACTTGTAGCAAAAAAGACAAGTTATCAAATGAGGATACAATGTTTCTGAGTAATTACAAAGTTAGGCTATTTGTAATTTAGGGTAATTTTGTCCGTCTTTATGCAGTGTTTTGCAAACAAATGATTTATGCTTGGGTGTTAACTATGTATTTACTGCACACTATATTTGCTGTGAAGTGTTAATCACCTCTGCGTTTTAGTGGTTATATCGATACTCGTAACAATGAACTGGGCTATTATATATGAGTTGGGTATGTTGAATATTTGCCAAATATGCAATAAATATATATGTCTTTAAGAAGGAGAGACCAAGCCACATAGGAAAATTAGGCATGGCATAAAAAAGAAGCTATATCCCACACATATTCATGAAACAAAATAAATAAATTCAAATTTTGATTTTCAAATTTTTAAATTTTTAAAAAATTTTACATTTTTAAATTTTCTAAATAAATATGCCAAAATGAAACCGCTGAATTGCATAATGCCTTGCTTTTGATATGTTATAACTACTCAACCTTTCACTACTAGAGTGTTTGACGTTTAATGTAGAAGAGCTATTGATAATAATAAGTAACAATAATCACAAAAGTCCAATGCATGTATATGCTTGATGGAATAAAACTCTATTCAAAATAATAGGACATATCCCATTCCCTATTTAAACCCAAGGGAATGATGGTCTTAAGTTTGTGTATCCAATATAGCTCACGTTTCTGTAATAATTTGCATTAATTACCACCTCTAATGAGAGAATCAACCTTATCTATAACTTTTACTGTGATTTATGCTTTATGGGTAAAATGTACTAAGTTAAAGTGTCTTGCCACAGCTGAGTCTTTGTTATAGTTCTTGGTATCGTTGATATGCTCCCTGACCCTGGATCTGAGTTCCCTTGTCGTTTGTCCGACATATTGAAGGGAACAAATGTTACATTCTAGCAGATAAACAATAAATTCGGTTCTACAATTGGCATAAAAATTAACTATGAAATTTTCCTTAGTGACAGAACTTAAAAAATGGTTGCTCTGGCTAATCACTCCACAGGTGATACAGCATCTTGCTCCGCATCTATAAGTACCTTTTTCCGCAGCCAATTTCCAGTTTTGGCCCTTTTACTAATAATCATACTTGGAGCCAACTTTGTTGCCAAAGTAGGTGGTTTCTTAGAAACAAACCTACAGAATCGAGAGACATCACCCAAGAGTTCTCCTTTCAAAATATGGAGATTTCTCTTCAGAATCTTACAGATGTCATAAAACTGTTTTGAGTATTCCGTAGAGAATACCACAGTATCTTTATTGAAATTGCTCTTATCCCTTTTGTTATGGATGACCTCTGATTGTTTTTTTTTGTTTTTACACTGTTAAATGATGTCTGAAGCTCTTTGTCTGAGTACCCTCTCATTTTAAGTCTATTTGTTCAACTGACTGAGTGTAAAAATTGTGGTCAGAGTTTGTGTTCCTCCTCATGCGGATGTATTGCGCTCTAGGAATTGAGCGAATAAGATGTGGTGGATGTCAGGATTTGGCGTGTAGAATATTATTGCCTGCTGTGGGCTTATGAAAAGTATCTATCACATTATAATTGCCATGGATTTTTAACAAACTAAGAACATATCAGGCATACTCAGTATAATTGGTTACATTTAGATCCACCTATAGTCATAATCCACATTTAGAAAATGTTGTATTACTTTGCAGCAAACATCTATTCATTAATACAAATATCTAAATACTCACCTATCCATTGATCTATTATTTTATTTACTTAATAATAATTTATTTAGTATTTTTTCTTGTTTATTATGTATGCATTGATGTACTATTTTGTATGGTTCCATAAGTTCTTTTCCCCCAGTGTATTGCACACATTTGGTGTTCTGTCTTTTTAAATTGTACTGAGTTTGCTATTGGGTATTGTCCCTTTAAAAGGAAGGGGCAATACCATGAACCCTAGTCCTATGATTAAGTGCCGAGTATAGGCACGAAACATGTTAGGATGTTCATCCTGCTAGCCTGCATGTACCTTGTTTTTAAGGCATATCAATAAAATTCTACTTTTTTACCTTTTTAAAACCGCAAGTGCAGCTGATTTTTTCCTTCTTGCTTGTTTTCACTGCGGCGGAACCGGCCACAGTTTTGGCTTGCATCCCCTAGGGCTTCACACCTTTTCTTTTCCCCTGAACTTCCGGTGGCATTTTCAGCCGGCGTGGGACCTGAGCGGCTGCTGTCGTGGATATGTTGAATATTTCATAGTTTAGAGCAAAGTAAAGTTAATCGTTAACATCCCCCCATAGTTTTCAATTTGATTTACAGGTAAAGTATGGGTAAAACGCCCATTGGGTTCTCTCAAAGGCTTCCCATATTGTAACTTAATTCCCCAGCATTACTGTTAGTATACTAAAAGAATCAATTATTTTAGTTTGTGAAAAATAGCTAGAGAGAGACAGTGTGGCTTTTAAATCACAGGAGTTCCCATTGACTCCTCATCAAATCCCTAACATGTTTCGCCGTCTAGCACGGCTTTTTAAAACGGTATCGTGAGTTTCTCGCTCTTCGCCTCTATTTATGACGTTATGTTTGTATATTCCACCCACTTTTGTGATGTCATAAAAAGAGGGGATTGGTTGGTTAATATGTGCTGAGATACTCAGCATGGGAAGATTCTTCATGTTGAGACAGAATTGGACTATACTTTGGTGGCTAATGAGGGAATACTATACTTATAATATAAAAAATGTGGCAGCATCTTTGAGAAATGTGTATTAAGAATCCCATGATATTCTTTGGAAATGATCCATGGTAAGCTACCAATAAAGTATATATGTGTGGCTATATTTTTATGACATTTTTCTATTTTTATTTTTATTTTTAATACCTGATTTGCATATGATATTTATTGTTGTGAAATAATATGTACATGACAGTCTGTGATTTTGTGAATAAGAGAATATGATTTCATTCATATTCAAATAATAAAGACGTAACTATGATTATAGAGAAATTGTGTAATCTGTGAGATAGAAATTGCGCATATATATAGAAAAAGTGATGATAGAGTGTGAATCTGTGAATGAAATTGTAAATATTGTAAAGTAAAATTATGGACTAAAGTGTTATTGGAGCTTAGTGACGTGTGATTTTACATGTTTATATAGATATGAATTGGGAAAAATTATTGTGAAATTTATAAAGCCTCGTGTTTTAAGTTTTCTTTAAAATAATTTTTTTTAAGGTGAATTAGTTTACGAACATACTATTAAATCAAATAGGATGAATACTGAAAATCTTAAATAAAGACTCTGTTCTCTATAGAAGATAATTCTTAGATATGTTATAAGCGAATTGAAAAAAATGTAAGACATGTTTTTAAGAAATACAATTTAATGTGCTGGAGGTTATGAATTTATGAGTGAAGCACATGATTTTAGTATACTGTAAATAGATTGATTTTAACTTACAAATTATGACATTGATATATTCCTGATGTTGCTGCTTCATATTTATAAATCATATTAGTGATGTTGTGACTTTATGGTTAAGATAACTTAAGATTTTGGTTGCAAGTATACATTTTAATACGGCATTTCTTATATTATATAAAGTTGTTCATAATTTATATTTATAACCCTTCATAGTTATAACCTTTTAGTGAAGTTGTGACTTCATGGTTATGATATCCTATGATTTTAATTGCAATTATATATTTTAATATCACATTTCTTTTATTATATAAAGTTATTTTATAATTTATACTTAAAACCTTTTGTTTGTCTCACACATATAGGTATGAACTATATTGATAATATAATGAGTTTTTCGCAATATATCTCTTGGAATATGATTATTTTCATATTATGTGGAAGTATCCACATCTTACAGGGACACTGAACCCAAATTTTTTGTTTCGTGATTCAGATAGAGCATGACATTTTAAGCAAATTTCTAATTTACTCCTATTATCAAATTTTCTTCATTCTCTTGGTGTCTTTATTTGAAATTCAAGAATGTAAGTTTAGATGCCGGCCCATTTTTGGTGAACAACCTGGGTTGTTCTTGCTGATTGGTGAATACATTCATCCACCAATAAAAAAAGTGCTGTCCAGAGTAATGAATAAAAAAAAAAGCTTAGATTCCTTATTTTTCAAATAAAGCAAAAGAACGAAGAAAAATTGACAATAGGAGTAAATTAGAAAGTTGCTTAAAATTGCATGCTCTATCTGAATCACGAAAGAAAACATTTGGGTTCAAAGTCCCTTTAAGTTCATATCATCTTTCCATATCAGTCAGAGTGAACTATTTTGACACTAATGTGGTTTTATTATTATAGCCATCTATCCATGATCTTAACTGCCAATGGACCATATTTCTATAGTAACATTTGTTTTTTTAAATATAATTTAGTTTGCTAGTATATATTTTGAGATGGTATTTCTCAATTTATCTGAAAATGTCTTGAACTAGATATTTACATAACTCTATTTTGTCTCACTTAAGTTAATGTGAAAGGTGATAATCTTTAGTATTGTTTCCATATATATCTTTGGACATGTTCATGTTTTAAATTCTTATCGTTGTCACATACTAATGTGAGTAAGTTGTCATAGAGATAATGTAATTTGATCATTACATGCATCTATGTGTATAATCTTAAGTGCCACTAAAACATATTTTTATACCAGTATGTATAACTCAAATTTGTTATTGTAATTTGTATTGTTATTATAAAATTGGACAATAATTGTTGTGTTCATTGAGTCCATAAGGTTGGACCGAATTTAGTAGATAAATCCACTTGGTTTCAGCACAGAGTAATGATTTCTCTAGATTACCTCCTCTAATTCCATGGGTAATCTTTTGAATACCAAAGCATTTCACTTCAGACTGTTTAGACTGATGGTTTTGTAGAAAATGCCTCGCTACTGAGGTGATTTTTCTGCATTTTTTATATTTCTTAGGTGTTCTTTGAGTTGAGTTCGGATCTTTCTAGTTGTCATTCCAACATAAAATATTTCACATTTACATTTTAAGGCATAGACCACTCCTTCTGTGTGGCAATCAATGTATGTATTTATTTTGTAACTTTTGCTGAATCTATCAATAAAGGTACTGATTTTGAGCATCAAACTAGATGTACTGCATGTGCCACATTTGAACGAACCGGATTTTAGGGCAGTTTTTGTTCTTTGTCCTTTAAAGTGACTAGGGCTGATTATGTCCTTTAGGTTTTTGGCCCTTCTTTACCAAACTTGGACATTGTCGCCTTAAAATTTTTGCTAATTTTGGATCAGATTTCCGAATGTGCCAATTTTCGTTTAGGACCTTCAACATTTTCCTAGAGTTGGGATTATATGTTGTTATTAATCTTATTTTATTGTCCATTTTCTTTGGTTTTGTTTCAAGCAGTGATTTTCTTGGTGTGGTTCTTGTTCTAAATTCAGCTTTTTTGATCACTCTTTTACTGTATCCTCTTGCAATGAGTCTTTCTTTTAATTCTTTAGCTCTCTGTTTTATAATTACTTGCTGTTGAGCAAATTCTTCTCATGCGTAAAAATTCACAGATAGGCAGTGCTTAGATGGCATTTTGGGCATGGGCGCTGGAGCTGTGTAAAAGACTATTTGTAGGTGTCTCTTTCCTATAAACATCTGTGTGAAATAAAACAAACAAAACAGGGACAAATCAGATTTCAAAAATCAAAAAGTATAAAAGTGGAAAAGAAAAACTAATTCCAATAACTACAGACCATCTAGAGTTTAATGTCATACAGAGTGACGTATCTGACACTGAAGGGGAAGAGTTAGATAATACTGACACTGACACTGAACAACCAACAGCCAATGGAACAACCAATATACCATCAACATGCATGAAATGGAAAGATTTTTTATAAGAGGGTGCCACTTCAGAAATTTCAAATTTATCCATAGTTGTAGTGGGACATAATGACATTCCCTTTGATAACACATTATGGTGATGTTTATTATGTTTTTTGTCCAATAAATTTATTATCCTCATTGCTTCAGTCTTATTTGTGAAAAAGGACTCAGAGCTCTCCGTTAGGGTTTGTGACCTTGTTTGTTTTGTTTCTTCTGGGTATTGCTTCTCATTTGTCTCTTTGGTTTGCCCCCTGCCTCTTCTGGTGTAAAAAATCTTTCCATTTCATGCGTGTTTATGGTATAGTGGTTGTTCCATTGGCTGTTGGTTGCTCAGTGTCAATGTCAGCATTGTCTAACTCTTCACCTTCAGTGTCAGATACGTCACTCTGTATGACATTAACTCTAGATGGTCTGTAGTTATTGGAATTAGTTTTTCTTTTCCACTTGTATACTTTTTGATTTTCGAAATCTGATTTATCTCTGTTTAGTTTGTTTTATTTCACACAGATGTTTATAGGAAAAAGACAGTTACAAATAGTCTTTTATAGTGATGTCGCGAACCTAAAAATTTTGGTTCACGAACGTCGAACGTGAACTTCCACAACTGTTCGCGAACGGGCGAACCGGGCGAACCACCATAGACTTCAATAGGCAGGCAAACTTTAATTCCCACAGGGACTCTTTCTGGCCACAATAGTGATGGAAAAGTTGTTTTAAGGGGACTAGCACCTGGACTGTGGCATGCCGGAGGGGGATCCATGGCAAAACTCCCATGGAAAATTACATAGTTGATGCAGAGTCTGGTTTTAAGCCATAAAGGGCATAAATCACCTAACATTCCTAAATTGTTTGGAATAACGTGCTTTAAAACATCAGGTATGATGTTGTATCGATCAGGTAGTGTAAGGGTTACGCCTGCTTCACAGTGACAGACCAAACTCCCCGTTTAACGCACCGCAAACAACCGCAAACAGTCCATTTGCACAACCGCAAACTCCCCATTTGCACAAGGTTGGATACCAAGCTAGCCATGTCCCGTTCCTTGTCCTCACTGATGTCATTGAAGGTCTCTTCCTCCACCCAGCCACGTACAACACCAAGGGTCCCCGAAAGGTGACAACAAGCCCCCTGGGACGCCTGCTGTGTTTGGTCTTCCACCTCCTCAAAGCTACCTTCCTCCTCTGACTCCTCTTCTTCAGACTCCTCTCTCTGCATTGCCTCTCTCTGCGTTATTATAAGGTGTGTTAAGTATTACTATTCCTATAAGTCCTCCTAATTCTAATTTGGGGCACTGCGCATGCAATCTACTGTGCCACCAGATATGAGTGGTGTGTTAAGTAGTACTATTCTTAACAGTTTAATCCCTGTTACGTCTCCTATCAGGGGAAGTGTATATGGCATGGATTTTAGGAACCGGGAGATGGAAAAAGATGCTTGGTCGATCCTCCTACTTCAAATTTGGGGCACTGCGCGTGCAATCTACTGTGCCACCAGATATGAGTGGTGTGTTAAGTAGTACTATTCTTATCAGTTTAATCCCTGTTACGTCCCCTATCAGGGGACGTGTATATGGCATGGATTTTAGGAACCGGGAGATGGAAAAAGATGCTTGGTCGGTCCTCCTACTTCAAATTTGGGGCACTGCGCGTGCAATCTACTGTGCCACCAGATATGAGTGGTGTGTTAAGTAGTACTATTCTTATCAGTTTAATCCCTGTTACGTCCCCTATCAGGGGACGTGTATATGGCATGGATTTTAGGAACCGGGAGATGGAAAAAGATGCTTGGTCGGTCCTCCTACTTCAAATTTGGGGCACTGCACGTTCAATCTACTGTGCCACCAGATATGAGTGGTGTGTTAAATTGTACTATTCTTATCAGTTTAATCCCTGTTACGTCCCCTATCAGGGGACATGTATGTGGCATGGATTTTAGGAACCGGGAGATGGAAAAAGATGCTTGGTGGGTCCTCCTACTTCAAATTTGGGGCACTGCGCGTGCAATCTACTGTGCTATCAGATATGAGTGGTGTGTTAAGTAGTACTATTCTTATCAGTTTAATCCCTGTTACGTCCCTTATCAGGGGACGTGTATATGGCATGGATTTTAGGAACCGGGAGTTGGAAAAAGATGCTTGGTCGGTCCTCCTACTTCAAATTTGGGGCACTGCGCGTGCAATCTACTGTGCCACCAGATATGAGTGGTGTGTTAATTAGAACTATTCTTATCAGTTTAATCCCTGTTACGTCCCCTATCAGGGGACGTGTATATAGCATGGATTTTAGGAACCGGGAGATGGAAAAAGATGCTTGGTCGGTCCTCCTACTTCAAATTTGGGGCACTGCGCGTGCAATTTACTGTGCTATCAGATATGAGTGGTGTGTTAAGTAATACTATTCTTATCAGTTTAATCCCTGTTACGTCCCCTATCAGGGGATGTGTATATGGCATGGATTTTAGGAACCGGGAGATGGAAAAAGATGCTTGGTCGGTCCTCCTACTTCAAATTTGGGGCACTGCACGTGCAATCTACTGTGCCACCAGATATGAGTGGTGTGTTAATTAGTACTATTCTTATCAGTTTAATCCCTGTTACGTCCCCTATCAGGGGACGTGTATATGGCATAGATTTTAGGAACCGGGAGATGGAAAAAGATGCTTGGTCGGTCCTCCTACTTCAAATTTGGGGCACTGCGCATGCAATCTACTGTGCCACTAGATATGAGTGGTGTGTTAAGTAGTACTATTCTTATCAGTTTAATCCCTGTTACGTCCCCTATCAGGCATGGATTTTAGGAACCGGGAGATGGAAAAGATGCTTGGTTGGTCCTCCTACTTCAAATTTGGGGCACTGCGCGTGCAATCTACTGTGCCACCAGATATAAGTGGTGTGTTAAGTAGTACTTTTCTTATCAGTTTAATCCCTGTTACATCCCCTATCAGGGGACATGTATATGGCATTGATTTTAGGAACCGGGAGATGGAAAAAGATGATTGGTCGGTCCTCCTAATTCAAATTTGGGGCACTGCTCATGCAATCTACTGTGCCACCAGATATGAGTGGTGTGTTAAGTAGTACTATTCTTAACAGTTTAATCCCTGTTACGTCCCCTATCAGGGGACGTGTATATGGCATGGATTTTAGGAACCGGGAGATGGAAAAAGATGCTTGGTTGGTCCTCCTACTTTAAATTTGGGGCACTGTGCATGCAATCTAATGTGCCACCAGATAGGAGTGGTGTGTTAAGTAGTACTATTCCTATCAGTTTAATCCCTGTTATGTGCCTTTTTTATTGGTTTGGTTTTTGAAGCCACAGTGCTGCACCAGAGGCCAGAAAAATTAGGGATGTACACATGCCTGAAAAATTAGGTATTGTTGCAGTCGCTGCTGTAGCAGCGGCCAGAAAAATTGATTTTTGTTTCCCAGGTAGAAAGTGCCCTAAAACATTGCTTGAACCCTAGTTGGTGGTGGATATGTCACGCAAGTCATGCAGCATTCAGAGATAAAATACACCAGCGTGTGGACCATTTTTAGTCCAAGGCAGCTCATCTCATCAGGCCTTTTTTACTCGAATGTATCACCCAATGTCAGTCCCTTCAGGATCCATCCCTCATTCATCTTAATAAAGGTGACGTAATCTAGACTTTTTGGACCTAGGCGACTTCTCTTCTCAGTGACAATACCTCCTGCTGCACTGAAGGTCCTTTCTGACAGGACACTTGAAGTGGGGCAGGCCAGAAGTTATATTGCAAATTGGGATAGCTCAGGCCACAGGTCATGCCTGCACACCCAGTAGTCAAGGGATTCATCGCTCCTCAGAGTGTCGAGATCTGCAGTTAAGGCGAGGTACCTGTCGGTCGAGTCGTTCTCTGAGGGTGGACCCCAAAGGGCTGTGGCGATGCATAGGACTTAAAAAGCTCTGCATGTCCTCCATCAATAACACGTCTGTAAAGCATCCTGTCCTTGCCGGCGTGGTCGTGGGAGGAGGAGGATTACTTTCACCTCTTCCCCTGTTAGATTCCCGTTGTGCTGTGACATCACCCTTATACGCTGTGTAAAGCATACTTTTTAATTTCTTTTGGAACTGCTGCATCCTTTGCGACTTGTGGTAATTCGGTAACATTTCAGGCACTTTATGCTTATACCGGGGGTCTAGTAGTCTCCTTCAGCTTTTTTATACAAGGGTCCTTCAACAGGCATGACAGCATGAAAGACCCCATTTGCACAAGGTTGGATGCCGAGCTACTCATGTTCTGTTCCTCGTCCTCAGTGATCTCACTAAAGGTATCTTCTTCCCCCCAGCCACGTACAACACCACGGGTACCAGATAGGTGATAACGAGCACCCTGGGATGCCTGTTGTGGTTGGTCTTCCTCCTCCTCCTCAAAGCCACATTCCTCCTCTGACTCCTCTTCCTCACAATCCTCTTCCAGCATTGCCACTGGTCCAGCAAGCGATGCTGATAAGGCTGTTTCTGGTGGTGATGGTGACCACAACTCTTCCTCTTCAAGCTCATCTACGGCCTGATCCAGCACTCTTCGCAGGGCACACTCCAGGAAGAAAACAAATGGTATGATGTCACTGATGGTGCCTTCGGTGCGACTGACTAGGTTTGTCACCTCCTCAAAAGGACGCATGAGCCTACAGGCATTGTGCATGAGCGTCCATTAATGTGGCAAAAAAAATTCCCAGCTCCGCAGAGGCTGTCCTAGCACCCCGGTCATACAAATAGTCGTTAATGGCTTTTTTTTGTTGGAGCAGGCAGTTGAACATTAGGAGTGTTGAATTCCAACGTGTCGGGCTGTCGCAAATCAAGCGCCTCACTGGCATGTTGTTTCCCCGATGGATATTGGAAAAGCGCACCATGGCCATGTAAGAACGCCTGAAATGGCCACACACCTTCCTGGCCTGCTTCAGAATGTCCTGTAAGCCTGGGTACTTATGCACAAAGCGTTGTACAATCAGATTACACACATGTGCCATGCACGGCACATGTGTCAACTTGCCCAAATTCAATGCCACCAACAAATTGCTTCCGTTGTCACTAACCACTTTGCCGATCTCCAGTTGGTGCGGAGTCAGCCACTTATCCACCTGTGCGTTAAGGGTGGACAGGAGTGCTGGTCCGGTGTGACTCACTGCTTTCAGGCAAGTCAACCCCAAGATGGTGTGACACTGCCGTATCCGGGATGTGGAATAGTATCTGAGGAGCCTGGGGGGGTGCCGTTGATGTGGAGCAAGACGCAGCAGCAGAAGAGGACTCAGCTGAGGAGGTTATGGAAGAGGATGGAGTAGGAGGAGTAGAGGAGGTGGCAGCAGGCCTGCCTGCAAGTCGTGGCGGTGTCACCAACTCCTCTGCAGAGCCATGCATTCCATGCTTGTCAGCCATCAGCAGGTTTACCCAATGCGCAGTGTAGGTGATATACCTGCCCTGACCATGCTTTGCAGACCAGGTATCAGTGGTCAGATGGACCCTTGCCCCAACACTGTGTGCCAGATGCCATTACTTCCTTTTGCACAATCGAGTACAGGTTGGGGATTGCCTTTTGTGCAAAGAAATTTCGGCCGGGTACCTTCCACTGCGGTGTCCCAATAGCTACAAATTTTTTGAACGCCTCAGACTCCACCAGCTTTTATAGTAAAAGCTGGTGGGCTAAGAGTTCAGACAAGCCAGCTGTCAGACGCCGGGCAAGGGGGTGATTTTGTGACATTGGCTTCTTACGCTCAAACATGTCCTTGACAGACACCTGACTGTGGGCTGGTGATGAGCAGGAACTGCTCAAGGTGAGAGACGGAGTGGCGGATGGTTGAGAGGGGGCAAGGAGGACAGCAGTGGTTAACGTGGCTGAAGATGCTGGACTAGGAGGAGGATGGCGGCTTTGAGTTTGTGTGCTGCTTGTACTCATGTGTTGATCCCATAGGCGTTTTGATGTGTGATCATGTGCCTTTGCAAAGCAGTTGTACCTAGGTGGGTGTTGGACTTCCCATGACTCAGTTTTTTTTGGCACAGGTTGCAAATAGCATCGCTGTTGTCAGAGGCAGACACACAAAAAAAATGCCACACTGCTGAGCTCTGCAATGACGGCATTCTGGTGGTGGCAACAGCATGCGTTGATTGGCGTGCTGTCTGGCTGACCCCGGGTTCCGATGCATGCTGTCTGACTGTGCCACTAGCTCCTTGCGACGACCTCCCCCTGCTTCCAACTTGTCTCCTTCTCCTCCTCTCTGTCTCCCCATCTGAACTTTCCCCCTGTTCTTCTTCTCTTCTAGCGGGCACCCACGTTACATCCAAGGATGCATCGTCATCATCAATCGCTTCACTTGTATATGACAAATCAACAAAGGAAGCAGAAACGGGTACAACATCATCATCATCACACCGTACATCCATGTCTGTAATGCTGCCTGACTGAGACATATCACTGTTATCTACATCCTCTGTCAATGATGGTTGCGCATAACTCATTTCTTCCAATTGATGTGTAAATAACTCCTCTGACAGATCAAGTGAAGCGGCTGTGGTGCTAGTGTTGGTGGTGGCGGCAGGCGAGCGAGTGGTAACTTGAGAGGTGCCCGAAGATAAGCTGGAGGAGGATGGTGCATCAAGGTTCGGAGCGGAAGCTATAGAAGATTGGGTGTCCTGTGTTAAAAAGTCAACTATGTCCTCAGAACTTTTCAAGTTCATGGTATGTGGCCTCTGAACACTGGGCATTATTCTAGGGCCAAAGGGAATCACAGCACCATGACCACAATGGCACCTGCGGGGTGGCCTACCTCTGCTTGTCATTTTTTTTAAATGTACACTTACACTACTATTAATCAAGATATGAGTGGTGGCACTGGGCAAGTGGGCACAGAATACGCTGTGAGCCTGACACAAAAAAGCAGACTGATGTTTCACAGTCCAAAAAGTTTTTTTTTTTTTTAATGTACACTTAAACTACTATTAAACAAGATATGAGTGGTGGCACTGGACAAGTGGGCACAGTATACGCTGTGAGCCTGACAAAAAAAAAGCAGACTGATGTTTCACAGTCCAAAACGTTTTTTTTTTTTTTAAATGTACACTTACACTCCTATTTAACAAGATATGAGTGGTGGCACTGGGCAAGTGGGCACAGTATACACTGTGAGCCTGACACAAAAAAGCAGACTGATGTTTCACAGTCCAAAAAGTTTTTTTCTTTTTTTTAAATGTACACTTACACTACTATTAAACAAGATATGAGTGGTGGCACTGGGCAAGTGGGCACAGTATACGCTGTGAGCCTGACACAAAAAAGCAGACTGATATTTTACATATCCAAAACGTTTTTTTTTTTTTTAAATGTACACTTACACTACTATTCAACAAGATATGAGTGGTGGCACTGGGCAAGTGGGCACAGTATACGCTGTGAGCCTGACACAAAAAAGCAGACTGATGTTTAACAGTCCAAAAAGTGTTTTTTTTTTTAAATATACACTTACACTACTATTAAACAAGATATGAGTGGTGCCACTGGGCATGTGGGCACAGTATACGCTGTGAGCCTGAGACAAAAAAGCAGACTGATGTTTCGCAGTCCAAAAAGTTTTTTTTTTTTTAAATGTACACTTACACTACTATTAAACAAGATATGAGTGGTGGCACTGGGCAAGTGGGCACAGTATACGCTGTGAGCCTGACACGAAAAAGCAGACTGATGTTTCACAGTCAAAAAAGTTTTTTTTTTTTTAAATGTACACTTACACTACTATTAAACAAGATATGAGTGGTGGCACTGGGCAAGTGGGCACAGTATACGCTGTGAGCCTGACACAAAAAAAGCAGACTGATGTTTCACAGTCAAAAAAGGTTTTTTTTTTTTTTTTAAATGTACACTTACACAACTATTAAACAAGATATGAGTGGTGGCACTGGGCAAGTGGGCACAGTATACGCTGTGAGCCTGACACAAAAAAGCAGACTGATGTTTCACAGTCCAAAAAGTTTTTATTTTTTTTTTAAATGTACACTTACACTACAATTAAACAAGATATGAGTGGTGGCACTGGGCAAGTGGGCACAGTATACGCTGTGAGCCTGACACAAAAAAGCAGACTGATGTTTCACAGTCCAAAAAGTTTTTTTTTTTTTTTTAAATGTACACTTACACTACTATTAAACAAGATATGAGTGGTGGCACTGGGCAAGTGGGCACAGTATACGCTGTGAGCCTGACACAAAAAAAGCAGACTGATGTTTCACAGTCCAAAAAGGTTTTTTTTTTAAAATATACACTTACACAACTATTAAACAAGATATGAGTGGTGGCACTGGGCAAGTGGGCACAGTATACGCTGTGAGCCTGACACAAAAAAGCAGACTGATGTTTCACAGTCCAAAAAAGTTTTTTTTTTTTTTAAATGTACACTTACACTACTATTAAACAAGATATGATTGGTGGCACTGGGCAAGTGGGCACAGTATATGCTGTGAGCCTGACACAAAAAAGCAGACTGATGTTTCACAGTCCAAAAAGTTTTTTTTTTTTTAAATGTACACTTACACTACTATTAAACAAGATATGAGTGGTGGCACTGGGCAAGTGGGCACAGTATACGCTGTGAGCCTGACACAAAAAAGCAGACTGATGTTTAACAGTCCAAAAAGTGTTTTTTTTTTTTAAATATACACTTACACTACTATTAAACAAGATATGAGTGGTGCCACTGGGCATGTGGGCACAGTATACGCTGTGAGCCTGAGACAAAAAAGCAGACTGATGTTTCACAGTCCAAAATTTTTTTTTTTTTTTTAAATGTACACTTACACTATTATTAAACAAGATATGAGTGGTGGCACTGGGCAAGTGGGCACAGTATACGCTGTGAGCCTGACACAAAAAAGCAGACTGATGTTTCACAGTCCAAAAAGTTTTTTTTTTTTAAATGTACACTTACACTACTATTAAACAAGATATGAGTGGTGGCACTGGGCAAGTGGGCACAGTATATGCTGTGAGCCTGACACAAAAAAGCAGACTAATGTTTCACTGTCCAAAAAGTTTTTTTTTTTTTTAAATGTACACTTACACTACTATTAAACAAGATATGAGTGGTGGCACTGGGCAAGTGGGCACAGTATACGCTGTGAGCCTGACACGAAAAAGCAGACTGATTTTTCACAGTCAAAAAAGTTTTTTTTTTTTAAATGTACACTTACACTACTATTAAACAAGATATGAGTGGTGGCACTGGGCAAGTGGGCACAGTATACGCTGTGAGCCTGACACCAAAAAGCAGACTGATGTTTCACAGTCCAAAAAGTTTTTTTTTTTAAATGTACACTTACACTACTATTTAACAAGATATGAGTGGTGGCACTGGGCAAGTGGGCACAGTATACACTGTGAGCCTGACACAAAAAAGCAGACTGATGTTTCACAGTCCAAAAAGTTTTTTTTTTTTTTTTTAAATGTACACTTACACTACTATTAAACAAGATATGAGTGGTGGCACTGGGCAAGTTGGCACAGTATACGCTGTGAGCCTGACACAAAAAAGCAGACTGATATTTTACATATCCTAAACGTTTTTTTTTTTTAAATGTACACTTACACTACTATTAAACAAGATATGAGTGGTGGCACTGGGCATGTGGGCACAGTATACGCTGTGAGCCTGAGAAAAAAAAGCAGACTGATGTTTCACAGTCCAAAAAGTTTTTTTTTTTTAAATGTACACTTACACTACTATTAAACAAGATATGATTGGTGGCACTGGGCAAGTGGGCACAGTATACACTGTGAGCCTGAGAAAAAAAGCAGACTGATGTTTCACAGTCCAAAAAGTTTTTTTTTTTTAAATGTACACTTACACTACTATTAAACAAGATATGATTGGTGGCACTGGGCAAGTGGGCACAGTATACACTGTGAGCCTGAGAAAAAAAGCAGACTGATGTTTCACAGTCCAAAAAGTTTTTTTTTTTTAAATGTACACTTACACTACTATTAAACAAGATATGAGTGGTGGCACTGGGCAAGTGGGCACAGTATACGCTGTGAGCCTGACACAAAAAAGCAGACTGATGTTTCACAGTCAAAATTTTTTTTTTTTTAAATGTACACTTATACTACTATTAAACAAGATATGAGTGGTGGCACTGGGCAAGTGGGCACAGTATACGCTGTGAGCCTGACACAAAAAAGCAGACTGATGTTTCACAGTCAAAAGAGTTTTTTTTTTTTTTAAATGTACACTTACACTACTATTAAACAAGATATGAGTGGTGCCACTGGGCAAGTGGGCACAGTATACGCTGTGAGCCTGACACAAAAAAGCAGACTGTTGTTTCACAGTCAAAAAAGTTTTTTTTTTTTTTTAAATGTACACTTACACTACTATTAAACAAGATATGATTGGTGGCACTGGGCAAGTGGGCACAGTATACGCTGTGAGCCTGACACAAAAAAGCAGACTGATGTTTCACAGTCCAAAAAGTTTTTTTTTTTAAATGTACACTTACACTACTATTAAACAAGATATGAGTGGTGGCACTGGGCAAGTGGGCACAGTATACGCTGTGAGCCTGACACAAAAAAGCAGACTGATGTTTCACAGTCCAAAAAGGTTTTTTTTTTAAAATGTACACTTACAAAACTATTAAACAAGATATGAGTGGTGGCACTGGGCAAGTGGGCACAGTATACGCTGTGAGCCTGACACAAAAAAGCAGACTGATGTTTCACAGTCCAAAAAGGTTTTTTTTTTTTAAAATGTACACTTACACAACTATTAAACAAGATATGAGTGGTGGCACTGGGCAAGTGGGCACAGTATACGCTGTGAGCCTGACACAAAAAAGCAGACTGATGTTTCACAGTCCAAAACGTTTTTTTTTTTTTTTAAATGTACACTTACACTACTATTAAACAAGATATGAGTGGTGGCACTGGGCAAGTGGGCACAGTATACGCTGTGAGCCTGACACAAAAAAGCAGACTGATGTTTAACAGTCCAAAAAGTGTTTTTCTTTTTTAAATATACACTTACACTACTATTAAACAAGATATGAGTGGTGCCACTGGGCATGTGGGCACAGTATACGCTGTGAGCCTGAGACAAAAAAGCAGACTGATGTTTCACAGTCCAAAAATTTTTTTTTTTTTAAAATGTACACTTACACTACTATTAAACAAGATATGCTTGGTGGCACTGGGCAAGTGGACACAGTATACACTGTGAGCCTGACACAAAAAAGCAGACTGATGTTTCATAGTCCAAAAAGTTTTTTTTTTTTAAATGTACACTTACACTACTATTAAACAAGATATGAGTGGTGGCACTGGGCAAGTGGGCACAGTATACGCTGTGAGCCTGACACAAAAAAGCATATTGATGTTTCACAGTCCAAAAAGGTTTTTTTTTTTAAATATACACTTACCCAACTATTAAACAAGATATGAGTGGTGGCACTGGGCAAGTGGGCACAGTATACGCTGTGAGCCTGACACAAAAAAGCAGACTGATGTTTCACAGTCCAAAAAGTTTTTTTTTTTTTTAAATGTACACTTACACTATTATTAAACAAGATATGAGTGGTGGCACTGGGCAAGTGGGCACAGTATACGCTGTGAGCCTGACACGAAAAAGCAGACTGATGTTTCACAGTCAAAAAAGTTTTTTTTTTTTAAATGTACACTTACACTACTATTAAACAAGATATGAGTGGTGGCACTGGGCAAGTGGGCACAGTATACACTGTGAGCCTGACACAAAAAAGCAGACTGATGTTTCACAGTCAAAAAAGTTTTTTTTTTTTAAATGTACACTTACACTACTATTAAACAAGATATGAGTGGTGCCACTGGGCAAGTGGGCACAGTATACGCTGTGAGCCTGACACAAAAAAGCAGACTGTTGTTTCACAGTCAAAAAAGTTTTTTGTTTTTTTTTAAATGTACACTTACACTACTATTAAACAAGATATGATTGGTGGCACTGGGCAAGTGGGCACAGTATATGCTGTGAGCCTGACACAAAAAAGCAGACTGATGTTTCACAGTCCAAAAAGTTTTTTTTTTTTTAAATGTACACTTACACTACAATTAAACAAGATATGAGTGGTGGCACTGGGCAAGTGGGCACAGTATACGCTGTGAGCCTGACACAAAAAAGCAGACTGATGATTCACAGTCCAAAAAGTTTTTTTTTTTTTAAATGTACACTTACACTACTATTAAACAAGATATGAGTGGTGGCACTGGGCAAGTGGGCACAGTATATGCTGTGAGCCTGACACAAAAAAGCAGACTGATGTTTCACAGTCCAAAAAGTTTTTTTTTTTTAAATGTACACTTACACTACAATTAAACAAGATATGAGTGGTGGCACTGGACAAGTGGGCACAGTATACACTGTGAGCCTGACACAAAAAAGCAGACTTATGTTTCACAGTCCAAAAAGTTTTTTTTTTTTTTAAATGTACACTTACACTATTATTAAACAAGATATGAGTGGTGGCACTGGGCAAGTGGGCACAGTATACGCTGTGAGCCTGACACGAAAAAGCAGACTGTTTCACAGTCAAAAAAGTTTTTTTTTTTTAAATGTACACTTACACTACTATTAAACAAGATATGAGTGGTGGCACTGGGCAAGTGGGCACAGTATACGCTGTGAGCCTGACACAAAAAAGCAGACTGATGTTTCACAGTCAAAAAAGTTTTTTTTTTTTAAATGTACACTTACACTACTATTAAACAAGATATGAGTGGTGCCACTGGGCAAGTGGGCACAGTATACGCTGTGAGCCTGACACAAAAAAGCAGACTGTTGTTTCACAGTCAAAAAAGTTTTTTTTTTTTTTTAAATGTACACTTACACTATTATTAAACAAGATATGAGTGGTGGCACTGGGCAAGTGGGCACAGTATACGCTGTGAGCCTGACACAAAAAAGCAGACTGATATTTTACATATCCTAAACGTTTTTTTTTTTTAAATGTACACTTACACTACTATTAAACAAGATATGAGTGGTGGCACTGGGCAAGTTGGCACAGTATACGCTGTGAGCCTGACACAAAAAAGCAGACTGATATTTTACATATCCTAAACGTTTTTTTTTTTTAAATGTACACTTACACTACTATTAAACAAGATATGAGTGGTGGCACTGGGCAAGTGGGCACAGTATAAGCTGTGAGCCTGACACAAAAAAGCAGACTGATGTTTAACAGTCCAAAAAGTGTTTTTTTTTTTTTAAATATACACTTACACTACTATTAAACAAGATATGAGTGGTGCCACTGGGCATGTGGGCACAGTATACGCTGTGAGCCTGAGAAAAAAAAGCAGACTGATGTTTCACAGTCCAAAAAGTTTTTTTTTTTTAAATGTACACTTACACTACTATTAAACAAGATATGATTGGTGGCACTGGGCAAGTGGGCACAGTATACACTGTAAGCCTGAGAAAAAAAGCAGACTGATGTTTCACAGTCCAAAAAGTTTTTTTTTTTAAATGTACACTTACACTACTATTAAACAAGATATGAGTGGTGGCACTGGGCAAGTGGGCACAGTATACGCTGTGAGCCTGACACAAAAAAGGAGACTGATGTTTCACAGTCAAAAAAGTTTTTTTTTTTAAATGTACACTTACACTACTATTAAACAAGATATGAGTGGTGCCACTGGGCAAGTGGGCACAGTATACGCTGTGAGCCTGACACAAAAAAGCAGACTGTTGTTTCACAGTCAAAAAAGTTTTTTTTTTTTTTTAAATGTACACTTACACTACTATTAAATAAGATATGATTGGTGGCACTGGGCAAGTGGGCACAGTATATGCTGTGAGCCTGACACAAAAAAGCAGACTGATGTTTCACAGTCCAAAAAGTTTTTTTTTTTTTAAATGTACACTTACACTACATTTAAACAAGATATGAGTGGTGGCACTGGGCAAGTGGGCACAGTATACGCTGTGAGCCTGACACAAAAAAGCAGACTGATGTTTCACAGTCCAAAAAGTTTTTTTTTTTTAAATGTACACTTACACTACTATTAAACAAGATATGAGTGGTGGCACTGGGCAAGTGGGCACAGTATATGCTGTGAGCCTGACACAAAAAAGCAGACTGATGTTTCACAGTCCAAAAAGTTTTTTTTTTTTTAAATGTACACTTACACTACAATTAAACAAGATATGAGTGGTGGCACTGGGCAAGTGGGCACAGTATACGCTGTGAGCCTGACACAAAAAAGCAGACTGATGTTTCACAGTCCAAAAAGGTTTTTTTTTTTAAAATGTACACTTACAAAACTATTAAACAAGATATGAGTGGTGGCACTGGGCAAGTGGGCACAGTATACGCTGTGAGCCTGACACAAAAAAGCAGACTGATGTTTCACAGTCCAAAAAGGTTTTTTTTTTAAAAATGTACACTTACACAACTATTAAACAAGATATGAGTGGTGGCACTGGGCAAGTGGGCACAGTATACGCTGTGAGCCTGACACAAAAAAGCAGACTGATGTTTCACAGTCCAAAACGTTTTTTTTTTTTTAAATGTACACTTACACTACTATTAAACAAGATATGAGTGGTGGCACTGGGCAAGTGGGCACAGTATACGCTGTGAGCCTGACACAAAAAAGCAGACTGATGTTTAACAGTCCAAAAAGTGTTTTTCTTTTTTAAATATACACTTACACTACTATTAAACAAGATATGAGTGGTGCCACTGGGCATGTGGGCACAGTATACGCTGTGAGCCTGAGACAAAAAAGCAGACTGATGTTTCACAGTCCAAAAATTTTTTTTTTTTTTAAATGTACACTTACACTACTATTAAACAAGATATGCTTGGTGGCACTGGGCAAGTGGGCACAGTATACACTGTGAGCCTGACACAAAAAAGCAGACTGATGTTTCATAGTCCAAAAAGTTTGTTTTTTTTAAATGTACACTTACACTACTATTAAACAAGATATGAGTGGTGGCACTGGGCAAGTGGGCACAGTATACGCTGTGAGCCTGACACAAAAAAGCAGACTGATGTTTCACAGTCCAAAAAGGTTTTTTTTTTTAAATATACACTTACACAACTATTAAACAAGATATGAGTGGTGGCACTGGGCAAGTGGGCACAGTATACGCTGTGAGCCTGACACAAAAAAGCAGACTGATGTTTCACAGTCCAAAAAGTTTTTTTTTTTTTTAAATGTACACTTACACTATTATTAAACAAGATATGAGTGGTGGCACTGGGCAAGTGGGCACAGTATACGCTGTGAGCCTGACACGAAAAAGCAGACTGATGTTTCACAGTCAAAAAAGTTTTTTTTTTTTAAATGTACACTTACACTACTATTAAACAAGATATGAGTGGTGCCACTGGGCAAGTGGGCACAGGATACGCTGTGAGCCTGACACAAAAAAAGCAGACTGTTGTTTCACAGTCAAAAAAGTTGTTTTTTTTAAATGTGCACTTACACTACTATTAAACAAGATATGATTGGTGGCACTGGGCAAGTGGGCACAGTATACGCTGTGAGCCTGACACAAAAAAGCAGACTGATGTTTCACAGTCCAAAAAGTTTTTTTTTTTTAAATGTACACTTACACTACTATTAAACAAGATATGAGTGGTGGCACTGGGCAAGTGGGCACAGTATACGCTGTGAGCCTGACACAAAAAAGCAGACTGATGTTTCACAGTCCAAAAAGGTTTTTTTTTTAAAATGTACACTTACAAAACTATTAAACAAGATATGAGTGGTGGCACTGGGCAAGTGGGCACAGTATACGCTGTGAGCCTGACACAAAAAAGCAGACTGATGTTTCACAGTCCAAAAAGGTTTTTTTTTTTTAAAATGTACACTTACACAACTATTAAACAAGATATGAGTGGTGGCACTGGGCAAGTGGGCACAGTATACGCTGTGAGCCTGACACAAAAAAGCAGACTGATGTTTCACAGTCCAAAACGTTTTTTTTTTTTTAAATGTACACTTACACTACTATTAAACAAGATATGAGTGGTGGCACTGGGCAAGTGGGCACAGTATACGCTGTGAGCCTGACACAAAAAAGCAGACTGATGTTTAACAGTCCAAAAAGTGTTTTTCTTTTTTAAATATACACTTACACTACTATTAAACAAGATATGAGTGGTGCCACTGGGCATGTGGGCACAGTATACGCTGTGAGCCTGAGACAAAAAAGCAGACTGATGTTTCACAGTCCAAAAAGTTTTTTTTTTTT
The DNA here is from genome assembly GCF_027579735.1 of Bombina bombina. Lineage (NCBI taxonomy): Eukaryota > Metazoa > Chordata > Amphibia > Anura > Bombinatoridae > Bombina > Bombina bombina. The sequence continues at coordinate 1,196,259,092 of NC_069500.1, forward strand.
TAAAATGTACACTTACACTACTATTAAACAAGATATGCTTGGTGGCACTGGGCAAGTGGGCACAGTATACACTGTGAGCCTGACACAAAAAAGCAGACTGATGTTTCATAGTCCAAAAAGTTTGTTTTTTTTAAATGTACACTTACACTACTATTAAACAAGATATGAGTGGTGGCACTGGGCAAGTGGGCACAGTATACGCTGTGAGCCTGACACAAAAAAGCAGACTGATGTTTCACAGTCCAAAAAGGTTTTTTTTTTTAAATATACACTTACACAACTATTAAACAAGATATGAGTGGTGGCACTGGGCAAGTGGGCACAGTATACGCTGTGAGCCTGACACAAAAAAGCAGACTGATGTTTCACAGTCCAAAAAGTTTTTTTTTTTTTTAAATGTACACTTACACTATTATTAAACAAGATATGAGTGGTGGCACTGGGCAAGTGGGCACAGTATACGCTGTGAGCCTGACACGAAAAAGCAGACTGATGTTTCACAGTCAAAAAAGTTTTTTTTTTTTAAATGTACACTTACACTACTATTAAACAAGATATGAGTGGTGGCACTGGGCAAGTGGGCACAGTATACGCTGTGAGCCTGACACAAAAAAGCAGACTGATGTTTCACAGTCAAAAAAGTTTTTTTTTTTAAATGTACACTTACACTACTATTAAACAAGATATGAGTGGTGCCACTGGGCAAGTGGGCACAGTATACGCTGTGAGCCTGACACAAAAAAGCAGACTGTTGTTTCACAGTCAAAAAAGTTTTTTTTTTTTTTAAATGTACACTTACACTACTATTAAACAAGATATGATTGGTGGCACTGGGCAAGTGGGCACAGTATATGCTGTGAGCCTGACACAAAAAAGCAGACTGATGTTTCACAGTCCAAAAAGTTTTTTTTTTTTTAAATGTACACTTACACTACAATTAAACAAGATATGAGTGGTGGCACTGGGCAAGTGGGCACAGTATACGCTGTGAGCCTGACACAAAAAAGCAGACTGATGTTTCACAGTCCAAAAAGTTTTTTTTTTTTAAATGTACACTTACACTACTATTAAACAAGATATGAGTGGTGGCACTGGGCAAGTGGGCACAGTATATGCTGTGAGCCTGACACAAAAAAGCAGACTGATGTTTCACAGTCCAAAAAGTTTTGTTTTTTTTAAATGTACACTTACACTACAATTAAACAAGATATGAGTGGTGGCACTGGGCAAGTGGGCACAGTATACGCTGTGAGCCTGACACAAAAAAGCAGACTGATGTTTCACAGTCCAAAAAGTTGTTTTTTTTTAAATGTACACTTACAAAACTATTAAACAAGATATGAGTGGTGGCACTGGGCAAGTGGGCACAGTATACGCTGTGAGCCTGACACAAAAAAGCAGACTGATGTTTCACAGTACAAAAAGGTTTTTTTTTTTTAAAATGTACACTTACACAACTATTAAACAAGATATGAGTGGTGGCACTGGGCAAGTGGGCACAGTATACGCTGTGAGCCTGACACAAAAAAGCAGACTGATGTTTCACAGTCCAAAACGTTTTTTTTTTTTTTAAATGTACACTTACACTACTATTAAACAAGATATGAGTGGTGGCACTGGGCAAGTGGGCACAGTATACGCTGTGAGCCTGACACAAAAAAGCAGACTGATGTTTAACAGTCCAAAAAGTGTTTTTCTTTTTTAAATATACACTTACACTACTATTAAACAAGATATGAGTGGTGCCACTGGGCATGTGGGCACAGTATACGCTGTGAGCCTGAGACAAAAAAGCAGACTGATGTTTCACAGTCCAAAAAGTTTTTTTTTTTTTAAATGTACACTTACACTACTATTAAACAAGATATGCTTGGTGGCACTGGGCAAGTGGGCACAGTATACACTGTGAGCCTGACACAAAAAAGCAGACTGATGTTTCATAGTCCAAAAAGTTTGTTTTTTTTAAATGTACACTTACACTACTATTAAACAAGATATGAGTGGTGGCACTGGGCAAGTGGGCACAGTATACGCTGTGAGCCTGACACAAAAAAGCAGACTGATATTTTACATATCCTAAACGTTTTTTTTTTTTTAAATGTACACTTACACTACTATTAAACAAGATATGCTTGGTGGCACTGGGCAAGTGGGCACAGTATACACTGTGAGCCTGACACAAAAAAGCAGACTGATGTTTCATAGTCCAAAAAGTTTGTTTTTTTTAAATGTACACTTACACTACTATTAAACAAGATATGAGTGGTGGCACTGGGCAAGTGGGCACAGTATACGCTGTGAGCCTGACACAAAAAAGCAGACTGATGTTTCACAGTCCAAAAAGGTTTTTTTTTTTTAAATATACACTTACACAACTATTAAACAAGATATGAGTGGTGGCACTGGGCAAGTGGGCACAGTATACGCTGTGAGCCTGACACAAAAAAGCAGACTGATGTTTCACAGTCCAAAAAGTTTTTTTTTTTTTAAATGTACACTTACACTATTATTAAACAAGATATGAGTGGTGGCACTGGGCAAGTGGGCACAGTATACGCTGTGAGCCTGACACGAAAAAGCAGACTGATGTTTCACAGTCAAAAAAGTTTTTTTTTTTAAATGTACACTTACACTACTATTAAACAAGATATGAGTGGTGCCACTGGGCAAGTGGGCACAGTATACGCTGTGAGCCTGACACAAAAAAAGCAGACTGTTGTTTCACAGTCAAAAAAGTTGTTTTTTTTTAAATGTGCACTTACACTACTATTAAACAAGATATGATTGGTGGCACTGGGCAAGTGGGCACAGTATACGCTGTGAGCCTGACACAAAAAAGCAGACTGATGTTTCACAGTCCAAAAAGTTTTTTTTTTTTAAATGTACACTTACACTACTATTAAACAAGATATGAGTGGTGGCACTGGGCAAGTGGGCACAGTATACGCTGTGAGCCTGACACAAAAAAGCAGACTGATGTTTCACAGTCCAAAAAGGTTTTTTTTTTAAAATGTACACTTACAAAACTATTAAACAAGATATGAGTGGTGGCACTGGGCAAGTGGGCACAGTATACGCTGTGAGCCTGACACAAAAAAGCAGACTGATGTTTCACAGTCCAAAAAGGTTTTTTTTTTTTTAAATGTACACTTACACAACTATTAAACAAGATATGAGTGGTGGCACTGGGCAAGTGGGCACATTATACGCTGTGAGCCTGACACAAAAAAGCAGACTGATGTTTCACAGTCCAAAATGTTTTTTTTTTTTTAAATGTACACTTACACTACTATTAAACAAGATATGAGTGGTGGCACTGGGCAAGTGGGCACAGTATACGCTGTGAGCCTGACACAAAAAAGCAGACTGATGTTTAACAGTCCAAAAAGTGTTTTTCTTTTTTAAATATACACTTACACTACTATTAAACAAGATATGAGTGGTGCCACTGGGCATGTGGGCACAGTATACGCTGTGAGCCTGACACGAAAAAGCAGACTGATGTTTCACAGTCAAAAAAGTTTTTTTTTTTTAAATGTACACTTACACTACTATTAAACAAGATATGAGTGGTGGCACTGGGCAAGTGGGCACAGTATACGCTGTGAGCCTGACACAAAAAAGCAGACTGATGTTTCACAGTCAAAAAAGTTTTTTTTTTTAAATGTACACTTACACTACTATTAAACAAGATATGAGTGGTGCCACTGGGCAAGTGGGCACAGTATACGCTGTGAGCCTGACACAAAAAAGCAGACTGTTGTTTCACAGTCAAAAAAGTTTTTTTTTTTTTTAAATGTACACTTACACTACTATTAAACAAGATATGATTGGTGGCACTGGGCAAGTGGGCACAGTATATGCTGTGAGCCTGACACAAAAAAGCAGACTGATGTTTCACAGTCCAAAAAGTTTTTTTTTTTTTAAATGTACACTTACACTACAATTAAACAAGATATGAGTGGTGGCACTGGGCAAGTGGGCACAGTATACGCTGTGAGCCTGACACAAAAAAGCAGACTGATGTTTCACAGTCCAAAAAGTTTTTTTTTTTTTAAATGTACACTTACACTACTATTAAACAAGATATGAGTGGTGGCACTGGGCAAGTGGGCACAGTATATGCTGTGAGCCTGACACAAAAAAGCAGACTGATGTTTCACAGTCCAAAAAGTTTTGTTTTTTTTAAATGTACACTTACACTACAATTAAACAAGATATGAGTGGTGGCACTGGGCAAGTGGGCACAGTATACGCTGTGAGCCTGACACAAAAAAGCAGACTGATGTTTCACAGTCCAAAAAGGTGTTTTTTTTTAAATGTACACTTACAAAACTATTAAACAAGATATGAGTGGTGGCACTGGGCAAGTGGGCACAGTATACGCTGTGAGCCTGACACAAAAAAGCAGACTGATGTTTCACAGTCCAAAAAGGTTTTTTTTTTTTTAAATGTACACTTACACAACTATTAAACAAGATATGAGTGGTGGCACTGGGCAAGTGGGCACAGTATACGCTGTGAGCCTGACACAAAAAAGCAGACTGATGTTTCACAGTCCAAAACGTTTTTTTTTTTTTTAAATGTACACTTACACTAATATTAAACAAGATATGAGTGGTGGCACTGGGCAAGTGGGCACAGTATACGCTGTGAGCCTGACACAAAAAAAGCAGACTGATGTTTAACAGTCCAAAAAGTGTTTTTCTTTTTTAAATATACACTTACACTACTATTAAACAAGATATGAGTGGTGCCACTGGGCATGTGGGCACAGTATACGCTGTGAGCCTGAGACAAAAAAGCAGACTGATGTTTCACAGTCCAAAAAGTTTTTTTTTTTTTAAATGTACACTTACACTACTATTAAACAAGATATGCTTGGTGGCACTGGGCAAGTGGGCACAGTATACACTGTGAGCCTGACACAAAAAAGCAGACTGATGTTTCATAGTCCAAAAAGTTTGTTTTTTTTAAATGTACACTTACACTACTATTAAACAAGATATGAGTGGTGGCACTGGGCAAGTGGGCACAGTATACGCTGTGAGCCTGACACAAAAAAGCAGACTGATGTTTCACAGTCCAAAAAGGTTTTTTTTTTTTAAATATACACTTACACAACTATTAAACAAGATATGAGTGGTGGCACTGGGCAAGTGGGCACAGTATACGCTGTGAGCCTGACACAAAAAAGCAGACTGATGTTTCACAGTCCAAAAAGTTTTTTTTTTTTTAAATGTACACTTACACTATTATTAAACAAGATATGAGTGGTGGCACTGGGCAAGTGGGCACAGTATACGCTGTGAGCCTGACACGAAAAAGCAGACTGATGTTTCACAGTCAAAAAAGTTTTTTTTTTTTAAATGTACACTTACACTACTATTAAACAAGATATGAGTGGTGGCACTGGGCAAGTGGGCACAGTATACGCTGTGAGCCTGACACAAAAAAGCAGACTGATGTTTCACAGTCAAAAAAGTTTTTTTTTTTAAATGTACACTTACACTACTATTAAACAAGATATGAGTGGTGCCACTGGGCAAGTGGGCACAGTATACGCTGTGAGCCTGACACAAAAAAGCAGACTGATGTTTCACAGTCCAAAAAGTTTTTTTTTTTTAAATGTACACTTACACTACAATTAAACAAGATATGAGTGGTGGCACTGGGCAAGTGGGCACAGTATACGCTGTGAGCCTGACACAAAAAAGCAGACTGATGTTTCACAGTCCAAAAAGTTTTTTTTTTTTAAATGTACACTTACACTACTATTAAACAAGATATGAGTGGTGGCACTGGGCAAGTGGGCACAGTATATGCTGTGAGCCTGACACAAAAAAGCAGACTGATGTTTCACAATCCAAAAAGTTTTTTTTTTTTTAAATGTACACTTACACAACTATTAAACAAGATATGAGTGCTGGCACTGGGCAAGTGGGCACAGTATACGCTGTGAGCCTGACACAAAAAAGCAGACTGATGTTTCACAGTCCAAAAAGTTTTGTTTTTTTTAAATGTACACTTACACTACTATTAAACAAGATATGAGTGGTGACACTGGGCAAGTTAGCACAGTATACGCTGTGAGCCTGACACGAAAAAGCAGACTGATGTTTCACAGTCAAAATTTTTTTTTTTTTTTTTAAATGTACACTTACACTACTATTAAACAAGATATGAGTGGTGGCACTGGGCAAGTGGGCACAGTATACGCTGTGAGCCTGACACAAAAAAGCAGACTGATGTTTAACAGTCCAAAAAGTTTTTTTTTTTTAAATGTACACTTAAACTACTATTAAACAAGATATGAGTGGTGGCACTGGGCAAGTGGGCACAGTATACGCTGTGAGCCTGACACAAAAAAGCAGACTGATGTTTCACAGTCAAAAAGTGTTTTTCTTTTTTAAATGTACACTTACACTACTATTAAACAAGATATGAGTGGTGCCACTGGGCAAGTGGGCACAGTATACGCTGTGAGCCTGACACAAAAAAGCAGACTGATGTTTCACAGTCAAAAAAGTTTTTTTTTTTTTAATGTACACTTACACTACTATTAAACAAGATATGAGTGGTGGCACTGGGCAAGTGGGCACAGTATACGCTGTGAGCCTGACACAAAAAAGCAGACTGATGTTTCACAGTCAAAATTTTTTTTTTTTTAAATGTACACTTACACTACTATTAAACAAGATATGAGTGGTGGCACTGGGCAAGTGGGCACAGTATACGCTGTGAGCCTGACACAAAAAAGCAGACTGTTGTTTCACAGTCAAAAAAGTTTTTTTTTTTTAAATGTACACTTACACAACTATTAAACAAGATATGAGTGGTGGCACTGGGCAAGTGGGCACAGTATATGCTGTGAGCCTGACACAAAAAAGCAGACTGATGTTTCACAGTCCAAAAAGTTTTTTTTTTTTTAAATGTACACTTACACTACAATTAAACAAGATATGAGTGGTGGCACTGGGCAAGTGGGCACAGTATACGCTGTGAGACTGACACAAAAAAGCAGACTGATGTTTCACAGTCCAAAAGTTTTTTTTTTTTAAATGTACACTTACACTACTATTAAACAAGATATGAGTGGTGGCACTGGGCAAGTGGGCACAGTATATGCTGTGAGCCTGACACAAAAAAGCAGACTGATGTTTCACAGTCCAAAAAGTTTTGTTTTTTTTTAAATGTACACTTACACTACAATTAAACAAGATATGAGTGGTGGCACTGGGCAAGTGGGCACAGTATACGCTGTGAGCCTGACACAAAAAAGCAGACTGATGTTTCACAGTCCAAAAAGGTGTTTTTTTTTTAAATGTACACTTACAAAACTATTAAACAAGATATGAGTGGTGCCACTGGGCAAGTGGGCACAGTATACGCTGTGAGCCTGACACAAAAAAGCAGACTGATGTTTCACAGTCCAAAAAGGTTTTTTTTTTTTTAAATGTACACTTACACAACTATTAAACAAGATATGAGTGGTGGCACTGGGCAAGTGGGCACAGTATACGCTGTGAGCCTGACACAAAAAAGCAGACTGATGTTTCACAGTCCAAAACGTTTTTTTTTTTTTTAAATGTACACTTACACTAATATTAAACAAGATATGAGTGGTGGCACTGGGCAAGTGGGCACAGTATACGCTGTGAGCCTGACACAAAAAAAGCAGACTGATGTTTAACAGTCCAAAAAGTGTTTTTCTTTTTTAAATATACACTTACACTACTATTAAACAAGATATGAGTGGTGCCACTGGGCATGTGGGCACAGTATACGCTGTGAGCCTGAGACAAAAAAGCAGACTGATGTTTCACAGTCCAAAAAGTTTTTTTTTTTTTAAATGTACACTTACACTACTATTAAACAAGATATGCTTGGTGGCACTGGGCAAGTGGGCACAGTATACACTGTGAGCCTGACACAAAAAAGCAGACTGATGTTTCATAGTCCAAAAAGTTTGTTTTTTTTAAATGTACACTTACACTACTATTAAACAAGATATGAGTGGTGGCACTGGGCAAGTGGGCACAGTATACGCTGTGAGCCTGACACAAAAAAGCAGACTGATGTTTCACAGTCCAAAAAGGTTTTTTTTTTTTAAATATACACTTACACAACTATTAAACAAGATATGAGTGGTGGCACTGGGCAAGTGGGCACAGTATACGCTGTGAGCCTGACACAAAAAAGCAGACTGATGTTTCACAGTCCAAAAAGTTTTTTTTTTTTTAAATGTACACTTACACTATTATTAAACAAGATATGAGTGGTGGCACTGGGCAAGTGGGCACAGTATACGCTGTGAGCCTGACACGAAAAAGCAGACTGATGTTTCACAGTCAAAAAAGTTTTTTTTTTTTAAATGTACACTTACACTACTATTAAACAAGATATGAGTGGTGGCACTGGGCAAGTGGGCACAGTATACGCTGTGAGCCTGACACAAAAAAGCAGACTGATGTTTCACAGTCAAAAAAGTTTTTTTTTTTAAATGTACACTTACACTACTATTAAACAAGATATGAGTGGTGCCACTGGGCAAGTGGGCACAGTATACGCTGTGAGCCTGACACAAAAAAGCAGACTGATGTTTCACAGTCCAAAAAGTTTTTTTTTTTTAAATGTACACTTACACTACAATTAAACAAGATATGAGTGGTGGCACTGGGCAAGTGGGCACAGTATACGCTGTGAGCCTGACACAAAAAAGCAGACTGATGTTTCACAGTCCAAAAAGTTTTTTTTTTTTAAATGTACACTTACACTACTATTAAACAAGATATGAGTGGTGGCACTGGGCAAGTGGGCACAGTATATGCTGTGAGCCTGACACAAAAAAGCAGACTGATGTTTCACAATCCAAAAAGTTTTTTTTTTTTTAAATGTACACTTACACAACTATTAAACAAGATATGAGTGCTGGCACTGGGCAAGTGGGCACAGTATACGCTGTGAGCCTGACACAAAAAAGCAGACTGATGTTTCACAGTCCAAAAAGTTTTGTTTTTTTTAAATGTACACTTACACTACTATTAAACAAGATATGAGTGGTGACACTGGGCAAGTTAGCACAGTATACGCTGTGAGCCTGACACGAAAAAGCAGACTGATGTTTCACAGTCAAATTTTTTTTTTTTTTTTTTAAATGTACACTTACACTACTATTAAACAAGATATGAGTGGTGGCACTGGGCAAGTGGGCACAGTATATGCTGTGAGCCTGACACAAAAAAGCAGACTGATGTTTAACAGTCCAAAAAGTTTTTTTTTTTAAATGTACACTTACACTACTATTAAACAAGATATGAGTGGTGGCACTGGGCAAGTGGGCACAGTATACGCTGTGAGCCTGACACAAAAAAGCAGACTGATGTTTCACAGTCAAAAAAGTTTTTTTTTTTTAAATGTACACTTACACTACTATTAAACAAGATATGAGTGGTACCACTGGGCAAGTGGGCACAGTATACGCTGTGAGCCTGACACAAAAAAGCAGACTGATGTTTCACAGTCAAAAAAGTTTTTTTTTTTTTAATGTACACTTACACTACTATTAAACAAGATATGAGTGGTGGCACTGGGCAAGTGGGCACAGTATACGCTGTGAGCCTGACACAAAAAAGCAGACTGATGTTTCACAGTCAAATTTTTTTTTTTTTTAAATGTACACTTACACTACTATTAAACAAGATATGAGTGGTGGCACTGGGCAAGTGGGCACAGTATACGCTGTGAGCCTGACACAAAAAAGCAGACTGATGTTTCACAGTCAAAAAAGTTTTTTTTTTTAAATGTACACTTACACAACTATTAAACAAGATATGAGTGGTGGCACTGGGCAAGTGGGCACAGTATATGCTGTGAGCCTGACACAAAAAAGCAGACTGATGTTTCACAGTCCAAAAAGTTTTTTTTTTTTTAAATGTACACTTACACTACTATTAAACAAGATATGAGTGGTGGCACTGGGCAAGTGGGCACAGTATACGCTGTGAGCCTGACACAAAAAAGCAGACTGATGTTTCACAGTCCAAAAGGTTTTTTTTTTAAATGTACACTTACACAACTATTAAACAAGATATGAGTGGTGGCACTGGGCAAGTGGGCACAGTATACGCTGTGAGACTGACACAAAAAAAGCAGACTGATGTTTCACAGTCCAAAAAGTTTTTTTTTTTTTTAAATGTACACTTACACTACTATTAAACAAGATATGAGTGGTGGCACTGGGCAAGTGGGCACAGTATACGCTGTGAGCCTGACACGAAAAAGCAGACTGAGGTTTCACAGTCAAAAAAGTTTTTTTTTTTTAAATGTACACTTACACTACTATTAAACAAGATATGAGTGGTGGCACTGGGCAAGTGGGCACAGTATACGCTGTGAGCCTGACACAAAAAAGCAGACTGATGTTTCACAGTCAAAATTTTTTTTTTTTTTAAATGTACACTTACACTACTATTAAACAAGATATGAGTGGTGGCACTGGGCAAGTGGGCACAGTATACGCTGTGAGCCTGACACAAAAAAGCAGACTGATGTTTCACAGTCAAATTTTTTTTTTTTTTAAATGTACACTTACACTACTATTAAACAAGATATGAGTGGTGGCACTGGGCAAGTGGGCACAGTATACGCTGTGAGCCTGACACAAAAAAGCAGACTGATGTTTCACAGTCAAAAAAGTTTTTTTTTTTTAAATGTACACTTACACTACTATTAAACAAGATATGAGTGGTGCCACTGGGCAAGTGGGCACAGTATACGCTGTGAGCCTGACACAAAAAAGCAGACTGTTGTTTCATAGTCAAAAAAGTTTTTTTTTTTTTAAATGTACACTTACACTACTATTAAACAAGATATGATTGGTGGCACTGGGCAAGTGGGCACAGTATATGATGTGAGCCTGACACAAAAAAGCAGATTGATGTTTCACAGTCCAAAAAGTTTTTTTTTTAAATGTACACTTACACTACTATTTAACAAGATATGAGTGGTGGCACTGGGCAAGTGGGCACAGTATACACTGTGAGCCTGACACAAAAAAGCAGACTGATGTTTCACAGTCCAAAAAGTTTTTTTTTTTAAATGTACACTTACACTACTATTAAACAAGATATGAGTGGTGGCACTGGGCAAGTGGGCACAGTATACGCTGTGAGCCTGACACAAAAAAGCAGACTGATGTTTCACAGTCAATTTTTTTTTTTTAAATGTACACTTACACTACTATTAAACAAGATATGAGTGGTGGCACTGGGCAAGTGGGCACAGTATACGCTGTGAGCCTGGCACACACGCTGGCAGGCAGGCAACTGCAATTAGATTACACAAGCAGACTGATGTTTCACAGTCAAAAAAGTTAAATTTACACTACTGTTACACCAGATAAGAGTGGTGGCACTGGGCAAGTGGGAACATTTTACGCTGTGAGCCTGGCACACACGCTGGCAGGCAGGCAACTGCAATTAGATTACACAAGCAGACTGATGTTTCACAGTCAAAAAAGTTTTTTTTTTTTTAAATTTACACTACTGTTACATCAGATATGAGTGGTGGCACTGGGCAAGTGGGCACAGTATACGCTGTGAGCCTGACACAAAAAAGCAGACTGATGTTTCACAGTCCAAAAAGGGTTTTTTTTTAAATGTACACTTACACAACTATTAAACAAGATATGAGTGGTGGCACTGGGCAAGTGGGCACAGTATACGCTGTGAGCCTGACAAAAAAAAGCAGACTGATGTTTCACAGTCCAAAAAGTTTTTTTTTTTTTTAAATGTACACTTACACTACTAATAAACAAGATATGAGTGGTGGCACTGGGCAAGTGGGCACAGTATACGCTGTGAGCCTGACACAAAAAAGCAGACTGATGTTTCACAGTCAATTTTTTTTTTTAAATGTACACTTACACTACTATTAAACAAGATATGAGTGGTGGCACTGGGCAAGTGGGCACAGTATACGCTGTGAGCCTGACACAAAAAAGCAGACTGATGTTTCACAGTCCAAAAAGTTTTTTTTTTTTTTTTTAAATGTACACTTACACTACTATTAAACAAGATATGAGTGGTGGCACTGGGCAAGTGGGCACAGTATACGCTGTGAGCCTGACACAAAAAAGCAGACTGATGTTTCACAGTCAATTTTTTTTTTTTTTAATATACACTTACACTACTATTAAAAAAGATATGAGTGGTGGCACTGGGCAAGTGGGCACAGTATACGCTGTGAGCCTGACACAAAAAAGCAGACTGATGTTTCACAGTCAAAAAAGTTTTTTTTTTTTAAATGTACACTTACACTACTATTAAACAAGATATGATTGGTGGCACTGGGCAAGTGGGCACAGTATATGCTGTGAGCCTGACACAAAAAAGCAGACTGATGTTTCACAGTCCAAACATTTTTTTTTTTATTAAATGTACACTTACACAACTATTAAACAAGATATGAGTGGTGGCACTGGGCAAGTGGGCACAGTATACGCTGTGAGCCTGACACAAAAAAGCAGACTGATGTTTCACAGTCAAAAAAGTTTTTTTTTTTTTAAATGTACACTTACACTACTATTAAACAAGATATGATTGGTGGCACTGGGCAAGTGGGCACAGTATATGCTGTGAGCCTGACACAAAAAAGCAGACTGATGTTTCACAGTCAAAAAAGTTTTTTTTTTTTTTAAATGTACACTTACACTACAATTAAACAAGATATGAGTGGAGGCACTGGGCAAGTGGGCACAGTATACGCTGTGAGCCTGACACAAAAAAGCAGACTGATGTTTCACAGTCAAAAAAGTTTTTTTTTTTTTAAATGTACACTTAAACTACTATTAAACAAGATATGAGTGGTGGCACTGGGCAAGTGGGCACAGTATACGCTGTGAGCCTGACACAAAAAAGCAGACTGATGTTTCACAGTCCAAAAAGGTTGTTTTTTTTAAATGTACACTTACACAACTATTAAACAAGATATGAGTGGTGGCACTGGGCAAGTGGGCACAGTATACGCTGTGAGCCTGACACAAAAAAGCAGACTGATGTTTCACAGTCAAAAAAGTTTTTTTTTTTTAAATGTACACTTAAACTACTATTAAACAAGATATGAGTGGTGGCACTGGGCAAGTGGGCACAGTATACGCTGTGAGCCTGACACAAAAAAGCAGACTGATGTTTCACAGTCCAAAAAGGTTTTTTTTTTAAATGTACACTTACACAACTATTAAACAAGATATGAGTGGTGGCACTGGGCAAGTGGGCACAGTATACGCTGTGAGCCTGACACAAAAAAGCAGACTGATGTTTCACAGTCAAAAAAGTTTTGTTTTTTTAAATGTACACTTAAACTACTATTAAACAAGATATGAGTGGTGGCACTGGGCAAGTGGGCACAGTATACGCTGTGAGCCTGACACAAAAAAGCAGACTGATGTTTCACAGTCAAAAAAGGTTTTTTTTTTAAATGTACACTTACACAACTATTAAACAAGATATGAGTGGTGGCACTGGGCAAGTGGGCACAGTATACGCTGTGAGCCTGACACAAAAAAGCAGACTGATGTTTCACAGTCCAAAAAGTTTTTTGTTTTTTTTAAATGTACACTTACACTACTATTAAACAAGATATGGGTGGTGGCACTGGGCAAGTGGGCACAGTATACGCTGTGAGCCTGACACGAAAAAGCAGACTGATGTTTCACAGTCAAAAAATTTTTTTTTTTTTAAATGTACACTTACACTACTATTAAACAAGATATGAGTGGTGGCACTGGGCAAGTGGGCACAGTATACGCTGTGAGCCTGACACAAAAAAGCAGACTGATGTTTCACAGTCAATTTTTTTTTTTTAAATGTACACTTACACTACTATTAAACAAGATATGAGTGGTGGCACTGGGCAAGTGGGCACAGTATACGCTGTGAGCCTGGCACACACGCTGGCAGGCAGGCAACTGCAATTAGATTACACAAGCAGACTGATGTTTCACAGTCAAAAAAGTTAAATTTACACTACTGTTACACCAGATAAGAGTGGTGGCACTGGGCAAGTGGGAACATTTTACGCTGTGAGCCTGGCACACACGCTGGCAGGCAGGCAACTGCAATTAGATTACACAAGCAGACTGATGTTTCACAGTCAAAAAAGTTTTTTTTTTTTTAAATTTACACTACTGTTACATCAGATATGAGTGGTGGCACTGGGCAAGTGGGCACAGTATACGCTGTGAGCCTGACACAAAAAAGCAGACTGATGTTTCACAGTCCAAAAAGGGTTTTTTTTTAAATGTACACTTACACAACTATTAAACAAGATATGAGTGGTGGCACTGGGCAAGTGGGCACAGTATACGCTGTGAGCCTGACAAAAAAAAGCAGACTGATGTTTCACAGTCCAAAAAGTTTTTTTTTTTTTTAAATGTACACTTACACTACTATTAAACAAGATATGAGTGGTGGCACTGGGCAAGTGGGCACAGTATACGCTGTGAGCCTGACACAAAAAAGCAGACTGATGTTTCACAGTCAATTTTTTTTTTTAAATGTACACTTACACTACTATTAAACAAGATATGAGTGGTGGCACTGGGCAAGTGGGCACAGTATACGCTGTGAGCCTGACACAAAAAAGCAGACTGATGTTTCACAGTCCAAAAAGTTTTTTTTTTTTTTTTTAAATGTACACTTACACTACTATTAAACAAGATATGAGTGGTGGCACTGGGCAAGTGGGCACAGTATACGCTGTGAGCCTGACACAAAAAAGCAGACTGATGTTTCACAGTCAATTTTTTTTTTTTTAAATGTACACTTACACTACTATTAAAAAAGATATGAGTGGTGGCACTGGGCAAGTGGGCACAGTATACGCTGTGAGCTTGACACAAAAAAGCAGACTGATGTTTCACAGTCAAAAAAGTTTTTTTTTTTTTTAAATGTACACTTACACTACTATTAAACAAGATATGATTGGTGGCACTGGGCAAGTGGGCACAGTATATGCTGTGAGCCTGACACAAAAAAGCAGACTGATGTTTCACAGTCCAAACATTTTTTTTTTTATTAAATGTACACTTACACAACTATTAAACAAGATATGAGTGGTGGCACTGGGCAAGTGGGCACAGTATACGCTGTGAGCCTGACACAAAAAAGCAGACTGATGTTTCACAGTCAAAAAAGTTTTTTTTTTTTTAAATGTACACTTACACTACTATTAAACAAGATATGATTGGTGGCACTGGGCAAGTGGGCACAGTATATGCTGTGAGCCTGACACAAAAAAGCAGACTGATGTTTCACAGTCAAAAAAGTTTTTTTTTTTTTTAAATGTACACTTACACTACAATTAAACAAGATATGAGTGGAGGCACTGGGCAAGTGGGCACAGTATACGCTGTGAGCCTGACACAAAAAAGCAGACTGATGTTTCACAGTCAAAAAAGTTTTTTTTTTTTTAAATGTACACTTAAACTACTATTAAACAAGATATGAGTGGTGGCACTGGGCAAGTGGGCACAGTATACGCTGTGAGCCTGACACAAAAAAGCAGACTGATGTTTCACAGTCCAAAAAGGTTTTTTTTTTTAAATGTACACTTACACAACTATTAAACAAGATATGAGTGGTGGCACTGGGCAAGTGGGCACAGTATACGCTGTGAGCCTGACACAAAAAAGCAGACTGATGTTTCACAGTCAAAAAAGTTTTTTTTTTTTTAAATGTACACTTAAACTACTATTAAACAAGATATGAGTGGTGGCACTGGGCAAGTGGGCACAGTATACGCTGTGAGCCTGACACAAAAAAGCAGACTGATGTTTCACAGTCCAAAAAGGTTTTTTTTTTAAATGTACACTTACACAACTATTAAACAAGATATGAGTGGTGGCACTGGGCAAGTGGGCACAGTATACGCTGTGAGCCTGACACAAAAAAGCAGACTGATGTTTCACAGTCAAAAAAGTTTTGTTTTTTTAAATGTACACTTAAACTACTATTAAACAAGATATGAGTGGTGGCACTGGGCAAGTGGGCACAGTATACGCTGTGAGCCTGACACAAAAAAGCAGACTGATGTTTCACAGTCCAAAAAGGTTTTTTTTTTAAATGTACACTTACACAACTATTAAACAAGATATGAGTGGTGGCACTGGGCAAGTGGGCACAGTATACGCTGTGAGCCTGACACAAAAAAGCAGACTGATGTTTCACAGTCCAAAAAGTTTTTTGTTTTTTTTAAATGTACACTTACACTACTATTAAACAAGATATGGGTGGTGGCACTGGGCAAGTGGGCACAGTATACGCTGTGAGCCTGACACGAAAAAGCAGACTGATGTTTCACAGTCAAAATTTTTTTTTTTTTTTAAATGTACACTTACACTACTATTAAACAAGATATGAGTGGTGGCACTGGGCAAGTGGGCACAGTATACGCTGTGAGCCTGACACAAAAAAGCAGACTGATGTTTCACAGTCAAAATTTTTTTTTTTTTAAATGTACACTTACACTACTATTAAACAAGATATGAGTGGTGGCACTGGGCAAGTAGGCACAGTATATGCTGTGAGCCTGACACAAAAAAGCAGACTGATGTTTAACAGTCCAAAAAGTTTTTTTTTTAAATGTACACTTACACTACTATTTAACAAGATATGAGTGGTGGCACTGGGCAAGTGGGCACAGTATACGCTGTGAGCCTGACACAAAAAAGCAGACTGATGTTTCACAGTCCAAAAAGTTTTTTTTTTTTAAATGTACACTTACACTACAATTAAACAAGATATGAGTGGTGGCACTGGGCAAGTGGGCACAGTATACACTGTGAGCCTGACACAAAAAAGCAGACTGATGTTTCACAGTCAATTTTTTTTTTTTTTTTAATGTACACTTACACTACTATTAAACAAGATATGAGTGGTGGCACTGGGCAAGTGGGCACAGTATACGCTGTGAACCTGACACAAAAAAGCAGACTGATGTTTCACAGTCAAAAAAGTTTTTTTTTTTTTTAAATGTACACTTACAATACTATTAAACAAGATATGAGTGGTGCCACTGGGCAAGTGGGCACAGTATACGCTGTGAGCCTGACACAAAAAAGCAGACTGATGTTTCACAGTCAAAAAAGTTTTGTTTTTTTTAAATGTACACTTACACTACAATTAAACAAGATATGAGTGGTGGCACTGGGCAAGTGGGCACAGTATACGCTGTTAGCCTAACACAAAAAAGCAGACTGATGTTTCACAGTCCAAAAAGTTTTTTTTTTTTAAATGTACACTTAAACTACTATTAAACAAGATATGAGTGGTGGCACTGGGCAAGTGGGCACAGTATACGCTGTGAGCCTGACACAAAAAAGCAGACTGATGTTTCACAGTCCAAAAAGGTTTTTTTTTTTTAATGTACACTTACACAACTATTAAACAAGATATGGGTGGTGGCACTGGGCAAGTGGGCACAGTATACGTTGTGAGCCTGACACGAAAAAGCAGACTGATGTTTCACAGTCCAAAAAGTTTTTTTTTTTAAATGTACACTTACACTACTATTAAACAAGATTTGAGTAGTGGCACTGGGCAAGTGGGCACAGTATACGCTGTGAGCCTGACACAAAAAAGCAGACTGATGTTTAACAGTCCAAAAAGTTTTTTTTTTTAAATGTACACTTACACTACTATTAAACAAGATATGAGTGGTGGCACTGGGCAAGTGGGCACAGTATACGCTGTGAGCCTGACGCAAGAAAGCAGACTGATGTTTCACAGTCCAAAAAGGTTTTTTTTTTTAAATGTACACTTACACAACTATTAAACAAGATATGAGTGGTGGCACTGGGCAAGTGGGCACAGTATACGCTGTTAGCCTGACACAAAAAAGCAGACTGATGTTTCACAGTCCAAAAAGTTTTTTTTTTTTTTAAATGTACACTTACACTACTATTAAACAAGATATGAGTGGTGGCACTGGGCAAGTGGGCACAGTATATGCTGTGAGCCTGACACAAAAAAGCAGACTGATGTTTAACAGTCCAAAAAGTTTTTTTTTAAAATGTACACTTACACTACTATTAAACAAGATATGAGTGGTGGCACTGGGCAAGTGGGCACAGTATACACTGTGAGCCTGACACAAAAAAGCAGACTGATGTTTCACATTCAAAAAGTTTTTTTTATTTTAAATGTACACTTACAATACTATTAAACAAGATATGAGTGGTGCCACTGGGCAAGTGGGCACAGTATACGCTGTGAGCCTGACACAAAAAAGCAGACTGATGTTTCACAGTCAAAAAAGTTTTTTTTTTTTTAAATGTACACTTACACTACAATTAAACAAGATATGAGTGGTGGCACTGGGCAAGTGGGCACAGTATACGCTGTTAGCCTAACACAAAAAAGCAGACTGATGTTTCACAGTCCAAAAAGTTGTTTTTTTTTAAATGTACACTTAAACTACTATTAAACAAGATATGAGTGGTGGCACTGGGCAAGTGGGCACAGTATACGCTGTGAGCCTGACACAAAAAAGCAGACTGATGTTTCACAGTCCAAAAAGGTTTTTTTTTTTAAATGTACACTTACACAACTATTAAACAAGATATGAGTGGTGGCACTGGGCAAGTGGGCACAGTATACGCTGTGAGCCTGACACAAAAAAGCAGACTGATGTTTAACAGTCCAAAAAGTTTTTTTTTTAAATGTACACTTACACTACTATTAAACAAGATATGAGTGGTGGCACTGGGCAAGTGGGCACAGTATACGCTGTGAGCCTGACACAAAAAAGCAGACTGATGTTTAACAGTCCAAAAAGTTTTTTTTTTTAATGTACACTTACACTACTATTAAACAAGATATGAGTGGTGGCACTGGGCAAGTGGGCACAGTATACGCTGTGAGCCTGACACAAAAAAGCAAACTGATGTTTCACAGTCAAAAAAGTTTTTTTTTTTTTTAAATGTACACTTACACTACTATTAAACAAGATATGAGTGGTGGCACTGGGCAAGTGGGCACAGTATACGCTGTGAGCCTGACAAAAAAAAGCAGACTGATGTTTCACAGTCCAAAAAGTTTTTTTTTTTTTTAAATGTACACTTACACTACTATTAAACAAGATATGAGTGGTGGCACTGGGCAAGTGGGCACAGTATACGCTGTGAGCCTGACACAAAAAAGCAGACTGATGTTTCACAGTCAATTTTTTTTTTTAAATGTACACTTACACTACTATTAAACAAGATATGAGTGGTGGCACTGGGCAAGTGGGCACAGTATACGCTGTGAGCCTGACACAAAAAAGCAGACTGATGTTTCACAGTCCAAAAAGTTTTTTTTTTTTTTTAAATGTACACTTACACTACTATTAAACAAGATATGAGTGGTGGCACTGGGCAAGTGGGCACAGTATACGCTGTGAGCCTGACACAAAAAAGCAGACTGATGTTTCACAGTCAATTTTTTTTTTTTTAAATGTACACTTACACTACTATTAAAAAAGATATGAGTGGTGGCACTGGGCAAGTGGGCACAGTATACGCTGTGAGCCTGACACAAAAAAGCAGACTGATGTTTCACAGTCAAAAAAGTTTTTTTTTTTTTTAAATGTACACTTACACTACTATTAAACAAGATATGATTGGTGGCACTGGGCAAGTGGGCACAGTATATGCTGTGAGCCTGACACAAAAAAGCAGACTGATGTTTCACAGTCCAAACATTTTTTTTTTTATTAAATGTACACTTACACAACTATTAAACAAGATATGAGTGGTGGCACTGGGCAAGTGGGCACAGTATACGCTGTGAGCCTGACACAAAAAAGCAGACTGATGTTTCACATTCAAAAAAGTTTTTTTTTTTTTAAATGTACACTTACACTACTATTAAACAAGATATGATTGGTGGCACTGGGCAAGTGGGCACAGTTTACGCTGTGAGCCTGACACAAAAAAGCAGACTGATGTTTCACAGTCAAAAAAGTTTTTTTTTTTTTTAAATGTACACTTACACTACAATTAAACAAGATATGAGTGGAGGCACTGGGCAAGTGGGCACAGTATACGCTGTGAGCCTGACACAAAAAAGCAGACTGATGTTTCACAGTCAAAAAAGTTTTTTTTTTTTTAAATGTACACTTAAACTACTATTAAACAAGATATGAGTGGTGGCACTGGGCAAGTGGGCACAGTATACGCTGTGAGCCTGACACAAAAAAGCAGACTGATGTTTCACAGTCCAAAAAGGTTTTTTTTTTTAAATGTACACTTACACAACTATTAAACAAGATATGAGTGGTGGCACTGGGCAAGTGGGCACAGTATACACTGTGAGCCTGACACAAAAAAGCAGACTGATGTTTCACAGTCAAAAAAGTTTTGTTTTTTTAAATGTACACTTAAACTACTATTAAACAAGATATGAGTGGTGGCACTGGGCAAGTGGGCACAGTATACGCTGTGAGCCTGACACAAAAAAGCAGACTGATGTTTCACAGTCCAAAAAGGTTTTTTTTTTAAATGTACACTTACACAACTATTAAACAAGATATGAGTGGTGGCACTGGGCAAGTGGGCACAGTATACGCTGTGAGCCTGACACAAAAAAGCAGACTGATGTTTCACAGTCAAAAAAGTTTTTTTTTTTTAAATGTACACTTAAACTACTATTAAACAAGATATGAGTGGTGGCACTGGGCAAGTGGGCACAGTATACGCTGTGAGCCTGACACAAAAAAGCAGACTGATGTTTCACAGTCCAAAAAGGTTTTTTTTTTAAATGTACACTTACACAACTATTAAACAAGATATGAGTGGTGGCACTGGGCAAGTGGGCACAGTATACGCTGTGAGCCTGACACAAAAAAGCAGACTGATGTTTCACAGTCCAAAAAGTTTTTTGTTTTTTTTAAATGTACACTTACACTACTATTAAACAAGATATGGGTGGTGGCACTGGGCAAGTGGGCACAGTATACGCTGTGAGCCTGACACGAAAAAGCAGACTGATGTTTCACAGTCAAAATTTTTTTTTTTTTTTAATGTACACTTACACTACTATTAAACAAGATATGAGTGGTGGCACTGGGCAAGTGGGCACAGTATACGCTGTGAGCCTGACACAAAAAAGCAGACTGATGTTTCACAGTCAAAATTTTTTTTTTTTTAAATGTACACTTACACTACTATTAAACAAGATATGAGTGGTGGCACTGGGCAAGTAGGCACAGTATATGCTGTGAGCCTGACACAAAAAAGCAGACTGATGTTTAACAGTCCAAAAAGTTTTTTTTTTAAATGTACACTTACACTACTATTTAACAAGATATGAGTGGTGGCACTGGGCAAGTGGGCACAGTATACGCTGTGAGCCTGACACAAAAAAGCAGACTGATGTTTCACAGTCCAAAAAGTTTTTTTTTTTTAAATGTACACTTACACTACAATTAAACAAGATATGAGTGGTGGCACTGGGCAAGTGGGCACAGTATACACTGTGAGCCTGACACAAAAAAGCAGACTGATGTTTCACAGTCAATTTTTTTTTTTTTTTTTAATGTACACTTACACTACTATTAAACAAGATATGAGTGGTGGCACTGGGCAAGTGGGCACAGTATACGCTGTGAACCTGACACAAAAAAGCAGACTGATGTTTCACAGTCAAAAAAGTTTTTTTTTTTTTTAAATGTACACTTACAATACTATTAAACAAGATATGAGTGGTGCCACTGGGCAAGTGGGCACAGTATACGCTGTGAGCCTGACACAAAAAAGCAGACTGATGTTTCACAGTCAAAAAAGTTTTGTTTTTTTTAAATGTACACTTACACTACAATTAAACAAGATATGAGTGGTGGCACTGGGCAAGTGGGCACAGTATACGCTGTTAGCCTAACACAAAAAAGCAGACTGATGTTTCACAGTCCAAAAAGTTTTTTTTTTTTAAATGTACACTTAAACTACTATTAAACAAGATATGAGTGGTGGCACTGGGCAAGTGGGCACAGTATACGCTGTGAGCCTGACACAAAAAAGCAGACTGATGTTTCACAGTCCAAAAAGGTTTTTTTTTTTTAATGTACACTTACACAACTATTAAACAAGATATGGGTGGTGGCACTGGGCAAGTGGGCACAGTATACGTTGTGAGCCTGACACGAAAAAGCAGACTGATGTTTCACAGTCCAAAAAGTTTTTTTTTTTAAATGTACACTTACACTACTATTAAACAAGATTTGAGTAGTGGCACTGGGCAAGTGGGCACAGTATACGCTGTGAGCCTGACACAAAAAAGCAGACTGATGTTTAACAGTCCAAAAAGTTTTTTTTTTTAAATGTACACTTACACTACTATTAAACAAGATATGAGTGGTGGCACTGGGCAAGTGGGCACAGTATACGCTGTGAGCCTGACGCAAGAAAGCAGACTGATGTTTCACAGTCCAAAAAGGTTTTTTTTTTTAAATGTACACTTACACAACTATTAAACAAGATATGAGTGGTGGCACTGGGCAAGTGGGCACAGTATACGCTGTTAGCCTGACACAAAAAAGCAGACTGATGTTTCACAGTCCAAAAAGTTTTTTTTTTTTTTAAATGTACACTTACACTACTATTAAACAAGATATGAGTGGTGGCACTGGGCAAGTGGGCACAGTATATGCTGTGAGCCTGACACAAAAAAGCAGACTGATGTTTAACAGTCCAAAAAGTTTTTTTTTAAAATGTACACTTACACTACTATTAAACAAGATATGAGTGGTGGCACTGGGCAAGTGGGCACAGTATACGCTGTGAGCCTGACACAAAAAAGCAGACTGATGTTTCACATTCAAAAAGTTTTTTTTATTTTAAATGTACACTTACAATACTATTAAACAAGATATGAGTGGTGCCACTGGGCAAGTGGGCACAGTATACGCTGTGAGCCTGACACAAAAAAGCAGACTGATGTTTCACAGTCAAAAAAGTTTTTTTTTTTTTAAATGTACACTTACACTACAATTAAACAAGATATGAGTGGTGGCACTGGGCAAGTGGGCACAGTATACGCTGTTAGCCTAACACAAAAAAGCAGACTGATGTTTCACAGTCCAAAAAGTTTTTTTTTTTTAAATGTACACTTAAACTACTATTAAACAAGATATGAGTGGTGGCACTGGGCAAGTGGGCACAGTATACGCTGTGAGCCTGACACAAAAAAGCAGACTGATGTTTCACAGTCCAAAAAGGTTTTTTTTTTTAAATGTACACTTACACAACTATTAAACAAGATATGAGTGGTGGCACTGGGCAAGTGGGCACAGTATACGCTGTGAGCCTGACACAAAAAAGCAGACTGATGTTTAACAGTCCAAAAAGTTTTTTTTTTAAATGTACACTTACACTACTATTAAACAAGATATGAGTGGTGGCACTGGGCAAGTGGGCACAGTATACGCTGTGAGCCTGACACAAAAAAGCAGACTGATGTTTAACAGTCCAAAAAGTTTTTTTTTTTAATGTACACTTACACTACTATTAAACAAGATATGAGTGGTGGCACTGGGCAAGTGGGCACAGTATACGCTGTGAGCCTGACACAAAAAAGCAGACTGATGTTTCACAGTCAAAAAAGTTTTTTTTTTTTTTAAATGTACACTTACACTACTATTAAACAAGATATGAGTGGTGCCACTGGGCAAGTGGGCACAGTATACGCTTTGAGCCTGACACAAAAAAGCAGACTGATGTTTCACAGTCAAAAAAGTTTTTTTTTTTTAAATGTACACTTACACTACTATTAAACAAGATATGAGTGGTGGCACTGGGCAAGTGGGCACAGTATACGCTGTGAGCCTGACACAAAAAAGCAGACTGATGTTTCACAGTCCAAAAAGGTTTTTTTTTTTTAAATGTACACTTACACAACTATTAAACAAGATATGAGTGGTGGCACTGGGCAAGTGGGCACAGTATACGCTATGAGCCTGACACAAAAAGCAAACTGATGTTTAACAGTCCAAAAAGTTTTTTTTTTTTAAATGTACACTACTATTAAACAAGATATGAGTGGTGGCACTGGGCAAGTGGGCACAGTATACGCTGTGAGCCTGACACAAAAAAGCAGACTGATGTTTAACAGTCCAAAAAGTTTTTTTTTTTAAATGTACACTTACACTACTATTAAACAAGATATGAGTGGTGGCACTGGGCAAGTGGGCACAGTATACGCTGTGAGCCTGACACAAAAAAGCAGACTGATGTTTCACAGTCAAAAAAGTTTTTTTTTTTTTTTTTTAAATGTACACTTACACTACTATTAAACAAGATATGAGTGGTGCCACTGGGCAAGTGGGCACAGTATACGCTTTGAGCCTGACACAAAAAAGCAGACTGATGTTTCACAGTCAAAAAAGTTTTTTTTTTTTTAAATGTACACTTACACTACTATTAAACAAGATATGAGTGGTGGCACTGGGCAAGTGGGCACAGTATACGCTGTGAGCCTGACACAAAAAAGCAGACTGATGTTTCACAGTCCAAAAAGGTTTTTTTTTTAAATGTACACTTACACAACTATTAAACAAGATATGAGTGGTGGCACTGGGCAAGTGGGCACAGTATACGCTGTGAGCCTGACACAAAAAAGCAGACTGATGTTTCACAGTCCAAAAAGTTTTTTTTTTTTTTTTTAAATGTACACTTACACTACTATTAAACAAGATATGAGTGGTGGCACTGGGCAAGTGGGCACAGTATATGCTGTGAGCCTGACACAAAAAAGCAGACTGATGTTTAACAGTCCAAAAAGTTTTTTTTTTAAATGTACACTTACACTACTATTAAACAAGATATGAGTGGTGGCACTGGGCAAGTGGGCACAGTATACGCTATGAGCCTGACACAAAAAGCAAACTGATGTTTAACAGTCCAAAAAGTGTTTTGTTTTTTTAAATGTACACTACTATTAAACAAGCTATGAGTGGTGGCACTGGGCAAGTTGGCACATTATACGCCGTAAGCCTGACACACGCTGGCAGGCAGGCAACTGCAATTAGATTACACAAGCAGACTGATGTTTCACAGTCAAAAAAGTTAAATTTACACTACTGTTACACCAGATATGAGTGGTGGCACTGGGCAAGTGGGAACATTTTACGCTTTGAGCCTGGCACACACGCTGGCAGGCAGGCAACTGCAATTAGATTACACAAGCAGACTGATGTTTCACAGTCAAAAAAGTTAAATTTACACTACTGTTACACCAGATATGAGTGGTGGCACTGGGCAAGTGGGAACATTTTACGCTGTGAGCCTGGCACACACGCTGGCAGGCAGGCAACTGCAATTAGATTACACAAGCAGACTGATGTTTCATAGTCAAAATTTTTTTATTTTTTTTTAAATTTACACTACTGTTACATCAGATATGAGTGGTGGCACTGGGCAAGTGGGCACACTATACGCTGTGAGCCTGGCACACACGCTGGCAGGCAGGCAACTGCAATTAGATTACACAGGGAAAAAAAACAGCCCTAAAAAGGGCTTTTTGGGGTGCTGTCCTTACAACAGAGATCAGATGAGTCCTTCAGGACTGTAGTGGACACTGAATACACTAGCCTAGCTATAAATTTCCCTATTAATCAGCAGCAGCTACACTGTCCCTCCTCTCCCTAAGAATGCAGCTTCCGAATTAATCTAAATTGGATGCTGTCCAGGAGGTAGGAGGGTCTGGGAGGGAGGGTCTGCTGCTGATTGGCTGGAATGTGCCTGCTGACTGTGAGGTACAGGGTCAAAGTATTACTAAATGATGACGAATAGGGGGCGGATCGAACATCGCATATGCTATGCTATGCTATGTACGCCGGGAACTATTCAACATCTCTAGTCTTTTACAGAGTTCCAGCACCATGCCCCAAATACCATCCAAGCACTGCCTATCAGTGAATTCTTAGGCATGAGAAGAAATTGCTCAACAGCAAGTAATTATAAACAGAGAGCTAAAGAATTAAAAGAAGGACTCATTGCAAGAGAATACAGTAACAGAGCGATAAAAAAAGCTGAATTTAGAGCAAGAACCACACCAAGAGAATCACTGCTTAAAATGAAACCAAAGAAAATGGACAATAAATAAGATTAATAACAACATATAATCCCAACTCTAGGAAAATGTTGAAGGTCCTAAACTAAAATTGGCACATTTGGAAATCTGATCCAAATCTAGCAAACGTTTTAGGTGACAATGTCCAAGTTTGATTATAGAAGGGCTAAAAACCTAAAGGACATAATCAGCCCTAGTCACTTTAAAGGACAATGAACAAAAACGTCAGTAAAATCCGGTTAGTTTAAATGTGGCACATGCAGTACATGTAGTTCGATGCTCAAAATCAGTACCTTTACTGATTGATTCATCAAAAGTTATAAAATAAATACATACATTGATTGCCACACAGAAGGAGTGATCTACGCCTTAAAATGTAAATGTGAAAAATTTTATGTTAGAATGACAACTAGAAAGATCAGAACTCGACTCCAAGAACACCTAAGAAATATCAAAAAAATGCCAAAAAAGATCTTAGAGATGGCAAAAAAATCACCTCAGTAGCGAGGCATTTTCTACAAAACCATCAGTCTAAACCGTCTGAAGTGAAGTGCTTTGGTATTCAAAAGATTACCCTAAGAATTAGAGGAGGTAACCTAGAGAAATCATTACTCTGGGCTGAAACCAAGTCGATTTATCTACTAAATTCGGTCCAACCTTATGGGTTCAATGAACACAACAATTATAGTCCATTTTTATAATAACAATACAAATTACAATAACAAATTTGATTTATACATACTGTTTTAAAAATATGTTTTAGTGGCACCTAAGATTATACACAAAGATGCATCTAATGATCAAATTACATAATTATCTCTATGACAACTTACTCACATTAATATGTGACAATGATAAGAATTTAAAACATGAACATGTCCAAGATATATATGGATATGTCCAAACAATACTAAAGATTATCACCTTTACATTAACTTAAGTGAGACAAAATAGAGTTATGTAAATATCTAGTACAAGACATTTTCAGATAAATTGAGAAATACCATCTCAAAATATATACTAGCAAACTAAATTATATATTTTTTTTAAAATATTGCTATAGAAATATGGTGCATTGGCAGTTAAATCATGGATAGATGGCAATAATAATAAAACTACATTAGTGTCAAAATAGTTCACTCTGATTAATAAGGAAAGATGATATGAACTTAAAGGGACAGTCTACACCAGAATTTTTATTGTTTTAAAACATAGATAATCCCTTTATTACCCATTCCCCAGTTTTGTATAACCAACACAGTTATATGAATATACTTTTTTTTTTTAAAATCATTTTTTATTGATGTATTAAAAAACAGAAACATCAAAACAGAAAATATGTCCAGACACATAGCAGAGTTGGTAATAGCAGTAACACAATGCTCATACAAGAGATATACATAAACTCAGATATTGAAATACAAATATCGCCATTATAGGCTCCATATTTAATCTGTAACAGTGCTATGAGCTAACAGGCGAAGACTTTTATTATACAAATAGTTACTGAGATAGGCAAAAATATTAAATCTAAAACTGCAATCATAGAATGTATGATATTTAGGTTTAACCAAATGGTATAATAGTATACGCCAAGAATTAGTGTCAAGGACATATTATAATGAGACCTCGGGTTTTTAACCTGTCACTTGGTAAGGATAGGAATAGTCCCCCAATTGCAGAGGTAATTCAACGGTTGTTAATCTGTTTTAGGCTAATTGACGCAAAATGGGGGATTAGCAACATGGGTTTATGTTTTAAGGGAGGGGGAGGGAAGTTCAGTGGGCCAGAGCTGCTCAAAGTGAAAGAGGAGAATGGGGGGGAGGGCGGAGCCAACTAGGGTGTCTGTCCTGTATAATCTTGGGTTCCTTATAAGTGGGGGTAACTCCGGTTAAAGTTATATAGAAGGGGGAATAGAAATACGTATATGGAATGTAGGTGACTTAAGCAAGTGCCCCTCTCCTGGGGAAATACCAACTATAGGCGATGTAGGTAAAATGAATAGGGGTATGACCCGCAGGCAATAAGTAACAGCGGGAAAGGGAAGAGAGGGGCCCAGTAGGAATAATCTTCAAAATAGCCTACATAAAAGCAGTACAAGTAACTGGAGATATAAATATAATAAGGCTGGTGAAATGTTCCCTACTCGTAGCATTGTTAACTACTAACAGCAAGCACATAGCGTACTATGAGAAACAACACATATGTATCAGAAGCTGCCCTGCCCAGCGTTAGGATAAATGAGTAAATGAACATCATACAAACTTAAAATAAATATTTAATATTAGTGTATGATAATCAGTTAGCAGTATGTCACTAGGGTTTATCATAGTTAGTATAAGATAGCTATATTCTGTGATGAATGTAAACATATTTAACTAATCCTTTGAGCTCAGGCATAGAGAGCAATAAAACATATTTCAGTCCCCTTTCTTCCACTCCCTCTTATAAACGTGGAATAGCAAAGTTTACACCTCTAACCTAAAGATGTCAAGCTTTATATGATTGCGCAATACTTTAGGTGAATACAGGGAATGGCTTTTAGCTTGTTAGGTGTGTTGGGAATAGAGCAAGAAGGTGTGATTCCAGATATACTTATATGTAGAAGAAGAGAAACTGATACATATAATATATCCTTTGATGCATACATTCTAATAAGGGTATAACACGCATAGCATAGTATAGAAGATATAGTACTTAATATGAATGCAGAAGAGTGACACATATTCATCTGAACATTGCAAACATCAGCGCTACTGGGTGCCTAAATTAAGGCTTCTCCCTGTTGGGTCGGTACTGTAGGTTAACTACAAGTGAATAGGGCTCTATAATACCCTAGGATATACGGGAATCACTGCCTATAACACCCCAGTATAATGGTACAAAACATTAGCTAACATATTTGAAGAAAACTAATTATTCTAATAACCTGGTTTAGGGTGAAAGAAAAATATAGGAAGTTAACATTAACACTATGATAGTATGAAGCTTTCCCTAGACTGACATGTAAATATGCTTCTACTTACAGCTATGAAGCAATTGTACAGTAATTGCAATACTCTAGCATTGGGACCATAAATATACAAGTGGCACAGGGAGTATGTACTTATCCTAGGTGATACTCATGAACTACCCAAATGTTAACTCATATGAACAGAAAAACAGCGCTATAAACATATGGCTATAGGCCAATTAGCTTTCTCAAACAGTCCTCTAAACATATCTATATAAGAAAACGTTTGGAGTGCATACAAAAAGGAACAGCTAGCTAGGTGTTTAATATAATAACTAAGAACCATGTCCTAAAATACATTACGCCAAAGATACGTGCTCAGTCTGTGTTGTCAAACCGGTTGGTTTTCATGTGCAACAGCGTCTCTGCGATATGAAATGACAAGTCTCTACTGCTGCTGACAGTCAGTGATCAGCCCAAGAGTGGCTATATCTAACTTAGCCGACACCTGTCTTGCAGTTCATCAGGGGTCTTCAGCGTGCTTTTAGCATGATGTTCCAAGGATCCCTCAACTCTGACGGTAGTAGAAAGTACTGGGCATCATTCTCTCCCTCCGTAAGCAGGAACTTAATGTTTGTCTGAGGGGGTAACACAGTGCAGCGAATACCTAAGAGGTGCTGGGCTAGGACCAAATTCGCTGTGACACCGTGAGCTCCTATGTAGATGTAGGGATCCTGTATGTCAAGGGTAGAGGCGTGAGCAGTGGGGAGGTAAACCGGGCAGATATCACCTGTTTGCTGTAGCTCGGGTAAAGGTGCGTCCACATCCAAAGACTGGGGCCTCCAAACTGCCGGTAACGGATGAAGCTCGCTCGCATCTCTCCGCTGGCTTATGTGTAAGTGAGCCACGGAGGGGAAGTTATCAACGCGTCTACTTTACCAGCCTTCGCCGGTTCAATGCGCCTGCCAAAGCTCGCCTACCATCGCCGCCGCGGACCTGAATACATTCGCCTAAGTTATCAATAAAGCTGTCAAAAAGCCGCGCACCAAGTACTGGCCGATGAGCAGCGGACTGTGAGAGTTATCACTCATCCGATCTCACTGCTTTTCAGCTTTTTTTACAGCTTTATTACAGCATCCACACTAACTACACTGTTCTACCCCCTATACTGGCGCCCCCGGAGCCCCCCGCAACTAAATAAAGTTATTAACCCCTAAACCGCCACTCCTAGACCCCGCCGCAACTATTATAAATGTATTAACCCCTAAACCGCCGCTCCCGGACACCGCCGCCACCTACATTATACCTAGTAACCCCTATCCTGCCCCACCATACCGTAGCCCTCTATAATAAAGTTATTAACTCCTATCCTGCTGATCCCGCACCTCGTCACAACTAAATAAATAGTTTAACCCCTGAACCGCCGCTCCCGGACCCCGCTGTGACCTATATTAAACTTATTAACCACTAATCTGCCCCCCTACACCGTCGCCACCTATAATACATGTATTAACCCCTATCCTGCCCCCACTACACCGCCGCCACTGTAATAAATTTATTAACCCCTAAACCTAAGTCTAACCCTAACCCTAGCACCCCCTAACTTAAATATTAATTAAATACATCTAAATAATATTTCTATTATTAACTAAGTTAATCGTATTTAAAACTAAATACTTACCTTTAAAATAAACCCTAATATAGCTACAATATAAATAATAATTATATTGTAGCTATCTTAGGATTTTTTTTTATTTTACAGGAATCTTTCAATTTATTTTAACTAGGTACAATAGCTATTAAATAGTTATTAACTATTTAATAGCTACCTAGCTAAAATAAAGAGAAATTAACCTGTAAAATAAAAACTAACCAAAGCTACAATTACACCTAATACTACACTATACTTAAATAAATTATTCCTATTTAAAACTAAATACTTACCTGTAAAATAAACCCTAAGATAGCTACAATGTAATTAATAATTACATTGTAGCTATTTTAGGATTTATATTTATTTTACAGGTAACTTTGTATTTATTTTAGCTAGTTAGAATAGTTATTAAATAGTTATTAACTATTTAATAACTACCTAGCTAAAAGAAATACAAAATGACCTGTAAAATAAATCCTAACCTAAGTTACAATTAAACCTAACACTACACTATCATTAAATTAATTAAATAAATTAACTACAAATAACTACAATTAAATACAATTACATAAACTAACTAAAGTACAAAAAAAAAAATAAGTTACAAAAAATAAAAAAAATAAGTTACAAACATTTAAAAAATATTACAACAATTTTAAGCTAATTACACCTAATCTAAGCCCCCTAATAAAAAACAAAGCCCACCAAAATAAAAAAATGCCCTACCCTATTCTAAATTTAAAAAGTTCAAAGCTCTTTTACCTTACCAGCCCTTAAAAGGGCCTTTTGCGGGACATGCTCCCAAAAAAACTGCTCTTTTGCCTGTAAAAGAAAAATACAACCCCCCCAACATTAAAACCCACCACCCACATACCCCTAATCTAACCCAAACCCCCCTTAAATAAACCTAACACTACCACCTGAAGATCATCCTACCTTGAGTTGTCTTCAGCCAGCCGACCCACCGATGGAACCGAAGAGGAGATCCAGAGCGGCAGAAGTTATCCTCCAAGGGGCGCTGAAGAAATCTTCCATCCGATGAAGTCATCATCCAGGCGGTGCTGAAGAAGGCTTCCATCCGAGCGATGTCATCTTCCAAGCGGTGCTGAAGAAGTCTTCCATCCGGGGCGATGTCATTTTCCAAGCGGGGTCTTCAATTTTCTTTCTTCAGGATCCATCTTCATTCCGCCGACGCGGAACATCCTTCTTCCCCGACGGACTAACGATGAATGAAGGCTCCTTTAAGGGACGTCATCCAAAATGGCGTCCCTTCAATTCCGATTGGCTGATAGGATTCTATCAGCCAATCGGAATTAAGGTAGGAAAAATCTGATTGGCTGATTGAATCAGCCAATCAAATTGAGCTCGCATTCTATTGGATGATCGAAACAGCCAATAGAATGCAAGCTCAATCTGATTGGCTGATTGGATCAGCCAATCGGATTGAACTTCAATCTGATTGGCTGATTCAATAAGCCAATCAGATTTTTCTTACCTTAATTCCAATTGGCTGATAGAATCCTATCAGCCAATCGGAATTGAAGGGACGCCATCTTGGATAACGTCCCTTAAAGGAGCCTTCATTCGTCGTTAGTCCGTCGGGGAAGAAGGATGTTCCGCGTCGGCGGGATGAAGATGGATCCTGAAGAAAGAAGATTGAAGATCCCGCTTGGAAGATGACATTGCCCGGATGGAAGACTTCTTCAGCGCCGCTTGGAAGAAGACATCGCCCGGATTGAAGACTTCTTCAGCGCCGCCTGGATGATGACTTCATCGGATGGAAGACTTCTTCAGCGCCCCTTGGAGGATCACTTCTGCCGCTCCGCATCTCCTCTTCGGTTCCATCGGTGGGTCGGCTGGCTGAAGACAACTCAAGGTAGGATGATCTTCAGGGGGGTAGTGTTAGGTTTATTTAAGGGGGGTTTGGGTTAGATTAGGGGTAGGTGGGTGGTGGGTTTTAATGTTGGGGATGTTGTATTTTTCTTTTACAGGCAAAAGAGCTGAATTCTTTGGGGCATGCCCCGCAAAAGGCCCTTTTAAGGGCTGGTAAGGTAAAAGAGCTTTGAACTTTTTTAATTTAGAATAGGGTAGGGATTTTTTTTATTTTGGGGGTCTTTGTTATTTTATTAGGGGGCTTAGATTAGGTGTAATTAGCTTAAACCAGCCCCCACTGCTAATATTCCTACAAATACTAGAAGCTATTTTAACCCCTTCACTGCAGAGGGAATGACCACTTATACAACCTCACATCTGCACTCCTTAAGACCCCTATAATAATAAAACTACATTAGTGTCAAAATAGATCACTCTGATTAATAAGGAAAGATGATATGAACTTAAAGGGACAGTCTACACCAGAATTTTTATTGTTTTAAAACATAGATAATCCCTTTATTACCCGTTCCCCAGTTTTGCATAACCAACACAGTTATATGAATATACTTTTTTTTTTTTAAATAATTTTTTATTGATGTAATAAAAAACAGAAACATCAAAACAGAAAATATGTCCAGACACATAGCAGAGTTGGTAATAGCAATAACACAATGCTCATACAAGAGATATACATAAACTCAGATATTGAAATACAAATATCGCCATTATAGGCTCCATATTTAATCTGTAACAGTGCTATGAGCTAACAGGCGAAGACTTTTATTATACAAATAGTTACTGAGATAGGCAAAAATATTAAATCTTAAACTGCAATCATAGAATGTATGATATTTAGGTTTAACCAAATGGTATAATAGTATACGCCAAGAATTAGTGTCAATGACATATTATAATGAGACCTCGGGTTTTTAACCTGTCACTTGGTAAGGATAGGAATAGTCCCCCAATTGCAGAGGTAATTCAACGGTTGTTAATCTGTTTTAGGCTAATTGACGCAAAATGGGGGATTAGCAACATGGGTTTATGTTTTAAGGGAGGGGGAGGGAAGTTCAGTGGGCCAGAGCTGCTCAAAGTGAAAGAGGAGAATGGGGGGGAGGGCGGAGCCAACTAGGGTGTCTGTCCTGTATAATCTTGGGTTCCTTATAAGTGGGGGTAACTCCGGTTAAAGTTATATAGAAGGGGGAATAGAAATACGTATATGGAATGTAGGTGACTTAAGCAAGTGCCCCTCTCCTGGGGAAATACCAACTATAGGCGATGTAGGTAAAATGAATAGGGGTATGACCCGCAGCGGGAAAGGGAAGAGAGGGGCCCAGTAGGAATAATCTTCAAAATAGCCTACATAAAAGCAGTACAAGTAACTGGAGATATAAATATAATAAGGCTGGTGAAATGTTCCCTACTCGTAGCATTGTTAACTACAAACAGCAAGCACATAGCGTACTATGAGAAACAACACATATGTATCAGAAGCTGCCCTGCCCAGCGTTAGGATAAATGAGTAAATGAACATCATACAAACTTAAAATAAATATTTAATATTAGTGTATGATAATCAGTTAGCAGTATGTCACTAGGGTTTATCATAGTTAGTATAAGATAGCTATATTCTGTGATGAATGTAAACATATTTAACTAATCCTTTGAGCTCAGGCATAGAGAGCAATAAAACATATTTCAGTCCCCTTTCTTCCACTCCCTCTTGTAAACGTGGAATAGCAAAGTTTACACCTCTAACCTAAAGATGTCAAGCTTTATATGATTGCGCAATACTTTAGGTGAATATAGGGAATGGCTTTTAGCTTGTTAGGTGTGTTGGGAATAGAGCAAGAAGGTGTGATTCCAGATATACTTATATGTAGAAGAAGAGAAACTGATACATATAATATATCCTTTGATGCATACATTCTAATAAGGGTATAACATGCATAGCATAGTATAGAAGATATAGTACTTAATATGAATGCAGAAGAGTGACACATATTCAACTGAACATTGCAAACATCAGCGCTAATGGGTGCCTAAATTAAGGCTTCTCCCTGTTGGGTCAGTACTGTAGGCTAACTACAAGTGAATAGGGCTCTATAATACCCTAGGATATACGAGAATCACTGCCTATAACACCCCAGTATAATGGTACAAAACATTAGCTAACATATTTGAAGAAAACAAATTATTCTAATAACCTGGTTTAGGGTGAAAGAAAAATATAGGAAGTTAACATTAACACTATGATAGTATGAAGCTTTCCCTAGACTGACATGTAAATATGCTTCTACTTACAGCTATGAAGCAATTGTACAGTAATTGCAATACTCTAGCATTGGGACCATAAATATACAAGTGGCACAGGGAGTATGTACTTATCCTAGGTGATACTCATGAACTACCCTAATGTTAACTCATATGAACAGAAAAACAGCGCTATAAACATATGGCTATAGGCCAATTAGCTTTCTCAAACAGTCCTCTAAACATATCTATATAAGAAAACGTTTGGAGTGCATACAAAAAGGAACAGCTAGCTAGGTGTTTAATATAATAACTAAGAACCATGTCCTAAAATACATTACACCAAAGATACGTGCTCAGTCTGTGTTGTCAAACCGGTTGGTTTTCATGTGCAACAGAGTCTCTGCGATATGAAACGACAAGTCTCTACTGCTGCTGACAGTCAGTGATCAGCCCAAGAGTGGCTATATCTAACTTAGCCGACACCTGTCTTGCAGTTCATCAGGGGTCTTCAGCGTGCTTTTAGCATGATGTTCCAAGGATCCCCCAACTCTGTCGGTAGTAGAAAGTACTGGGCATCATTCTCTCCCTCCGTAAGCAGGAACTTAATGTTTGTCTGAGGGGGTAACACAGTGCAGCGAATACCTAAGAGGTGCTGGGCTAGGACCAAATTCGCTGTGACACCGTGAGCTCCCATGTAGATGTAGGGATCCTGTATGTCAAGGGTAGAGGCGTGAGCAGTGGGGAGGTAAACCGGGCAGATATCACC
This sequence comes from Bombina bombina, assembly GCF_027579735.1. NCBI lineage: Eukaryota > Metazoa > Chordata > Amphibia > Anura > Bombinatoridae > Bombina > Bombina bombina. The sequence continues at coordinate 1,196,294,704 of NC_069500.1, forward strand.
TGTTTGCTGTAGCTCGGGTAAAGGTGCGTCCACATCCAAAGACTGGGGCCTCCAAACTGCCGATAACGGACGAAGCTCGCTCGCATCTCTCCGCTGGCTTATGTGTAAGTGAGCCACGGAGGGGAAGTTATCAACACGTCTACTTTACCTGCCTTCACCGGTTCAATACGCCTGCCTAAGCTCCCCTACCATCGCCGCCGCGGACCTGAATACATTCGCCTAAGTTATCAATAAAGCTGTCAAAAAGCCGCGCACCAAGTACTGGCCGATGAGCAGCGGACTGTGAGAGTTATCACTCATCCGATCTCGCTGCTTTTCAGCTTTTTTACAGCTTTATTGCTAGCCTGTCACTAAGCACCCACACTAACTACACTGTTCTACCCCCTATACTGGCGCCCCCGGAGCCCCCCGCAACTAAATAAAGTTATTAACCCCTAAACCGCCACTCCTAGACCCCGCCGCAACTCTTATAAATGTATTAGCCCCTAAACCGCTGCTCCCGGACACCGCCGCCACCTACATTATACCTAGTAACCCCTATCCTGCCCCACCATACCGTAGCCCTCTATTATAAAGTTATTAACTCCTATCCTGCTGATCCCGCACCTCGCCACAACTAAATAAATAGTTTAACCCCTGAACTGCCGCTCCCGGACCCCGCCGCGACCTATATTAAACTTATTAACCCCTAATCTGCCCCCCTACACCGTCGCCACCTATAATACATGTATTAACCCCTATCCTGCCCCCACTACACCGCCGCCACTGTAATAAATTTATTAACCCCTAAACCTAAGTCTAACCCTAGCACCCCCCTAACTTAAATATTAATTAAATACATCTAAATAATATTTCTATTATTAACTATGGCCTAGATTTAGAGTTTGGCGTTAGCCGTGAAAACCAGCGTTAGAGGCTCCTAACGCTGGTTTTAGGCTACCGCTGGTATTTGGAGTCACTCAAAATAGGGTCTAACGCTCAGTTTTCTGCCGCGACTTTTCCATACCGCAGATCCCCTTACGTCAATTGCGTATCCTATCTTTTCAATGGGATCTTTCTAACTCCGGTATTTAGAGTCGTGTCTGAAGTGAGCGTTAGACATCTAACGACAAAACTCCAGCCGCAGGAAAAAAGTCAGTAGTTAAGAGCTTTCTGGGCTAACGCCGGTTTATAAAGCTCTTAACTACTGTACTATAAAGTACACTAACACCCATAAACTACCTATGTACCCCTAAACCGAGGTACCCCCACATTGCCGACACTGGAATAAATTTTTTTAACCCCTAATCTGCCGACCGCCACCTACGTTATCCTTATGTACCCCTAATCTGCTGCCCCTAACACCGCCGACCCCTATATTATATTTATTAACCCCTAATCTGCCCCCCACAACGTCGCCTCCATCTGCCTACACTTATTAACCCCTAATCTGCCGACCGCAAAGCGCCGCCACCTACGTTATCCTTATGTACCCCTAATCTGCTGCCCCTAACACCGCCGACCCCTATATTATATTTATTAACCCCTAATCTGCCCCCCACAACGTCGCCTCCACCTGCCTACACTTATTAACCCCTAATCTGCCGAGCGGACCTGAGCGCTACTATAATAAAGTTATTAACCCCTAATCCGCCTCACTAACCCTATAATAAATAGTATTAACCCCTAATCTGCCCTCCCTAACATCGCCGACACCTAACTTCAATTATTAACCCCTAATCTGCCGACCGGAGCTCACCGCTATTCTAATAAATGGATTAAACCCTAAAGCTAAGTCTAACCCTAACACTAACACCCCCCTAAGTTAAATATAATTTAAATCTAACGAAATAAATTAACTCTTATTAAATAAATTATTCCTATTTAAAGCTAAATACTTACCTGTAAAATAAATCCTAATATAGCTACAATATAAATTATAATTATATTGTAGCTATTTTAGGATTAATATTTATTTTACAGGTAACTTTGTATTTATTTTAACCAGGTACAATAGCTATTAAATAGTTAAGAACTATTTAATAGCTAAAATAGTTAAAATAATTACAAATTTACCTGTAAAATAAATCCTAACCTAAGTTACAATTAAAACTAACACTATACTATCAATAAATTAATTAAATAAAATACCTACAATTACCTACAATTAACCTAACACTACACTATCAATAAATTAATTAAATAAACTACCTACAATTAACCTAACACTACACTATCAATAAATTAATTAAATACAATTCCTACAAATAAATACAAATAAATAAACTTGCTAAAGTACAAAAAATAAAAAAGAACTAAGTTACAAAAAATAAAAAAATATCTACAAACATAAGAAAAATATTACAACAATTTTAAACTAATTACACCTACTCTAAGCCCCCTAATAAAACAACAAAGCCCCCCAAAATAAAAAATGCCCTACCCTATTCTAAATTACTAAAGTTAAAAGCTCTTTTACCTTACCAGCCCTGAACAGGGCCCTTTGCGCGGCATGCCCCAAGAAGTTCAGCTCTTTTGCCTGTAAAAAAAAAACATACAATACCCCCCCCCAACATTACAACCCACCACCCACATACCCCTAATCTAACCCAAACCCCCCTTAAATAAACCTAACACTAAGCCCCTGAAGATCATCCTACCTTGTCTTCACCTCACCAGGTATCACCGATCCGTCCTGGCTCCAAAATCTTCATACAACCCAAGCGGGGGTTGGCGATCCATCATCCGGTGCCTGAAGAGGTCCAGAAGAGGCTCCAAAGTCTTCATCCTATCCGCGAAGAAGAGGCGATCCGGACCGGCAACCATCTTGATCCAAGCGGCATCTTCTATCTTCATCCGATGACGACCGGCTCCATCCTGAAGACCTCCACCGCGGACCCATCTTCTTCCGGCGACGTCCAACTGCAGAATGACGGTTCCTTTAAGGGACGTCATCCAAGATGGCGTCCCTCGAATTCCGATTGGCTGATAGGATTCTATCAGCCAATCGGAATTAAGGTAGGAATATTCTGATTGGCTGATGGAATCAGCCAATCAGAATCAAGTTCAATCCGATTGGCTGATCCAATCAGACAATCAGATTGAGCTCGCATTCTATTGGCTGATAGGAACAGCCAATAGAATGCAAGCTCAATCTGATTGGCTGATTGGATCAGCCAATCGGATTGAACTTGATTCTGATTGGCTGATTCCATCAGCCAATCAGAATATTCCTACCTTAATTCCGATTGGCTGATAGAATCCTATCAGCCAATCGGAATTCGAGGGACGCCATCTTGGATGACGTCCCTTAAAGGAACCGTCATTCTGCAGTTGGACGTCGCCGGAAGAAGATGGGTCTGCGGTGGAGGTCTTCAGGATGGAGCCGGTCGTCATCGGATGAAGATAGAAGATGCCGCTTGGATCAAGTTGCCGGTCCGGATCGTCTCTTCTTCCCGGATAGGATGAAGACTTTGGAGCCTCTTCTGGACCTCTTCAGGCACCGGATGATGGATCGCCAACCCCCGCTTGGGTTGGATGAAGATTTTGGAGCCAGGACGGATCGGTGATACCTGGTGAGGTGAAGACAAGGTAGGATGATCTTCAGTGGCTTAGTGTTAGGTTTATTTAAGGGGGGTTTGGGTTAGATTAGGGGTATGTGGGTGGTTGGTTGTAATGTTGGGGGGGGTATTGTATGGTTTTTTTTTACAGGCAAAAGAGCTGAACTTCTTGGGGCATGCCCCGCAAAGGGCCCTGTTCAGGGCTGGTAAGGTAAAAGAGCTTTTAACTTTAGTAATTTAGAATAGGGTAGGGCATTTTTTATTTTGGGGGGCTTTGTTGTTTTATTAGGGGGCTTAGAGTAGGTGTAATTAGTTTAAAATTTTTGTAATATTTTTCTTATGTTTGTAGATATTTTTTTATTTTTTGTAACTTAGTTCTTTTTTATTTTTTGTACTTTAGCAAGTTTATTTATTTGTATTTATTTGTAGGAATTGTATTTAATTAATTTATTGATAGTGTAGTGTTAGGTTAATTGTAGGTAGTTTATTTAATTAATTTATTGATAGTGTTGTGTTAGGTTAATTGTAGGTAATTGTAGGTATTTTATTTAATTAATTTATTGATAGTATAGTGTTAGTTTTAATTGTAACTTAGGTTAGGATTTATTTTACAGGTAAATTTGTAATTATTTTAACTATTTTAGCTATTAAATAGTTCTTAACTATTTAATAGCTATTGTACCTGGTTAAAATAAATACAAAGTTACCTGTAAAATAAATATTAATCCTAAAATAGCTACAATATAATTATAATTTATATTGTAGCTATATTAGGATTTATTTTACAGGTAAGTATTTAGCTTTAAATAGGAATAATTTATTTAATAAGAGTTAATTTATTTAGTTAGATTTAAATTATATTTAATTTAGGGGGGTGTTAGTGTTAGGGTTAGATTTAGCTTTAGGGGTTAATCCATTTATTAGAATAGCGGTGAGCTCCGGTCGGCAGATTAGGGGTTAATAATTGAAGTTAGGTGTCGGCGATGTTAGGGAGGGCAGATTAGGGGTTAATACTATTTAATATAGGGTTAGTGAGGCGGATTAGGGGTTAATAACTTTATTATAGTAGCGCTCAGGTCCGGTCGGCAGATTAGGGGTTAATTATTGTAGGTAGGTGGAGGCGACATTGTGGGGGGCAGATTAGGGGTTAATAAATATAATATAGGGGTCGGCGATGTTAGGGAACCAGATTAGGGGTACATAGGGATAATGTAAGTAGCGGCGGTTTACGGAGCGGCAGATTAGGGGTTAAAAATAATATGCAGGGGTCAGCGATAGCGGGGGCGGCAGATTAGGGGTTAATAAGTGTAAGGTTAGGGGTGTTTAGACTCGAGGGTACATGTTAGAGTGTTAAGTGCAGACGTAGGAAGGGTTACCGCATAGCAAACAATGGGGCTGCGTTAGGAGCTGAACGCGGCTTTTTTGCAGGTGTTAGGTTTTTTTTCAGCTCAAACAGCCCCATTGTTTCTTATGGGAGAATCGTGCATGAGCACGTTTTTGAGGCTGGCCGCGTCCGTAAGCAACTCTGGTATCGAGAGTTGAAGCTGCGTTAAAAATGCTCTACGCTCCTTTTTTGGAGCCTAACGCAGCCTTTATGTGGACTCTCGATACCAGAGTTATTTTTATGGTGCGGCCAGAAAAAAGCCGGCGTTAGTTTTTCGGGTCGTTACCGACAAAACTCCAAATCTAGGCCTATGTTAATCGTATTTAAAACTAAATACTTACCTTTAAAATAAACCCTAATATAGCTACAATATAAATAATAATTATATTGTAGCTATCTTAGGATTTTTTTTATTTTACAGGAATCTTTCAATTTATTTTAACTAGGTACAATAGCTATTAAATAGTTATTAACTATTTAATAGCTACCTAGCTAAAATAAAGAGAAATTAACCTATAAAATAAAAACTAACCTAAGTTACAATTACACCTAACACTACTACACTATACTTAAATACATTATTCCTATTTAAAACTAAATACTTACCTGTAAAATAAACCCTAAGATAGCTACAATGTAATTAATAATTACATTGTAGCTATTTTAGGATTTATATTTATTTTACAGGTAACTTTGTATTTATTTTAGCTAGTTAGAATAGTTATTAAATAGTTATTAGCTATTTAATAACTACCTAGCTAAAAGAAATACAAAATTACCTGTAAAATAAATCCTAACCTAAGTTACAATTAAACCTAACACTACACTATCATTAAATTAATTAAATAAATTAACTACAAATAACTACAATTAAATACAATTACATAAACTAACTAAAGTACAAAAAAAAAAAAAAAGTTACAAACATTTAAAAAATATTACAACAATTTTAAGCTAATTACACCTAATCTAAGCCCCCTAATAAAATAACAAAGCCCACCAAAATAAAAAAATGCCCTACCCTATTCTAAATTTAAAAAGTTCAAAGCTCTTTTACCTTACCAGCCCTTAAAAGGGCCTTTAGCGGGGCATGCCCCCCAAAAAAATGCTCTTTTGCCTGTAAAAGAAAAATACAACCCCCCCAACATTAAAACCCACCACCCACATACCCCTAATCTAACCCAAACCCCCCTTAAATAAACCTAACACTACCCCCTGAAGATCATCCTACCTTGAGTTGTCTTCAGCCAGCCGACCTACCGATGGAACCGAAGAGGAGATCCAGAGCGGCAGAAGTGATCTTCCAAGGGGCGCTGAAGAAATCTTCCATCCGATGAAGTCATCATCCAGGCGGTGCTGAAGAAGGCTTCCATCCGAGCGATGTCATCTTCCAAGCGGCGCTGAAGAAGTCTTCCATCCGGGGCGATGTCATTTTCCAAGCGGGGTCTTCAATTTTCTTTCTTCAGGATCCATCTTCATCCCGCCGACGCGGAACATCCTTCTTCCCCGACGGACTAACGACGAATGAAGGCTCCTTTTAGGGACGTCATCCAAGATGGCGTCCCTTCAATTCCGATTGGCTGATAGGATTCTATCAGCCAATCAGAATTAAGGTAGGAAAAATCTGATTGGCTGATTGAATCAGCCAATCAGATTGAGCTCGCATTCTATTGGATGATCGGAACAGCCAATAGCATGCAAGCTCAATCTGATTGGCTGATTGGATCAGCCAATCGGATTGAACTTCAATCTGATTGGCTGATTCAATAAGCCAATCAGATTTTTCTTACCTTAATTCCGATTGCCTGATAGAATCCTATCAGCCAATCGGAATTGAAGGGACGCCATCTTGGATAACGTTCCTTAAAGGAGCCTTCATTCGTCGTTAGTCCGTCGCGGAAGAAGGATGTTCCGCGTCGGCGGGATGAAGATGGATCCTGAAGAAAGAAGATTGAAGACCCCGCTTGGAAGATGACATTGCCCGGATGGAAGACTTCTTCAGCGCCGCTTGGAAGAAGACATCGCCCGGATTGAAGACTTCTTCACCGCTGCCTGGATGATGACTTCATTGGATGGAAGACTTCTTCAGCGCCCCTTGGAGGATCACTTCTGCCGCTCCGCATCTCCTCTTCGGTTCCATCGGTGGGTCGGCTGGCTGAAGACAACTCAAGGTAGGATGATCTTCAGGGGGGTAGTGTTAGGTTTATTTAAGGGGGGTTTGGGTTAGATTAGGGGTAGGTGGGTGGTTGGTTTTAATGTTGGGGATGTTGTATTTTTCTTTTACAGGCAAAAGAGCTGAATTCTTTGGGGCATGCCCCGCAAAAGGCCCTTTTAAGGGCTGGTAAGGTAAAAGAGCTTTGAACTTTTTTAATTTAGAATAGGGTAGGGATTTTTTTTATTTTGGGGGGCTTTGTTATTTTATTAGGGGGCTTAGATTAGGTGTAATTAGCTTAAACCAGCCCCCACTGCTAATATTCCTACAAATACTAGAAGCTATTTTAACCCCTTCACTGCAGAGGGAATGACCACCTATACAACCTCACATCTGCACTCCTTAAGACCCCAAAAAGCGGTCGCAGCACTCAGTCCCTCACTAGTGGCTACCCTAAAATCACTCAGCATTTTCAAAGGGACCGACAGGGGCTGTCGTGGAGGAAAATCAAAATTTAAAGTTCTATATCCTGACACTATCACAGCTGCCCCACCATCCTGTCCACCCACAAGCCCAATTGAAGTGATCCAACCTAAAAGCCACAAAAACCGCACTATCAAATCAAGAAAATCTCTTTGTGTGATCCCTATTAGAAGACACGTTGTCTCCAAAGTACAGAGCAAAAACTCAGAATCCCAAGACTGTCCTATCAGAGCAATCCTATGCAATGCCAGATCAATAAAGAACAAAACAGCTATTATTTCCGAATGTTATTGAAACATGTGAATTAGCATGCATTACAGAATCATGGTTAGATGAAAATGCAGGGCCTATTCTAGAGGCAGCTATTCCAGACAATTACACAGTGTTCCACCGCCCGAGACAAGATCGCAAGGGAGGCGGAGTTATGATCTGTGCAAAATCATCCTTAAATCCCAGACCAATATCAGTCCACAAAACCCAATCTTTTGAATGTGTAGCTGCCAGCCTCTCAATAGAGAGAGGATTCCGAATACTGCTAATATACAGACCCCCAGGAGATGGGAAGAGATTTCTTCAGGAACTCCCAGACCTTTTGGCTGGCTTAATCCTTGAACACCCCAGATGGCTTATATTAGGAGACATTAACACTTGGATCTCCTCAGCTTGATGAGTACACTCGGCTTTACACAAATCGTCACCACTCTCACCCACAGAAAAGTTCATACACTTGATCTAGTGTTTCAGTCTGGACTAGAAGTGTCACCAGTAACTGTAAACCCAGTTACCGGGTCAGACCACCACTCCATTCACTTCTCCATTGTATCACAATCAACCAGACACCAGCCTCAGAACCTGGTCAAACACCGCTCATTAAAAGGGGTGACACCACTGGATGTAGCATCACATATGGATCTAAGTGAACTAATGGGCACCTGCGAAGACCCCAGCTCCTTAGTCCGACTCTACAACAAAACCATGAGAGACACCCTAGAAAGCATTGCACCAACTCACATACGCACTGTCCAAACCCACAACCATGCACCGTGGTTTGATAGCTCCATCAGAGAAATGAAAAGAACAGGACGTAAGCTAGAGAAAGTGGCGCAGAACACATGATCCAGAGGATAAAGCCGCTCTTACCAAACATCTAAATAAATATCAATCCAAGATAACTCAGAAAAAATCTTCATTTTTATCACGTGAAATTGCACTCTCCCACAATAGACCCAGGCAACTGTTTTGCACAGTAGAAAGGCTCTGCAAACCAGCATGCATGCTTAGCCCCACCAACTTTTCTCAGGATAAATGTGAAGCATTTGCAAACTTCTTCAGAGACAAGATTTCCTCAATCCGAACTGCTATCACAGCAGGCCAAACAGTTACACACCAGAACCACTACAATGGAATGCCAGACTGCCCCAGTTTATGGTCCACTTTTACAAATGTGGATATAAAAGAAGTTAAAAACACCATACAAAAGTGTCACCCTACTACGTGTGACTTAGACCCTGCTCCAACTCAGCTCATATCTGGATGCATTGAAACACTCACCCCAGTCCTCACAAAAATAATGCAGTGTTCACTAAAAACAGGAGACTTTCCAGATCCTCTAAAAGAAGCTGTGGTAAAACCACTCCTAAATAAACCTTTATTAGACCCAGACTGCATGACTAATTACAGACCGGTATCCAACCTCCCATTTCTGGGGAAAATAATTGAAAAAGTAGTGGCAACTCAACTGGAAGCCCATCTATCACGCCTAAACATATTCAATCCCTTCCAGTCAGGCTTCAGATGCCGCCACAGCACTGAAACAGCGCTAGTCCGAGTGCTAAATGATCTCCTCATGGCAAGAGACAAATGTGATTACTCCATTCTAATCCTCCTGGATCTCTCAGCTGCATTTGACACCATTGACCATAGGATTCTAATAGAGTGCTTGCAGTACATCTGTGGTCTAGATGGCACAGTCCTTAACTGGTTTAAATCCTTCCTCGCTGGTAGATCACAGAGAGTAATATCAGGATCAAGCTCATCAGCGCCAACAGAACTGGCCTGCGGAGTTCCACAAGGATCTATCCTTTCTCCCATGCTATTCGCAATTTACTTATTACCACTGAGGGATATCATTAACCGACATGGCCTAAGGTATCATTGTTATGCTGATGACACACAACTCTACTTCTCCTTTGCTCCAGATACTACAGACCCAGCATGCCGCATAAACAGTTGCTTAACAGACCTCATAGAATGGATGAATGCTAGCTGTCTGAAAGTGAACCCGGACAAAACAGAGTTACTCTTGGTGAGGGGACCCCGGGCATAAAAATATCCCACGATTTCCCAACTGGCCTGGAGCTTGGAGGTTCTGAACTCGTTAGTTCAGCAAAGGTACGAAACCTCGGAGTGCTGATTGACGCTGGACTATCTTTTAAACAGCAGATTTCCTCCATAATAAAATCTGCCTACTTTCATCTGAAAAACAAAGCCAGGATACACTTAATTCCACCGGATGATATGCCAACATTAATCCATGCATTTGTATCCTCTAGGCTAGATTACTGCAATGCACTTTACTTGGGCCTCCCAAAAAAAGAACTTCATCACCTTCAGACAGTACAAAACGCAGCAGCAAGACTATTGACCAATCAAACTCGCTCCTGCCAAATAACACCTGTTCTCCACTCCCTGCATTGGCTTCCAATTAAATGGCGAACATATTTTAAAATTGGCCTGCTGACCTTCAAAGCCTTAAACAACCAAGGCCCACAGTGCCTGAAAGAGCTCCTGACACGTTACATCCCATCCCGTTCACTTAGGTCAGCCAACACATCCCTCCTCTCAGTGCCAAGAATAAGGACAAACTCAGGCTCCAGAGCATTCTGCCACGCTGCGCCTACTTTCTGGAACTCTTTACCGTGTGCAATCAGAGAGGCACCGTCCTTACAGACTTTTAAAAAAAAGCTAAAGACCCACCTATTCCATCAGGCATTCAGTCCGCTTATCTGACCTTCAGAAACTCCTAACTTTTAAGTCTTATGTTGGTGCAGTATATTTGTAAAGTGCTTTGAGTCTCACAGGGAGAAAAGCGTTATATAAATCGCAAATTCTTATTATTATTATTATTATAAAATTGTTGTAATATTTTTTAAATGTTTGTAACTTATTTTTTTTATTTTTTGTACTTTAGTTAGTTTATGTAATTGTATTTAATTGTAGTTATTTGTAGTTAATTTATTTAATTAAAAAATATAAATCCTAAAATAGCTACAATGCAATTATAAATTACATTGTAGCTATCTTAAGGTTTATTTTATAGGTAAGTATGTAGTTTTTAAAAGTATAGTGTAGTGTTAGGTGTAATTGTAACTTAGGTTAGGATATATTTTACAGGTTAATTTCTCTTTATTTTAGCTAGGTAGCTATTAAATAGTTAATAACTATTTAATAGCTATTGAACCTGGTTAAAATAAATTGAAAGTTGCCTGTAAAATAAAAATAAATCCTAAGATAGCTACAATATAATTATTATTTATATTGTAGCTATATTAGGGTTTATTTTAAAGGTAAGTATTTAGTTTTAAATAGGATTAATTTAGTTAATAATAGAAATATTATTTAGATTTATTTAATTAATATTTAAGTTGGGGAGTGTTAGGGTTAGGGTTAGACTTAGGTTTAGGGGTTAATAATTTTATTACAGTGGCGGCAGTGTAGGGGGCAGGATAGGGGTTAATAAATGTATTATAGGTGTAGGGGGGGGCAGATTAGGGGTTAATAAGTTTAATATAGGTTGCGGCGGGGTCCAGGAGCGGCGGTTTAGGGGTTAATACATATATTATAGTTGCAGCGGGGTCAGGGAGCGGCGGTTTAGGGGTTAATCAGTTTATTATAGTTGCGGCAGTGTCAGGGAGCGGCTGTTTAGGGGTTAATCAGTTTATTATAGCTTGCGGTGGGCTCCGGGAGCTGCGGTTTAGGGGGTAATACATTTATTTAGTTGCGGCGGTGTAGGGGGGCAAATTAGGGGTGTTTAGACTCGGGGTACATGTTAGGGTGTTAGGTGTAGACAGCTCCCATAGGAATCAATGGGATGTCTGGCAGCAGCGAACATGAACTTTCGCTATGGTCAGACTCCCATTGATTCCTATGGGATCCGCCGCCTCCAGGGCGGTGGATTGAAAACCAGGTACGCTGGGCCGGAAAAGTGCCGAGCGTACCTGCTAGTTTTTTGATAATTTGCAAAAGTAGTCAGATTGTGCCGCACTTGTGTGCGGAACATCTGGAGTGACGTAAGAATCGATCTGTGTCGGACTGAGTCCGGCAGATCGAAGCTTACATCACAAAATTCTACTTTTGCCAGTCTCTAGCCTTTGATAACTAAAGCGAATCAGCCTCACCACAAATACGCTGTGGAATTCCAGCGTATTTAAGGTTGACGGCTTGATACCTACCCCCCACGGTCTCTCCCCTCTGCACCCTTGCCTTTGTAGAAGCGTAATCCTCAGACTCTTCCTGAGGGAGAGCCTCCTGCTGTACAAACCTGTCTGCATCAGTATTGCTTAGTGCTGCGGATTCAGGAGGTGGCATGGCAGAGAGTAGGGCGCCATCTTGGAGACTGCAAGTGCGGTGAATTTCGGAAAAACAACGTGAAAGCTGGGTATAGTGGTAATCCAGTTTGTCACCTAATCGTTTTATAGATAGAAGTAGTGCAGCCTCCATTTCTCTTCAATAGCAGCTTGCAGCAGTTGGTAGTGGTAAAGAGTATTTCAGTACTTTTGTATGTACTGCGCTGCTTGTATTCTAAAGATCCATGCGATTCAGCTTCTTGTTGCAGGGAGTGTTGGCATTAAGTGGAGATGTTGGTTTCGGGTGCTCATACAGCCACTCTGTACATTCTGATCTCTCTGAATATGTTCAAAAGGCTTAATTATCACCAGAGAAGGATTTTAGGGTATCCTATTTAGCATTTTTGTTGCTTTTCTTAGGTTTCTATCGCAGAGCACCAGAGTTGTGCTGCCATGCTCGTCAGCGGTTGGCTCCGCCCCCTATATTAATATACTTTTAACCTCTGTGATTATCTTGTATCTAAGCCTCTGCAAACTGCCCCTTTTTTTCAGTTCTCGTGACAGACTTGCAGTTTAGCCAATCAGTGCCTGCTCCCAGATAACTTCACGTGCATGAGCATAGTGTTATCTATATGAAATACGTGAACTAACACCCTCTACTGGTGAAAAACTGTTAAAATGCATTCTGAAAAGAGGTGGCCTTCAAGGTCTAAGAAATTAGCATATGAACCTCCTAGGTTAAGCTTTCAACTAAGAATACCAAGAGAACAAAGCAAAATTGGTGAAAAAAGTAAATTGGAAAATTGTTTAAAATTACATGCTCTATCTGAATCATGAAAGTTTATTTTGGCCTAGACTGTCCCTTTAAGATGTTGATACTTCCACATAATATGAAAATAATCATATTCCAAGAAATATATTGAGAAAAACTCATTATATTATCAAAATAGTTCATACCTATATGTGTGAGACAAAAATTTTAAGTATAATTTTTTAAAGTAACTTTATATAATATAAGAAATGTGATATCAAAATGTATACTTGCAATTAAAATCATAGGATATCATAACCATGAAGCCACAACTTCACTAAAAGGTTATAACTATAAAGGGTTCTAAATATAAATTATGAACTTTTATAATATAAAAAATGCCTTATTAAAATGTATACTTGCAACCTATCGGCTAGATTACGAGTTTTGCGGTAAAAGCTGCTTGGTGCTAACTTGCAAGTTATTGCCACCGCTCACCTCCCTATAGCGCTGCTATTACAGGTTTGGAAATACCCGGCGTTAGCAGGCAATGTGAGCATTGAACAAAATTGAGCTTTATACCGCACTCCAATACCAGCGCAGCTTTGAGCTGGTTTTAAGTGCTTGTGCACGATTACCCCATAGATATCAATGGGGAGAGCAGGCTAAAAAAAAGTCTAACACCTGCAATAAAGGAGAGTAAAGCTCCATAACGCAGCCCAAGAAAAAGGTTTGTTCTTTTGATAGGATAATCAGCTGATTATCCTGTCAAAAGTATGAACCTTTTTCTGCTTCATCTCTAATCTAGGTACCTAGCTGAACTGCGCGTGATACACGCTAAGTGCGGGACTTTTTTCTTGTGGAACAAAGTGGATTAATATATAGCAACGGTGATTATCGGGCTTCTGAGCCTTTCACAAGACTACAACTGTGCTGGGAGGACAGACCTGCTACAGACGCAGGTAATACCAGACACAGATTACGGTGGTCACGGACACACGCTAAAGACATCAAAGGTAACAATTTGATTTTGAACAGTCAGTGAATATTGTGCCGCAACAACGGACCTGCTGGATGCAGGTAAGATCAGCCCCTGACTTTTGAACAAACCGATAAGTTACATAACAAGAGTGGCAAGGTGGGGGTGGGGAGCGCTCAAAAAAGAGCTGTGAGTTGGACTGTGATTCTTAACTATTCCTTAAAATCCTTCAAATCTTCTCACAAAAATTCTAAATTAAAGTGTTAATAAATTAATCGCTATGCTGTGTGGTAGTAGACGTTTCTACAAAAAATATACTTTGTGTTAAAACTTATTTCCCCTAATCGGCAATTTTGTAACAATATATATTGTTTGAAACTTAGTTTAAAGTGCAGTGCGGTATTTATCCTATTTCTTAATACTTCTATCCGTAATGTGTAAACACAATGTTGTGAATACAATATACTTTTAAGTGAATGAAAAAATTACAGTGGTTTAGAAAAAAACATTTACTTAAAACATGTTAAAATACAAATACAAATCCTGTTGCTGAAAACAATTCATATGATGTTCCGTATCTTTATAAATCAAGCATATATAAGAGCATATCCATATCCTATGAAAAATTGTAATTGTTTAAAAATAATGTTTTTCGGTGAGTTCAGATATTGGGATTCTTTAGTAATGTATCTGATAAGGTATTCTTAAGTTGTGGCCACAACTAGTCCATAGATTAAAAAGTCCCAAAGGTAAAAACAAATTGGCTCAACTCCCCCTAACCGGACCTCCGATATCCCTTACCTCCGTGATATTAATCGTGGTGCCGTGGGTTCTGGGAAGAGTGCTTCTGTGTACAAGCCGAGTTTGTTGTGTCTCCCGTCGGCGTGCCGCCGTTTGGGTCGCTTCCGCAACTACTTCCTACCCAGGTGTGTTTGATGTCCGTATGACGTGGTGCACGGAGGACCTATCGGGTAGCCGGATCGTGGGGGGAGTGTTTCCTGTGATCCTTCTGCTGGAGCTAATAGTATCCACACTCGATGTCGTTTTCTACGCGTTTCAGCGCTGTACCTTGCGCCTTTATCAAGACTGTATACTCTAGTGTGTTCCTTAAGCTCCTTTATAGTCTTTAGAAATTTGGATACTCCCCCTAATCAATTAGAGGTTGTGCTCTTAATATGCTGAGGGTTTATTAGATGTTGTTATTATTCTAATAACAATATTGGCAAGAATAGGTTAACAAAAAGAGATTGACAAAATGAGATGAAATACAATCGCTAAATAGAAATAAATAGTATATGGCGATTTATGCTAAGTGGGGAGATATATAATAGCTGTATAGAGAATGTGTTCCTCGAATTACAAAGTCTAAAGATATTCTGATATACATTATATATTACATAGGTAAAGTGGCTGGTTCCATATATATTGCCTGTATATTTGGCATGGGATACATATAGGAGAAGTGTTTACAAATTCAAACATTCCTTTAGTTGTTTATATAATCAATATTTTATATATAATACCTATAGGATTGGAGTGTGTTGGTATTCTAATGTAAGTTTCCTTTATTATATAAATGGATTTAGGTTAAGTTCTGCATTCAGGCCATTAGGAGTAAGTGTATTAAACTTAAATATTAATTCAGCTTCCTTTAATAACAACATTTTTTCCATATTACCTCCTCTGTCATTATGTACTTTTTTTATGCCCCAATATGTAAATCCTACCGGTTTTTTATGGTGTTGTTCTTTAAAGTGTTTGGAAAGTAAATGTTTACAGTTGCCTCTTTTAATATTGGAAAGGTGTTCTCTGATCCTATCCTGTAATGGTCTGCTCGTTTGTCCTAAGTACTGTAATTTACACTGGCATTGAATTAAGTATATTATGTTAGTGTCAGAGCATCTAATGGTATCTTTTATGGGATATTTATAATTATTATTAGAGGATATTACTTCTTTACTTTTTTTGCCAAATTTGCATGCTTTGCAGCTGGTACAGGGAAAGAAGCCCTGCAATGTATTTCCCTGTAGATCTTTATCTCTTGATTTTAGTGTTTTATTAAACTGACTGGGAGCTAGTATATTTTTCAAATTATTTGTCTTTCTGAATATAAGTGTTGGGCGTTGTTTGACAATATCTGATAGTAGTGGGTCCTTTCTGATTATGTGCCAGTGTTTATCTAAAATCTTTTTTATAATTTTATGATCCTCATTGTATTCTGTAATAAATGATATTTGATTCTGAGATTTATTTTTATTCTTTTTTGCATATTTTAGTAATTCTGTTCTATCTTTATTTGTTGCTTGAGCTTTAGCTTCTTGTATTATTGTATCTTTATATCCTTTTTCTATGAATTTCATTTCCAAAGTGTTAGCCTGTTTCTGAAATGTGTTTTCTTCTGAGCAGTTTTTCCTAATTCTATAGAACTGGCCTTTAGGTGTGTTATTGATCCATCTTTCTAAATGGCAGCTGTCGGGATGTATATAACTATTTGTATCTGTGGGTTTGAAATATGTTTCCGTTGTTATAGTATTGTTTTTGATGTTTATTTGAACATCTAAAAAATGTATATTGGTTTTACTATATTCGTGGGTGAAGCTTAAACCCCAAGTATTACAATTTATGTCTTCTAGAAATAGATTCAGGAGTTCTTGATCTCCCTTCCAGATTAGAAATATGTCGTCTATGAATCTCCTATAGAGCACGAGGTTTGCACCCCATGGGGAGTGTAGGATATGTTTATCCTCAAATCTCCCCATGAATTGATTTATAAAGATACGGAACATCATATGAATTGTTTTCAGCAACAGGATTTGTATTTGTATTTTAACATGTTTTAAGTAAATGTTTTTTTCTAAACCACTGTAATTTTTTCATTCACTTAAAAGTATATTGTATTCACAACATTGTGTTTACACATTACGGATAGAAGTATTAAGAAATAGGATAAATACCGCACTGCACTTTAAACTAAGTTTCAAACAATATATATTGTTACAAAATTGCCGATTAGGGGAAATAAGTTTTAACACAAAGTATATTTTTTGTAGAAACGTCTACTACCACACAGCATAGCGATTAATTTATTAACACTTTAATTTAGAATTTTTGTGAGAAGATTTGAAGGATTTTAAGGAATAGTTAAGAATCACAGTCCAACTCACAGCTCTTTTTTGAGCGCTCCCCACCCCCACCTTGCACACTTTCACACATCTGATATTGGGAGCATATCAGACTTGGGGAAGCAAGCTGAGTCTGATCTAATCTTCACTCCTCACCCCCTCTTTTTGTAATCAAATTTTCTCCCGTTGAGTGAACATTAGAAACAATATGGACATGTTTAACCTTAGAGATAACATATTATCTGATATATCCAATAACTCTGATGATATACAATCAGACAACACAAATATAGATATACAAGAAGAAATGATTGAACTAGAAAATATAATGATGAGAGAAATTAAACATAAAATTGAAATAATATTTATGGAAAAATACACCAGTTCTAATATGGTCCCAAGGGGACTTAAACTAAAGAAAAATTGCACTTTTGAATTAGAAGAAGATCATGAAAACGAATGGTGCAATGTGCTTGAAAAAGCATCTTTAGATCTAATGCAAGTGATTATTAAATCCCGTACTAGGACATTAGGGAACCTTTCTATAAAGATTAATCAATTTAAAGAAACGCTAAAACCTTATATGGAGGACATCAAATTTAAAGAAAAACAACTGACTATCATTCAAAATATGAAAGATTTAAACGCTAGTATATATAATAGCAAAAGGAAAAAATTAGAAAGAGATGAAACAGATTATAACCAAAATAAAAAAATCACATCTAAAAACGGGGAATGTATCGAAGAAAATGACACAGAAATAGAAGAAATAGAGATGGGAATAACAACAAAAGATACAACTAATAAAAATAAAAATGGTAATAATGATCTTTTTAAAAAATCCAATAAAAAGAATCAACAATATTCAAATAATAGAAACGAATATGGAAATAGAGAAAGACGGAATAATAATAAAATAGAATATGAAGAAAACTATGAACAACACACAGGGATACATTCAGATAGACATAGGGAGGAAGATAATTCCGGATATTATCCAAAAAGGAATTATAGAACCCATAGAAATGGATATGGGCAAAACTATAGAGACAGAGATGATTATAATAGAATAAGAGACACTAATCATAGAGACAGATCCAATAATCATAACTATAACCAAACATACCATTGGGAATATAAAAACTCAAATAGAAATAATTATACAAATAATTGGAGGAATAGAGAACACTATACGAATGATTGGGATAGAAGACAAAATTGGAGGAGGCATACACAAAATTCAGATAGAAATTTCCAAGAAAGACAGAATTACAGACATTACAACCAGGAAGAATATAATTCAAACTATGACAGACGAACATATACTACATATAATGATTATCCAAGATATCAAAACTATAGGGAACATAATTCTGATTATAATAGACATCAAGGTAGGAACAAAGAAATTAGAGATTCACAAGGAAAGATAGAATTAAAGAACAGATATGAAGCATTAGAACCCTTAGATGAAAATACAAATGGAAACCAACATTTTTTAGGGATAGGACAAGAACACCCATCCACATCGAACACATTACAGCAAGAAAACAGAGAGAGATTAAAAAATCAAAAGAAAAGAAGATTAGAGGTAGTAGAGGAAGAAGAGGCAGAGAGCCCAAGAAATCACAAAAAAGTGAGATAGACAGTTCAGCTACCAACAATACAAATAAAGGCATTTTCAATCTAAGTGACAAACCTTTAAATAAAGAACAGGAGAATATCCTGGCCAAAGGTTTATCATTTGCCCCAACTACACGGTTAAATAAATTTAATACTCTAATAAGTGCAAATCAATTTATACGCAAACTCACTTTAAAAAGACATTTTGTAAAAAATCCTCAAGAAAATCAATTACAAACCAAAAGAACTGAATACATCCACACATCACTTAAACCTAAATCATCATATTACCCAACACAGGATAAAGGAACACATATTGAAATGTTTGAAAGACTAATAAAAGAGGATATAAAAAAATGTGAAATTAATAAAAGGAAACCATCTAATCTGACTAGGAAGGAGAAAACTATCCTAAAAGAACTTAAAGAAGATCCAACAATTACAATAAAACAAGCAGATAAAGGTGGAGGACTGGTCATACTAAACACTAAAGACTACATAATAGAAGCTAATAGAATACTAGGAGATACAGAAACCTATAGAAAATTACCATTCAACCCAATTCAAAAACAAACAAAAAAATTTGAAATAATCTTAAATACTGCTAAAACAGCAGGAATAATAAACAATCAAGAGTACCAATTCATAAACATACAATATCCAAAAACACCAGTTTTCTATTATCTCCCCAAAATACACAAAACATTAAATCATCCGCCTGGCCGTCCCATAATTTCCGGAATTGATGCCCTTACTTCAAACATGTCACAATACGTGGATACATTCTTGCAAAAATATGTACACAACCTACCATCACACTTAAAAGACACCACGGATTTTCTAAATATACTGACAACTATAACATGGCAAGAAGACTATACATTAGTTACATGTGATGTAAATTCATTATACACCAACATACAACATAAATTAGGAATAGAAGCTTCAGAACACTACTTAAATACAGATTATGAAATGAAAACCCCTCAGATCAAATTCATCTTAAACTGTATGCAATTTATATTAGAAAATAATTATTTTAATTTCAACAAAACATTCTATTTGCAATTACAAGGAACGGCTATGGGCACGAGGTTTGCACCCAGCTACGCAAATCTATTCATGGGGAGATTTGAGGATAAACATATCCTACACTCCCCATGGGGTGCAAACCTCGTGCTCTATAGGAGATTCATAGACGACATATTTCTAATCTGGAAGGGAGATCAAGAACTCCTGAATCTATTTCTAGAAGACATAAATTGTAATACTTGGGGTTTAAGCTTCACCCACGAATATAGTAAAACCAATATACATTTTTTAGATGTTCAAATAAACATCAAAAACAATACTATAACAACGGAAACATATTTCAAACCCACAGATACAAATAGTTATATACATCCCGACAGCTGCCATTTAGAAAGATGGATCAATAACACACCTAAAGGCCAGTTCTATAGAATTAGGAAAAACTGCTCAGAAGAAAACACATTTCAGAAACAGGCTAACACTTTGGAAATGAAATTCATAGAAAAAGGATATAAAGATACAATAATACAAGAAGCTAAAGCTCAAGCAACAAATAAAGATAGAACAGAATTACTAAAATATGCAAAAAAGAATAAAAATAAATCTCAGAATCAAATATCATTTATTACAGAATACAATGAGGATCATAAAATTATAAAAAAGATTTTAGATAAACACTGGCACATAATCAGAAAGGACCCACTACTATCAGATATTGTCAAACAACGCCCAACACTTATATTCAGAAAGACAAATAATTTGAAAAATATACTAGCTCCCAGTCAGTTTAATAAAACACTAAAATCAAGAGATAAAGATCTACAGGGAAATACATTGCAGGGCTTCTTTCCCTGTACCAGCTGCAAAGCATGCAAATTTGGCAAAAAAAGTAAAGAAGTAATATCCTCTAATAATAATTATAAATATCCCATAAAAGATACCATTAGATGCTCTGACACTAACATAATATACTTAATTCAATGCCAGTGTAAATTACAGTACTTAGGACAAACGAGCAGACCATTACAGGATAGGATCAGAGAACACCTTTCCAATATTAAAAGAGGCAACTGTAAACATTTACTTTCCAAACACTTTAAAGAACAACACCATAAAAAACCGGTAGGATTTACATATTGGGGCATAAAAAAAGTACATAATGACAGAGGAGGTAATATGGAAAAAATGTTGTTATTAAAGGAAGCTGAATTAATATTTAAGTTTAATACACTTACTCCTAATGGCCTGAATGCAGAACTTAACCTAAATCCATTTATATAATAAAGGAAACTTACATTAGAATACCAACACACTCCAATCCTATAGGTATTATATATAAAATATTGATTATATAAACAACTAAAGGAATGTTTGAATTTGTAAACACTTCTCCTATATGTATCCCATGCCAAATATACAGGCAATATATATGGAACCAGCCACTTTACCTATGTAATATATAATGTATATCAGAATATCTTTAGACTTTGTAATTCGAGGAACACATTCTCTATACAGCTATTATATATCTCCCCACTTAGCATAAATCGCCATATACTATTTATTTCTATTTAGCGATTGTATTTCATCTCATTTTGTCAATCTCTTTTTGTTAACCTATTCTTGCCAATATTGTTATTAGAATAATAACAACATCTAATAAACCCTCAGCATATTAAGAGCACAACCTCTAATTGATTAGGGGGAGTATCCAAATTTCTAAAGACTATAAAGGAGCTTAAGGAACACACTAGAGTATACAGTCTTGATAAAGGCGCAAGGTACAGCGCTGAAACGCGTAGAAAACGACATCGAGTGTGGATACTATTAGCTCCAGCAGAAGGATCACAGGAAACACTCCCCCCACGATCCGGCTACCCGATAGGTCCTCCGTGCACCACGTCATACGGACATCAAACACACCTGGGTAGGAAGTAGTTGCGGAAGCGACCCAAACGGCGGCACGCCGACGGGAGACACAACAAACTCGGCTTGTACACAGAAGCACTCTTCCCAGAACCCACGGCACCACGATTAATATCACGGAGGTAAGGGATATCGGAGGTCCGGTTAGGGGGAGTTGAGCCAATTTGTTTTTACCTTTGGGACTTTTTAATCTATGGACTAGTTGTGGCCACAACTTAAGAATACCTTATCAGATACATTACTAAAGAATCCCAATATCTGAACTCACCGAAAAACATTATTTTTAAACAATTACAATTTTTCATAGGATATGGATATGCTCTTATATATGCTTGATTTATAAAGATACGGAACATCATATGAATTGTTTTCAGCAACAGGATTTGTATTTGTATTTTAACATGTTTTAAGTAAATGTTTTTTTCTAAACCACTGTAATTTTTTCATTCACTTAAAAGTATATTGTATTCACAACATTGTGTTTACACATTACGGATAGAAGTATTAAGAAATAGGATAAATACCGCACTGCACTTTAAACTAAGTTTCAAACAATATATATTGTTACAAAATTGCCGATTAGGGGAAATAAGTTTTAACACAAAGTATATTTTTTGTAGAAACGTCTACTACCACACAGCATAGCGATTAATTTATTAACACTTTAATTTAGAATTTTTGTGAGAAGATTTGAAGGATTTTAAGGAATAGTTAAGAATCACAGTCCAACTCACAGCTCTTTTTTGAGCGCTCCCCACCCCCACCTTGCACACTTTCACACATCTGATATTGGGAGCATATCAGACTTGGGGAAGCAAGCTGAGTCTGATCTAATCTTCACTCCTCACCCCCTCTTTTTACATAACAAGAGTGGGGCAAGTGCCCTTAAACTGTGGTTTTGAGTATTTGGTTGTTTTGAAATGGATCTCTGGCTGATTTGTATAACAAGGATTTCCTTTATTAACTAGGAATCCCTTTCAGCATTACATATTGTTTATTTGAAAGAAGTATTTGAAGTCTTATATATGCCTTTTTAACTATCAATATTGATACAAATTGATACATATTGAGACATTGTTTTTTCTGGAACAATCCCAAGCAAACCTGAAACAATCTCCATATCGGACATTAAGGTGGCATTTTGGCAACATTTTGGCAATATTTGGGGAGACATCAATATACTACATAAAGTGTTTTTTCAAAGGTTTTATTTGTACATCACTTGTTTTTATATATATATCTCTTCTTTCATTTTATGTTAGATATTAGATTTATTAATAAAAAAAATGTATGAAATCAATTTAGTTGTATCCTACATTTGTTTCTATTCAAGATAATTGTAATAAATAGGTGTGGTGTTTTATCCAGCTTTTCAGCACCATCCCGACTATTTGTTGTTTCCCCTAATAAAATAAAAAAGCCCCCCAAAATAAAAAAATGCCCTACCCTATTCTACATTAAAAAGTTAACAGCTCTATTACCTTACCAGCCCTTTAAAGGGCCTTTTGCGGGGCATGCCCCAAAAAATTCAGCTCTTTTGCTGTAAAAAAAAAATACAACCCCCCCAACATTAAAACCCACCACCCACATACCCCTAATCTAACCCAAACCCAATCAGCCAATTAGATTGAGCTTGCATTCTATTGGCTGTTCCGATCAGCCAATAGAATGCGAGCTCAATCTGATTGGATCAGCCAATCCAATCAGATTAGGTTAGGATTTATTTTACAGGTAATTTTTAGGTTAGGATTTATTTTACAGGTAATTTTGTATTTCTTTTAGCTAGGTAGTTATTAAATAGTTAATAACTATTTAATAACTATTCTAAGTAGCTAAAATAAATATAAAGTTACCTGTAAAATAAATATAAATCCTAAAATAGCTACAATGTAATTATTAATTACATTGTAGCTATCTTAGGGTTTATTTTACAGGTAAGTATTTAGTTTTAAATAGGAATAATTTATTTAATGATAGTGTAGTGTTAGGTGTAATTGTAACTTAGGTTAGTTTATATTTTACAGGTAACTTTCTCTTTATTTTAACTAGGTAGCTATTAAATAGTTATTAACTATTTAATAGCTATTGTACCTAGTTAAAATAAATTGAAATTTGCCTGTAAAATATAAAAAAAAATCCTAAAATAGCTACAATATAATTATTATTTATATTGTAGCTATATTAGGGTTTATTTTAAAGGTAAGTATTTATTTTTAACTAGGATTAATTTAGTTAATAAGAGTTATAATATTTAGATGTATTTAATTAATATTTAAGTTAGGGGGGGTGTTAGGGTTAAGGTTAGACTTAGGTTTGGGGGTTAATAATTTTATTATAGTTGCGGCGGTTTAGGGGGGGCAGGATAGGAGTTAATAAATTTATTATAGGTGGCGACGGTGTATGGGTGGCAGATTAGGGGTTAATACATTTAATATAGGTGGCGGCGGGGTCCGGGAGTGGAGGTTTAGGGGTTAAATAATTTATTTAGTTGTGGCGGGGTACGGGATTGGCAGGATAGGGGTTAATAAATTTATTATAGGTGGTATAGGGGGGGCAGGATAGGGGTTAATAAGTATTATGTAGGTGGCAGCGGGTCTGGGAGCGGCGGTTTAGGGGTTCATCAGTTTATTAGAGTGGTGGTAGGCTCCGGGAGCGGCGGTTTAGGGGTTAATACATTTATGAGTTGCGGCGGGGTCTAGGAGCGGCGGTTTAGGGGTTAATAACTTTATTTAGTTGCGGGGGGCTCCGGGGGCGTCGGTATAGGGGGTAGAACAGTATAGTTAGTGTGGGTGCTTAGTGACAGCTTGTCAATAAAGCTGAAAAAAAGCCGAAGAGCAGCGAGATCGGATGAGTGATAACTATCACAGTCCGCTGCTCATCGCCCCTTACTTGGTGCACGGCTTTTTGACAGATTTATTGATAACTTTGGAGAGCGTATTCAGGTCTGCGGCGGCGATGGTAGGCGAGCTTAGGCGGGCGTATTGGGGCCGGCGATGGCAGGTAAAGTAGACACGTTGATAACTAGAGGCCACAGGATTCCTTTCACTATTTGGATAGAGCATACAATTTAAAAAAAATTAGAACTGACTTCTATTATCATTTGTGCTTAAGGGGACAGTAAAGTCATAATTAGACAGTCATGATTTAAACAGAGCATGCAATTTTAAACAACTTTCAAAATTACTTCTATTATTTCATTTGCTTGCTCAGGAGCAGCAAAGAACACAGGTTCTAGCTGCTGATTGATGGATGCATATATATACCGATTGTCATTGGTTTACCCATGTGTTCAGTTAGAAACCAGTAGTGCATTACTGCTCCTTCTAAAAATGATACCAAGAGAATAAAGGTAATTTGATAATAGAAATAAGCTGTAAAGTTATTAATTATCTTTTTATCATTTGCTGGAGGAAAAACATTGCAATACTGGCAGCTAGCTGCACACATATAGTTAGACAATCACAAGAGACAACCAGCAAATAGCTTCCACTAGTGTAGGATATGTGCATATTTATATTTCAAAAGGACATACCAAGAGAACAAAGCACAATAGTAAATACACATTTATTCAAAAGTGTAAAACTATGAGTTTCCTATAACTTTAAAAAGAAACCTAAGACATAACAATGCATTCAAATTTACATTAGAAATTATTTAAAATTGTTATTAAAAGTGTCTTAAATTTACATTCTCTATCTGAATCCTGAAAGTTTAATTTTGACTTGCATATGCCTTTTATCTTTAACTTGAAATTACATGTGATTATAATATTTTTATTTTACCTTTTCTTTAGATACCGAATGTGCAATGCAAATATCAGAGGGAATAAATGTGAAATAAAGGTAAATCAAAGTTCAATAATAATGGAAGGATATCTCCATTCCTGAAAACACTTTCTGATGACTTGAAGCTTCAATGGGTCCTCACATGAGAAAAGAAAGGAAACACAAAATAGTGCAACACTGTAAACCCACTGGGCAAGATATGGTGATAGGACGAATGATTACTCACATTTGGTGTAGCTAGTACAAGCTCTATATGATGCACACACCTACTTTATACTGGTAGGCAAACAGTATCCCACAGCGTGATCGGGTAAAAAATATATTTATTAAAATACTAAAACACATCACAAATGCTCAGCAAACAGAAGTGCAAAGGGATCCAAAAGGAAAACAGTCAATTTATACTGTCCAGAGTAAACCAGATCGCCAGATGGATGCGGATAGAGAGCAGAAACTGAACTGCTTACCAACCACTATCCTCGACTGGCTAGGTTGTGCTCCACCCTAAGAGTCACTGGCACATTTTGATGTAATGGGGGGAATAGTTCCAACGCTTTTTTTTTATCTGACCAACTTGCAGCTTTGTCAAGGAATGTAGTGTGAATGTCAAATTCGTTCTTTATACAGCCTTTTTCAAACAAACCGGAAGTTTGTGAAGAATTTTCCACCATGATTATTTCAGGTATATACAGATCAAGACTGGCAATCTAAACCACACATTAGGGATTTGAAACATAATATCTGATATATGGAAACATATGTTAAGGGCAATGCGGAAATAGACAAATACATAATAGTGATACATGGGAACATTTGTTAATGGCAAAATGGTATTGGATACATCGTGAAAAAATCTGAATTTAGACAGTGCAAAACACATAATGGTTAATATATCAGGAACTAAATATCTCCATTATTATTGAACTTTGATTTACGTTTATTTCATCATCATTTTATTTTTGTGATTTTTTTTGTACATGTATTTTAAATTTCAGAGGAGCTCACTGTTTGTCTTTGTGAGATAAGAGCAAGTCTGGATGAGTAGGAGTTCCTGGGAGAAATCCTGTCCCAGGAATCCCAGGAGCAGGAAATCTTCCAGGGAACATCAGATCCAGCTGTTCTTGTCCCTGCTGCCCCTCCTGCCCCAGCTGCTCTAGTCCCTGCTGCCCATGCTGCCCCTGCAGCTCCTGGCCCTGCTGATCCTGCCCCAGAACAGCTGATTATAACTAAAGATGCAGCCATGCTGGAAATGCTGAATCTGGGGAAGCGGTACAGGGTTGATTATCAGGAGTTGCATGGGGCATTAAGATTATCTATCGAGCAACAGGGGCAGATACTAGAGATGAGAATTCAATTAGATAGGGACAGATTAGAGTTAGATATGGAGAGATTGTTAATAGATAGGGACAGATTAGCTTTAGAAAGGGAAAGAGTATTAATAAATAGGGAGAGGTTAGATTTTGAAAGGGAGAGGTAAGTGGTAGACAGGGCCAGGGTAGCTATCAAGCAGAGGGAGTTGGAGCCTAGGCAGAGGGCAGACAAGGACAATCAGACTTTTAATCGGAATTTATTTATGTTGATCCATGCGAGGTCTGCAAGGGAGAGATCACCTCCACAATCTCCCCCTGCCTCTAAGCGGTCCAAACCATAGAGCATTATTTTCTTTTATATATTTTTGTATATATTTGTTTGTTTAATCTATATTTTTTCTATATTTTATATTATGCATTACAAAAATGCTTATATTTGTTTTTTGTTATTATTTTAAGATTATCATGGAATAAATTATTTTCTTTCTTTCTTTTTATTTGATTTACATAATCCATTTTTTTTAAAATGCTTGTTGTTCAAATTCAATGCATGGGCAAGATATACTTTGCTCTGTTTTATTAAAGAATCAATCTACGCCTGAGGTTTTATTGTTGAAAAGAATAGATAATCCCTTTATTAGCCATTCACCAAGAACACACTTCTATTAAAGGGACATGAATCCCTAATATTTTCTTTCATGATTCATAAATAGCATGTAATTGTAAACAACGTTACTTCTTTAATTTACTTCTATTATTTAATTTGCTTCCTTCTCTTGTTATCCCTTTGGTGAAGAAAATATGTATGTAATCTCAGGAGCAGAAAAGAATATAGGTTCCAGCTGCTGATTGTTGGCTGTATATATATATATATATATATATATATATATACCTATTGTTATTGGCTTACACATATGTTCAGTTATAAAGCAATAGTGCATTTGGTGCTCCTTCAAGAAATGATACAGAGAGAACAAAGAAAATTTGATAGTAAGAGTAAACTAGAAAGTAGCTTAATATTTTATGTTCTACCTAACTCCTGAAAGAAAATCTTCGTGTTTCATGTCCCATTTATATACTTTTTACCTCTTATTACGTTGTATCTAAGCATCTCCAGACAGCCCTCTGATCACATGATATCTCATTTATTATCAATTGACTTGCATATTAGCCAATTAGTGCATTGTCTGCCACAAGCAACGTGCGTGATCACAATGTTATCTTTAAGGCTTACATGAAATAGCACTCCCCTGTTGTGAAAAGCAAATAAAACAACATGTGATAAGCACCCTTCAAATACTTTGATTTTATCATATGAGCCTACCTAGGATTATCTTTCAAATAATAATACAAAGAGAACAAAGCACATTAGAAGAAAAAGCTAAATAGGAATGTTGCTTAAAATGACATGCTCTATCTGATTCATGAAGGTTTAATTTTGACTAAGCTGTCACTTTAACATTCCCAAACATGAGAGATTAAAAATATATTTTGCATTTCAAATCCAAGTAACAATTTAGAATGAAAAACAGAATAAAGTGTACAATAAATTAGCTTTATTTGAAGATATTTTTTAAAAAGATATGTTTTGAGAAACATTTGGCTAGATTACAAGTTTTGCGTTAGGAGCTGTGTGGTGCTAACGAGCAGTTTATTGTCACCGCTGACTTACATCGCTGGTATTACGGGTTTTTACAAACCCGGCGTTAAACGGCAAGAAGTAAGCGTAGAGCAAAATTGTGCTCCTTACCGCACTCCAATACCAGCGTTGCGTAAGTGAGCGGTGAGCTGGTCGTACGTGCTCGTGTACGATTTCCCCATAGACATCAATGGGGAGAGCCGGCTGAGAAAAAGTCTAACACCTGCCAAAAGCCCCATTGATTCCTATGGTTAAGCACATTTTATGTTTACACCTAACACCCTAAAAAACCCATAAACCCTGAGTCTAAACACCCCTAATCTTACACTTATTAACCCCTCATCTGCCGCCCCAACATTGCCGACACCTACATTATTCTTATTAACCCCTAATCTGGCGCTCCGGACATCGCTGCCACCTAGATTATATTTACTAACCCCTAATCTGCTGCCCCCAACATCGCCGACACCGACATTATATTTATTAACCCTTAATCTGCTGTACCCAATGTCGCCGCAACCTACCTACACTTATTAACCCCTAACCTGCCGCCCCCAACGTCACCGCCACTATATTAAATTTATTAACCCCTAAACCTAAGTCTAACCCTAACCAACTAACTTAAATATAATTTAAATAAATCGAAATAAAATTACTTTCATTAACTACATTATTCCTATTAAAACTAAATACTTACCTATAAAATAAACTCTAAGCTAGCTCCAATATAACTAATAGTTACATTGTATGTAGCTTAGGGTTTATTTTTATTTTACAGGCAAGTTTGTATTTATTTTAACTAGGTAGAATAGTTATTAAATAGTTATTAACTATTTAATAACTACCTAGCTAAAATAAATACAAATTTACCTGTAAAATAAAACCTAACCTAAGTTACACTAACACCTAACACTACACTACAATTAAATAAATTACCTACATTAAATACAATTAAATAAATTAAATTAAATTAGCTAAATCACAAAAAAACACAAACACTAAATTACAGAAAATAAAAAACAAATGACAAGATCTTTAAACTAATTACACCTACTCTAAGAGCCCTATCAAAATAAAAAAGCCCACCAAAATAAAAAAAACCCTAGCCTAAACTAAACTACCAATAGCCCCAAAGCCCCAAAGCAAAAAAATACAAACACCCACAACAGTAACACCCACTACCCACACAACCAACCCTCCGAATAAAATACTAACTAAAAAAAATCTAAGCTCCACATTGCCCTGAAAAGGGAATTTGGATGGACATTGCCCTTAAAAGGGCATTTAGCTCTATTGTGGCCCAAAGTCCCTAACCTAAAAAATAAACCCACCCAATACACCCTTAAATAAATCCTAACACTAACCCCTGAAGATTCACTTACTTGGAGAAGTCTTCATCCAAGCGGCAAGATGTCCTCAAAGAAGCCGGCCGAAGTGGTCCTCCAGACGGGCAGAAGTCTTCATCCAGATGGCATCTTCTATCTTCATCCTTCCAGCGCGGAGCGGGTCCATCTTCAAGACATCCGATGCGGAGCATCCTCTTCAAACGACGGATTCTTCGTAATGGGGTCCCTTAGATTCCGATTGGCTGATAGAATTCTAGAAATCAGCCAATAGGATTGAGCTCACATTCTATTGGCTGTTCCAATCAGCCAATGGAATGCAAGCTCAATCCTATTGGCTGATCCAATCAGTCAATAGGATTTTTTCTACCTTAATTTGGGCCTCAATAGAGCTAAATGTCCTTTTAAGGCTAATTTAATTTAATTCATTTAATTGTATTTAATGTAGGTAATTTATTTAATTGTAGTGTAGTGTTAGGTGTTAGTGTAACTTAGGTTGGGTTTTATTTTACAGGTAAATTTGTATTTATTTTAGCTAGGTAGTTTTTAAATAGTTAATAACTATTTAATAACTATTCTACCTAGCTAAAATAAATACAAACTTGCCTGTAAAATAAAAATAAACCCTAAGCTAGAAACAATGTAACTATTAGTTATATTGTAGCTAGCTTAGGGTTTATTTTATAGGTAAGTATTTAGTTTTAAATAGGAATAATGTAGTTAATGATAGTAATTTTATTTAGATGTATTTAAATTAAATTTAAGTTAGGGGGTGTTAGGGTAAGGTTAGACTTAGGTTCAGGCGTTAATAAATTTAAGTATATATATAGTGGCGGCGACATTGGGGGCGGCAGATTACGGGTTAATAAATGTAATGTAGGTGGCAGCGACGTTCGGGGCGTCAGATTAGGGGTTAATAAATGTAATGTAGGTGGCGGCGATGTTTGGGGCAGCAAATTAGGGATTATTAAATATAAAGTAGGTTGCGGCGATGTCCGGAGTGTCAGATTAGGGCTTAATAAGTATAATGTAGGTGACGGAGATGTTAGGGGCGGCAGATTAGGGGTTAATGATATTTAACTAGTGTTTGCGAGATGGGAGTGCGGCGGTTTAGGGGTTCATATGTTTATTATAGTGGCGATGTCCGGAGCGGCAGATTAGGGGTTAATAATTGTATTATAGTGTTTGCGATGCGGGAGAGCCTCGGTTTAGGGGTTAATAGGTAGTTTATGGGTGTTAGTGTACTTTGTAACACTTTAGCTACGAGTTTTATGCTACAGCGTTGTAGTGTAAAACTCATAACTACTGGCTTTAGAATGCGTTAGGGATCTTGGAGGTAGAGGGTGTACAGCTCACTTTTTGGCCTCCCAGGAAAGACTTGAAATACCAGCGCTATGGAAGTCCCATAGAAAAAAGGGTTTACGAAGTTTACGTAAGCCGGTTTGTGGTAAGGCCAAAAAAGTGTGCGGTGCCCCTAAACCTGCAAGACTCGTAATACCAGCGGGTGTAAAAAAAGCAGCGTTAGGACCTGTTAACGCTGCTTTTTTACCTTAAAGCACAACTCGTAATCTAACCAATTGAAAGTCAATAATGGCAAGATATCCAAAATAACCATCTTTTGAAAAAAAAAAGCAATACAGTAAAATAATATTACAAAAATAAACATACTGGTATGTTACACAGTCAATCATGACACCATTATTGGTCAAAAACAGCCTGAATATAGTCTGCTCGAGCTTGGACTCCGCTTGCATTATTTTGCTGTAACGGTGCAAAATGATTGTCATACTCGGGGACATCCATGTTTTTCAGATTTATATTCGGCATGTTAATGGTAATGTTGTGTAACATATAGCATATCAGGAATATTAGTGAGACTTTGGTGGGGGCATACTGAAGAACCCTGCCGGAGCTGTCCAAACATAAGAAACGGCTCTTCAATAAATCAAAAGTGCGCCCAATCACAGATCTTGTTGCGATGTGCGCCTCATTGTAGTGCACCTATTCCTCTGTGTTTGGGTTATTGACGGGTGTGAATAGCCACAAAGACATGAATATTTAGAATCACCTACATAAAAGAAATAGAGAATTAATGGCCCAGATTACGAGTTTTGCGTTACTGGCTATGTGGTGTTAACGAGCAGTTTTCCCTCTTCGCTCACTTACTTGCAGCGCTGGTATTACGAGTTTTCAGAAACCCGTCGTTAAAAGATAAGAAGTGAGTGTTGAGCAAAATTTTGCTCATTACCGCACTCCAATACCAGCGCTGCTTAAGTCAGCGGTGAGCTGGTCGTACGTGCTTGTGCACGATTTCCCCATAGGAATCAACGGGGAGAGCCGGCTGAGAAAAAGTCTAACACCTGCAAGAAACGCAGCCCCATTGATTCCTATGGGGAAATACAATTTATTTAGAATGCAAGCTCAATTCTATTGGCTGATTGGATCAGCCAATAGGATTGAACTTCAATCCTATTGGCTGATTGCATCAGCCAATAGGATTTTTTCTACCTTAATTCCGATTGACTGATAGAATTTTATCAGCCAATCGGAATCTAAGGGACGCCATCTTGGATGACGTCACTTAAAGAGATATTCATTTAGCAAGAAGACTTCATTGGAAGAGGATGCTCAGCGCCGGATGTCTTAAAGATGGAGCCGCTCCGCGCTGGATGGATGAAGATAGAAGATGCCATCTGGATGAAGACTTCTGCCCATCTGGAGGACCACTTCACCCGGCTTGGATGAAGACTTCTTGCAGCTTCGTTGAGGACTTCGGCCCGGCTTGGATGAAGACTTCTCCCTTAGGTGTCAGCGATGTTGGGGGCAGCAGATTAGGGGTTCATAAATATAATGTAGGTGGCGGCGATGTGCGGAGCGGCAGATTAGGGGTTAATAATTTTATTTTAGTGTTTGCGATGCGGGAGGGCTTCGGTTTAAGGGTTAATAGGTAGTTTATGGGTGTTAGTGTACTTTTTAGCACTTTAGTTGTGAGTTTTATGTTACGGCGTTGTAGTGTAAAACTCATAACTACTAACTTTTAAATGCGTTAGGACTCTTGACAGGGTAGGGTGTACCGCTCACTTTTTGGCCTCCTAGGACAGACTCATAATACCGGCACTATGGAAGCCCCATAGAAAAAAGACTTTACAAAGTTTATGTAAGTCGTTTTGCGGTAAGGCCAAAGAAGTGTGCGGTGCCCCTAAATCTTCAAGACTTAACGTAATATAAGACGTAATAGCAGCGGGCATAAAAAAGCAGCGTTAGGACCTCTTAACGCTGCTTTTTTACCCTAATGTACAACTCGTAATCTTAGCAATCTGAATGAATTAATCCTATAATATACATATATGAAAATGTATAAGATATACTTACCTATTAGGATCCTCTGTGGCATTTGACCCTCCTGGAACCAATCTTAAATGGCCAAATTCCGGAGGATGAAGGAATCGTGGCTAGAACCATGCAATCCAGATTCTCAACCTGGCGTCACAGATGACCTTGATATTCAGCGAGTGGTTCTGCTTCCTGTCCCGGTATGGCTCCTCTTCCTTGCAGTCAGTGGTTTGAGAGAGTCCTTGATTTTGATATAGAGGCTCTCAATAGAAGCCCTAGTGAGCCAAAATCGATGGATCACCTCTCTATCACTAAGGGCATGGAGGCCAATCCTAGGCAGGAAAACCCTCTGCACCCTTAGGCGTCTTTGTTGGCGCTCCACAGCTTGTATCATCACTCGTCTTGCTCTGTGTCGATGGAGTATCGTGAACTGAATCATATGCATGATCTCCATTGTTCAGAACTGAGTATGGAACTGAACTATTCTGTGTTGTTAGCAACACCCTTTTATAATGCAAAGTTCTACAGCTGTAAATGCAGGTGGATGCCTTATATTGATTGCAGTAATTAACTTAATTACTTATGCGCCACACATTACTATTTAAGGATAGACAAATTCATAATGGGTTTTATTTTTTTTCATGGCTGCGTCATGGAAAGAGCATGAAATTGTTGGTTAAAAGGTTGGTGATTGCTTATGGTCATTAGTATGTCTGTTAATGTAATCTGTATTTTTATTTGAAAGACATCATCCATATGACTTAGATTATAAATTTTATAAATATATATGTTTAATTTTGTTTTACTACAGTTAGCGTAACATCGTATGGAACCACCTTCCACATCATCTATATCCTCTCAAGTTCTCCAGCTGTAAATGTGATTGCAGCAATTAACTTAATTACTGTTGCGCCATACATTACTATATAAGTATAGACAAATGCATGACTGTGGTTTTCTATGTTTTTTTCATGGCTGCGTCATGTAAAGAGCATGAAATTGTTGGTTAAAAGGTTGGTGATTGCTTATGGTCATTAGTATGTCTGTTAATGTAATCTGTACTTTTATTTGAAAGATATCATCCATATGACTTAGATTATAAATTTTATAAATATATATGTTTAATTTAGTTTTACTACAGTTAGCGTAACATCGTATGGAACCACCTTCCACATCATCTATATCCTCTCAAGGTAACTAGATGCAGAAAACACTTTTTACAGTCAATGCCATATTGTTAGAATTTTCTTACTCACAAACATCACTGTATTAAAGAACAATGTTGTGTATTAACATTCCCAAAAGATTTACAAAGAGTATAGTATATTGTATTTTTCTTTCTTTTTTAATGTAATACACTTCATTCTCTCAATATACTTTGATGAAAAATGTCTAGGAATAGGGGTGTGCCATAAACATTATATTCTCTAACTGTATTAAAGAAGTGCTGTGTATTAACATTACTAAACATGATTTACAAAAAGGAAAAAAAACAAAAAACACATTTGTATATTTTATTTTTATGTAATACGCTTCATTCTCTCGATATCCTTTGATGAAAAATGTCTAGGAATAGAGGTGTGCCTGTATTAAAGAATAATGTTGTGTATTAACATTCCCAAGCATGATTTAGAAAGAGAATACTATTTTCTACATATTTGTAGTTGTTTTATTTTTATCCGCATCTAAAACGTATCGCAAACATTTCTGTGTTTTCAGACCCCTATTGATTTCTATGGCATTCACGGCCTTAGAGGTGGCGTTTTGAACGATAGGTATGTTGCGCAGAATAGACACGAGTGTACCTGTTGAAACTTTAAAAACTTCGTAAGATGGTCAAATAGAGTCAAATGTGAAGGCGGATGATCAGTATTACACTCAAATAACACAAGCATCGATTTGCGTCGGATTGATCTTGTGGGAGCGTATATTACATCATACATTTTAACATTTAACGATGTTGATGCTTTGTTAACTATGGCGGATCAACTTGGCTTCTAATATGACGTAGGATTCCAACGTATTATCAAAGCATTGATAAATCGGCCCCTATATGTATGTTTCTCAATGTTAAAGCCCTTTACCTGCCTTTTATTTTCTTACACCTGAGATCTCCTATCTTTCAACTCTTAATACGAGCGTTAAGCCTGATGAATGCAAACTCTCGCAATATACCCATTATCGTTTGGGCGCAAATGTTTGAGCTCCACTCAATCTGGCCCTTTGTTGCTCATCTGCAAAATGTTAAATATTGAAGAGTGGCAAATGCATTTGAGTATATTTGCCATAAATGTTGCTATCATAAGAGTAAGACTTAGGGGCCTATTTACCATTGTGCGAGCGGACATGATACGATATTGCAGATCAGGTCTGCTGCACATCAATAAATGCCGACAGCATACACTCTCTGCATTTATCATTGCACCTGCGGGGGTGTCAATCAACCTGATCGTATTGGATCGGGTTGATTTTCGGTGATGTCTGTCCGCCGCCTCAGAGCAGACGGACAGGTTATGGAGCAGCGGTTTTTAGACCGCTGCTTCATAACTTGTGTTTCTGGTGAGCCTGAAAGCACGCCAGAAACACGGGGCATCAAGCTCCATACGGAGTTTGATAAATAGGCCCCATTATGTTACAACTATTAATACTATTTGAATTGATGCTTGTAAAAGTGACAATGTTTATTGGGAAGCTGTACAATCCTTAGTGATTATGAATTTCAGGTTTAAAGGAGAAATCTTTATGGTAATCCCCATAGCTATCTAGTGCCAGTGCTAGATAACTGACTCAAATAAAGCTACTATTTATATTGAAGCAGTTGGGTCTAATTTGATGAAGCATATGATATGTGTTGTCCACATAAAAATAGAAAAATACATAGGTCCATTGAGTCTGTACATTTCCTTCTGAAGTGTAAGCTTTGTTCTTATGATAGCCTTATGCATATACCACACATTCTTACATTTCCTTAGTATTTGTCCTTTAAAGTTTATGTGTACAGGGCTTCTGTACAACAATCCTGCCCTTCCAAGATGTGTGAGCACTCTGAAAAAAAAACAAAACTGAGTGTCACATTCTCCTGGCCTTTACAGCTATTTTGTGTTATGGAGCAGCTGCCAGTGCTCTGGCTTTTGTCTGTAACACTCCTTATATGTCAGCACTGCTATGGCCTCCTTTTATTTTTACAGACCAAGCTTTGAAGTTTACTTTTTTTTCCCTACTAAGGTTTGGTACTTGTAAAACTCTGTATTGCACTGTTTGCATAACCTATAAATTACAATTCAAAGTTCTAACCTAGAATTACTAGTTTCAGAGAAACTGGTTACACTTATCACTGGATTCTAAGATTCTGTCTTGAAATAGCACGGCATGTAGCTATGTGTGTGTGTGTGTGTGTGTAAAAATGTTTGTATGAGTGTGTATGCATGTATGTGTGTCTTTAAATTGCCTGTGTGTAAATATGTCTGCATGAATGTATGTGTGTGTATAAATTGTGTGTGTGTGTAAATGTGTGTATGAGTGTAAATGTGTGTGTGCATAAACATGTGTGTATGAGTTTGTGCATAAATGTGTGTGTTAATATGTGTGTATGAGAATATGAGTGTACATGTGTGTGTGTATAAATATGTGTGTATGAGTTTGTGTATAAGTATGTGTCTAAGTATGTGTGTACGAGTAAGTGCGTGTGTGTATAAAGTGTGTGTGTGTGTGTAAATCTGTGTGTGTATAAACATGTGTGTAAATATGTGTGTATGAGTGTGCATATGTAAACGTGTGCAAATATGTGTGTATGAGTGTGTGTGTAAATATGTGTGTATGAGTGTGTGTATACATATGTGTAAATATGTGTGTACGAGTAAGTTTGTGTGTATATGTGTGTAAATGTGTGTGTGTAGATGCGTGTGTAAATATGTGTGTATAAGTGTGTGTGTGTAAATATTTGTGTATGAGTGTATGTGTATACATTTGTGTGTGTGTATGTAGATATGTGTGTACGAGTAAGTTTGTATTTGTGTGTGTGTAAATGTGTGTATGCGTGTATAAATGTGTGTTTGTAAATATGTGTGTGTGTAAATATGTTAGTATTAGTGTGCATTTATGTATAAAACGTGCATGTGTGTATGTATGCGTGTGTAAGTGTGTGTGTATAAGAATGTGTGTATGAGTGTGTAGGTATGTATGTGTATAAGAGTGTGTGTGTAAATATGTGTGTACAAGTAAATGTGTGTAAATGTGTGTGTGTAAATTAGTGGGTGCATAAATATCTTTGTATAAGTGTGTGTGTAAATATATGTTTATGAGTGTGTATGTATGTATGAAATGTGCATCTGTGTGTATGTATGTGTGTATGAGTATTTATGTATGTGTGTATAAGAGTGTGGGTGTAAATATGTGTGTACAAGTAAGTGTGTGTAAATATTTGTTTATGAGTGTTTGTGTGTGTGTATAAATGTGAATGTGTGTTTAAATGTTTGTATGTGTGTGTATAAATGTTTGTGTAAATATGTGTGTATGAGTGGTTGTATGTGTGTGTAACTATGTGTGTATAAGTGTGTGTGTAAATTTGTGTCTATGAGTGTGTTTGTATGTATGTGTGTATAAATGTGCATGTGTGTGTGTGTAAATATTTTTGTATGCACGTTTGTAAATATGTGTGTATGAGTGTGTATTTATGTATAAAATGTGCATGTTTGTGTGTGTAAATATGTATGTGTGTCTATGAGTATTTATGTATGTGTGTGTATAAGTGTGTGTGTAAATTTGTGTTTGAGTGTGTAGGTATGCATGTGTATAAGTGTCTGTGTCTAAATATGTGTGTATCTATATGTGTGTATAAATTTGTGTTTGTGTGTGTCAACTCTAATAGGATATGCTGTATAGTACCCGTGTGTACTGGGGGGCAGTAGAGCTTAACTACACAGGCGTTTACTATACATTGGTTGGCAATTCTGGCTATAGATAACACCCAGCATCACTGCCCCTATTGGAGATGTATAGTAAAGGATCCCTGGAATATAACTGTTGTGTGCCTAACTGCTAATCCTAATACCGCTAAACCAAAGTACCCCACAATCGCAAGCTAACGGTACACTATTAAAGATCTAAACTGCCACATACCCACAGCAAGTACTAAACTATATTAACCCTTATACTGCCACATACTCACCGCAAGTATCTATCCTAATAACCCCTATGCCGCCACATATCCACTGCAAGTATCTATCCTATTAACCCCTATTCTACCACATACCCACCACAAATATCTATACTATTAACCACTTGGCCACCACATACCCACCGCAAGTATCTATCCTATTCACCCCTATGCCCCAACATACCCACCACAAGTATCTATTCTATTAAACCCTACACCACCACATACCCACTGCAAGTATCTATCCTATTAACCCCTAGCTGCCACATACCCACAGCAAGTATCTATCCTTTTAGCCCTATACTGCCACATACCAACCGTAAGTATTTATCCTATTAAACCCTATGCCACCACATACCTACAGCATGTATCTATCCTATTAACCCCTATAGCACCACATACCCACCGCAAGTACTAAACTATTAACCCATATATTGCCACATATCCCAAACGTTAACTAACCTAACTCCTAAACTCCTCTAAACTAAACCCTCTAAGTAAACCAAAAAAAATCTACGTAAATAAAAAATAAAAATTAAACCAAAACCACCATATCCCCAAACGGAATCTAACCATACTCTAACACCTAACCCTCCTCTAAACTAGCCCCCCACCCAAGTTAAAGTTAAAAAAAACTAAGTTACAAAAAAATAATAAACTACTGTATCTAAAAAAAACACTTAACTACATTCGCAATAAAATAAAATACCCACTCAAAAAAAATCTAAAACTAAACCATAACACTAAAATAAATTATAATACCCCTTAAAAGGGCGTTGCCCAAAAGTGATCCTCTATTTTACATTTAAAAAACAATTAACCCCCCTAAAATACAAGTAAACCCCCAAAATAATCTTTTTCTATTAGACGATTTAGAATTTAAATTTAAAACATTCTTGCTATTGGCTGATTTAAATCAGACAATGGGGATTGACTGATATAAAATCAGCCAATCAGAATTAAGTAGTACCCCTATATATTGGGGTTCCGCACTTCCGGGATTTTAGTGTGCAGTAGTGCCCGCATGAAGATCAGGGCTTGTAGAAGAGAGCGGAAGAAAAAGAAGATGCTGAGCTAAAGTCCGCCTCTGCCGCCTTAAAGATAGGCCCCTTGGCGCCAGGAGACAGGATGAAGAGGGCTCTGATGGAGAAGAAGATTTCGGAGTGGAGGCGGCAGAAGAGGCTGCCAAAGTCTGACTCCACCACTGTGAAGATGGGCCCAACTTTGGATCAAGAGGAGACGGATTTCCTAATGGTGAGTACCATTTTTGGGGTTAGTTAGGTTTTTTTTAAGGTGTATTTTTTTGCTTTTAAGAATAGGCTTTTTTATTTTAACTTTTCTTTTTCTAAGATAGGTTTTTTGAGTTAGATTTTATTTTGGAGGGTTAATTATATTGTAGAGGTTTTTTTTTAATTAATTTTTAAATGTAAAAGAGCTGCTGATCAAGGCCATTTTTAGAGCTATTGTAATTTATTTTAAGTGTTGGGGTTTAGTTTTTTTGTTTTGGGTGGGTATTTTATTTTATGGGGCATGTAGTTTAGTGTTAGGTATAATGTTGAGTTTTTTATTTACTGTAGTTTACTTTAGTTTATTATTTTTTTTAACTTACCTTTTTCTTTTTTCTTTTTTAATTTAGAGGAAAGGTTAGTTTAAAGAGGTTATTAGTTTAAAGAGGGTTAGTTGTTAGGGTAGTTCTAGTTTGCGTTGGGAGGTGGCAGTTTAGACCTTAATCTCTTAACCACCTCCCCATACCGCTTTGGGGTTAGATTAAGTGATTTGTGTTAGTTGATATTTATTAGGCCTTAATCGCCTATCCACCTTGCATACCTGTATGGGGGTTGATGGGGTGATTAGTGTTAATTAGTATTTATTAGGCCTTACTCTCCTAACCACCCCCCAAACCTGTATGGAGGTTGATTAGGTGATTAGTGTTAGTTAGTATTTATTAGGCCTTAATCTTCTAACCACCCCCATACCTCTATGGGGGTTGATTAGGTGATTAGTGTTAGTTAGTATTTATTAGGCCTTAATCTCTAAATAACCCCTCATAACTGTATGGGGGTTGATTAGATGATTATTGATGGTTACCATTTGTTAGGCCCTAATCTCCTAACCAACCTTCATACTTGTAAGGGGGTTGATTAAGTGATTATTGAAGGTTACCATTAATTAGGCCTTAAACTCCAAACAACCCCTCATACCTGTAAGGGGGTTGATTAGGTGATTATTGATGGTTACCATTTATTAGGCCTTAATCTCCTAACCCCCCCTCATACCCCTTCAAATCCGATCCACCCATTCCTCCCAGAAGGTAGCACTCCTAAACAAGTTGTATCACTATGTTTCTTATGAAATTGCTGACAACATACTAAAAGGGTGACTTAATCCCCTGCACCCTGCTCAATCGGCAACCCTTTTAAGAAGCGTTGGACCTGGGCTTAATATCGGTCCTGCACTTAGTTCCAGGAGCCCGGCTAGACCGGTGAGATTTTGCCGGCCCTTCAGCGGTCGTCCTCTGGTGATTTAGCACATCCCTGTGACACATTATTTAAACAATGATTATTATTTTAGTGACATAGCTTCATATTTATAATAAGGATATTTACATAGTTGCCAACATTTCAAAAAAAAATCCAGGGACACTTTGCAGCAGAATATAAAAAGTAATATATATATATATATATATATATATATATATAAGTCTCCAAGGATATATTTCACACACACAATTCGTCCAAATTCATAAAATAATTAATTTATTTCTTGCAATCTCCCAAAGTAAGCGATGTGGGGTTCAAAAATGTAATTTAATTCAGCATAAATTTTAAAAGTTCATAAACTAACAATGAATTTTTGAAATTTATGCTGAATTAAATTACATTTATGAACCCCACATCGCTTACTTTGGGAGATTGCAAGAAATAAATTAATTATTTTATGAATTTGGACGAATTGTGTGTGTGAAATATATCCTTGGAGACTTAGATATATATATTTATATATTACTTTTTATATTTGGAGTTAATATATAACAGAACTTTGTATCTATCCATTTACCTACCCTCTTTTGCCTACAAGCTTTAGCATTTTTTTTGCGCACATTTAAGTTGTAATTGTAAATTTTCTGTGTCTTTTTGGAGTTTTGGGAGTATCTCCTGCTTAGGGACAGTCAAGTCCAAAAAAAACTTTCATTTTTCAAATAGGGCATGTAATTTTAAACAACTTTCCAATTTACTTTTATCAACAATTTTGCTTTGTGCTCTTGGTATTCTAGTTGAAAGCAAACCTAGGGAGGCTCATATGATAATTTCTAAGCCCTTGAAGGCCACCTCTATTTTATTTACTTTTCACAGCAGGGGAGAGCAAGCTCATGTAGGCCATATAGATAGCATTGTGATCACGCTCGTGGCTAGTGGCAGACACTGCACTAATTGGTTAAAATGCAAGTCAATAGATAATGTGATTAGGGGCGGTCAGAAGATGCTTAGATACAAGTTAGTCACAGAAGTAAAAAGTGTATTAATATAACAGTGTTGGTTTTGCAAAACTGGGGAATGGGTAATAAAGGGATTATCTATCTTTTTAAACAACAAAAATTTTGGTGTTGACTGTCCCTTTAATAGTTGTCTGTTTGTAGGTAATTTTGCGCTGGTCTTTATCTTCTGCTCTCACACTTTGCAGCAGAGCAAGCAAGCGAGTTACTGGAGTATTGACGACCTACTGTTCAACTGCTCCGCCCACTCAGTTCTGCAATCAAAACACACCCATTTGAAAGTAATAGTATAATTTAGACTTATCCATAGTTTATTATACAGATTACAGCACCAAGCTCTTACACCTACCCAGTCTCTGGAACACATTCTGGGCATATGGTTATTTATACAACACAGCATCAAAATTAGAAAGACAAATAATATGTGAACCCATTCAATAATAATAATAATAATATTCCATTAGGAATGAATTATATTTAAATAATACACTATATCTATTTATCATCTATCTGTATATATGTAATTGTGTATATATATATATATATATATATATATATATATATATATATATGTGCGCACATTCTACCACTAGAGTCCACATAGTTATAGCATATTTAAATATATACTTCAATTTGCTAAATATACTTGCACTGTTCAAATAAGATTGGGGGTAGACATCTCACACAATAATATCGACTATGTGGACTCTAGTGGTAGAATGTGCACCTACACTTTCTTGTTTTTTTTCAATTAATCATTGCTGGTCACCTTGGTAGCACTTCCACAATGTGTGTGCTAGGTTGCTAATAGTCTTTTTGTGGTGTGCTTAACCAAAAAAAACCTTTGTTGTATCTTTAGATTAGGGAGCTGACCAAACCCTCCTTTTGGTTAATGCACGCCACCCAGTTCAGGTGTGTTCCAGTTTAATTACTGTGTCATATATATATATATAGCTAAGGAACTCTGCATATACATAATTTGCTGCAGTGTGGATACTGATTAGCATAGGACCAGTCTGATTTGGGACACCTTGTAAGTGGTAGACTGGCTTAGCAGAATATGATCATATTGTGTGACTAAGATCCCATTTTTATTTAAAACCATATTTTTCTGATAATATTCTTTGCAATTTAAATATATGTCGATATTATTGTGTGAGATGTCTATCCCCAATCTTATTTGAACAGTGCAAGTATATTTAGCAAATTGAAGTATATATTTAAATATGCTATAACTATGTGGACTCTAGTGGTAGAATGTGCACCTACACTTTCTTGTTTTTTTTCAATTAATCATTGCTGGTCACCTTGGTAGCACTTCCACAATGTGTGTGCTAGGTTGCTAATAGTCTTTTTGTGGTGTGCTTAACCAAAAAAAACCTTTGTTGTATCTTTAGATTAGGGAGCTGACCAAACCCTCCTTTTGGTTAATGCACGCCACCCAGTTCAGGTGTGTTCCAGTTTAATTACTGTGTCATATATATATATAGCTAAGGAACTCTGCATAGACATAATTTGCTGCAGTGTGGATACTGATTAGCATAGGACCAGTCTGATTTGGGACACCTTGTAAGGGGTAGACTGGCTTAGCAGAATATGATCATATTGTGTGACTAAGATCCCATTTTTATTTAAAAGCATATTTTTCTGATAATATTCTTTGCAATTTAAATATATGTCGATATTATTGTGTGAGATGTCTATCCCCAATCTTATTTGAACAGTGCAAGTATATTTAGCAAATTGAAGTATATATTTAAATATGCTATAACTATGTGGACTCTAGTGGTAGAATGTGCACCTACACTTTCTTGTTTTTTTCAATTAATCATTGCT
Source organism: Bombina bombina (assembly GCF_027579735.1). Taxonomy (NCBI): domain Eukaryota; kingdom Metazoa; phylum Chordata; class Amphibia; order Anura; family Bombinatoridae; genus Bombina; species Bombina bombina. The sequence continues at coordinate 1,196,338,154 of NC_069500.1, forward strand.
GGTCACCTTGGTAGCACTTCCACAATGTGTGTGCTAGGTTGCTAATAGTCTTTTTGTGGTGTGCTTAACCAAAAAAAACCTTTGTTGTGTGTGTGTATATATATATATATATATATATATATATATATATATATATATATATATATATATGCAAACAACAAATGTTGTGCAAAAGAGATTTTCAGGGACATTTCCAGGGATAAAAAAATCCAGGAACATACAACAAAATCCAGGGACTGTCCCTGGAAATCAGGGACTGTTGGCAACTATGTATTTATTATTTAGTATAGTTTATTATAGTGAGGTATTTTTTTACAGTAGGCAGTATGTGGGAGTTAGCTGGGGCATTCCAGGTGAGTGTAGTTTAGACATTACTTCATTGTAGGCGGTATTAGGGACTTAGCTCTGGGGGGGTGTAGGTTAGGGGTGATGTAGGTGTAGGCAATCAGGAGTTAGCTGGGCAGTGCAGGGGGAGTGTAGCTTAATTCTGACATAGGTGTAGTCAGTCGGTGGGATGAAGCGAGGCGGTGCAGGGGGAGTGTAGTTTAGGCGTGACATAGATATAAGCATTCAGGGGGAGTTAATGGGGCGTGCTAATGGGGGTAGTCTGCCCTTTGATTCAGACAATTTGACACAAGATCGATATGTTTGAATCACTAAAGTGCAGTTTGCGAGGAGGGTAGAGGGTATGTTTGTCTCGCCAGACTGTTGAGACTACATCGCCTGAGATTGTTAGTGTAACTTTGGTCACCACGGCAATATATGAAGTGTGCCTACACGAAAACTATTTTTAGTTTCAGTGAGTGCACTTTCTGCGCCGTGTAGGCACAATTCAAATAGGAATCCCCTGGGCCCCAGCAAAATGCTGACAAGCGGCAATGTCTGCAATCTGGGTGGTGACATCACGCTCCAATTGAGTTCTATGAGAGAGACATTGCCGCTGACCAGCATTGCTTGGACATGCCCCTTTTCTTATAATATTGTGGGCCTAAGTGCTCCAGACCTTGCTTAAATGGATACAAAAGTGCAAAAGAAAATACACTAATATGTTAGGACATTTTATTGTTGTACTATTGCTTGTATATAACCATGTGTATAAGTCTGCTCCAGAGCAACTAGCTGAGCATATATCTTGTGAGCCAATAACAAGAAACAAATGTGTGTAGCAACCAAACAATATACAAAGTTCAATAAAGATTTTTTTGACTGTATTTATTAACTGACCAATATTATTACTCCCAGTTTCATGATTGATTGATGATTCTTACTGAAAAGTGTCATATATACAATATGGGGTGTGTGTGTCAAAACAATGTTTTTTTTACAGGTGTTAAATACCCTAGGTATGCCACTGGTCCCTTTATATTATTTTAAAGAATTTCATAGCAATTTTCTTTGGTATTATACGTCATAGATCATTTATCTAAAAATAATCATATATACTGGTATAGTATGGTCACATAGACAAATCTCCAATATTTATCTTTTTTATGTTCTGTTCTATTAAATAAAAGTTGTAACAAATATAAAGATTTTACTATGGTGTGGAAGGTGAATCTAGCTTTTGAATTATCATAAGAATGTCATGAGATTTTCATTTGTATGCTTTTTTTTTTAAATGCAGAGAAATGTTGGCACTGATATTATTCAACCACATAGACACATTTCCTACCCTTCCCTTTGCAAAGGTCTCTGGTGTTATAAGAAATACAAAGATATGCATTTAGCAATAAAAATCTTTGTAGAAGAAGATAAAGAAAAAAATATATAAGTCTGAGGTAAGAATGAACATTTCTGGTCAAATATAAGGTTAGCAAAGCTCGTAACTTTAGAATTTTTTATAGCTGTACAAATTGTACTCGGTTCATGAATTATATTTACTATGAGGCTTTTAACTGAACTAATAAAAACAATTAGCAACTTCTGCTAAGGTCTTTATGCCTACTATCTTGTTATTATGTTTTATTGTTATAGATAAGATCCTTGTCACATGTGATTGGACACTTCTGTTGATGAGCAAATCTTCTTACTAATTGTACTACTACATATGCTTCATATTCAATTATACAAAATACTTTACTGTAGTTTTATAATCCTTGTACATTTTTTTGGATTATGGTATTCTTATAAACATTTTTATGAGCACTAGATATATTTACAGAACAGGAATATATATTATTCAAAGGTTATCACAATAAGATCACTCACTATTCATTCTTAATGGATTTTGTTTGCCTCCAAATTTTTAACATATAGATCCATCCATGAAGATTCCATATTTTACTGACTTATCAAGATCCTAAAGAGAAACACATCAGTTAAAGTAAGCTTAGATTGCATTTTTCCTATGAAACTTATTGTATTATTTTTATATCATATTAATGTATGGCAAGGGAGGGCTGTCATTGGGGATGATTTATAGAATTCTCTTGCACACGATTGGCCACACGCAAGCAGGGGTTGGCATTTTGCAATGCTAAAAGCAGGCAGGGTATCGCTGACCACTCACCACAAGGCTGAGTTGACAAGGTTAATAAGAGCAAACCTCATCCACCCACCTTACTATAAATAAACCCCAATGAGGTGGACCAAAGAATATATTTTACTTAATTATTATTTATTTAATAACATCTTGGTATAGGTTTTTATAAAAATGTTGTACCTGTTATTAATAACAAGGACAAATTACAATTGCAATAAAGGCAATCCAAAGTATGCCACACACAATTGCATAAATATGTATTAATCTATTACAAATATAACTTCCACTGGAGGTGTTCATACTCCTTCCACCGCAAACAAATAACACAAATCAAGAAAGATTAAACATTTTTAATTTAACCACAAATACTACTGCAACCACAAGATCCAATGCAAAGTTTAATAATTAGGCTCTAGATAGTAAGTGTCCATAAATAATTAATCCCAGATTAGGTTGAAGTTGCCTGAAGAATAATTATAAGCAAGCCCTTAACTATCACTTGATTATCACTCTCCAAGAGTTAATAGTATTAATCTATTAATATAGAGCTATGACTAGTGAAAATAGTCAGCTGCATTGTAAATAATAGAATAATTGTCAGGGAATCAAGAAACCAGACGGAAACGGAAAGTGCAGGTAAAAAAATAAATAAAGTTTATTGAAAAATAGCAATAAACAAAATAATAAACAACAATAGGAAAATTCAGAATGTAGTCAATACCAAACCAGAGGTCAGATGCCAAAATGGATAGTCAGCCGAACCGGGACAGGAAACACAGAGAGCAGGAACAACGGGAACAATAGTCAGAGTCAGGAACTAGGAAATCAGTCAGCCAAAGCCAGGGCCATACACAGAGTAAGGAACAAAATACAGGTATGCACTTGATGGGTGGAGACAGAATGGACTGGGTGATGGTTATATCGTAAACTGGTGTTACATCAAGACAGAGAGACAGGAAGTTGCCAGAAGTTGGCAATTGTTGCAGAATGATTGTGTTCCCAAGTTTGCCCATAAGATGGTGTGTGAGAGAAACACACAGTGTCAGAATCACTACAAGACATGCCAGAAAGGCCTGCACTCCAAAGAAACACAAGGAAGGAAAGTAACAGTGACAATAATAACATATATATATATATATATATATATATATATATATATATATATATATAAATTATATATATATATATATATATATATATATATATATATATATATATATATACTGTATCAATTCTTTGACAAACCCTACTGTCACTGGGGCTTCTGGAGGGGGGTGTGGGCTAGCCTCCTGCCCACTGACTATGGACCCTGGAATTTGAAGGGATTCTGTTTTTTGGGAGACAGGTGCCCAGGGGATATTTTGAATAGTTTTTCCCTGGATTCAGATTTGCCCCATTTCCCCAAATTCCCAGAGAGTTAAAGTTCCTGTGTTTTGTTGGAGTATAAAGTGACAGACACCAAACCTGCATTGCCTGCTCCAACCCCCCTTCAAGACTCAGAGACTTATTGCAAGAGTTTGCAATCAGCACAGACATTCAAATTCTGGGACCTCCTGCTGTTATATGTCTGTATATCTAGTCTAGCTGTGAAGTGTGGGGGCAGGGCTGGGGGGATTGTATGTCCTATTCAACAGAGACATTCCTATTGTTTACATTCCTATTGTTTAATCTGCTGCTCTAGCTAATGTTTATTCATGGAGGGGGATTGTCCCTGGGAGTGTATAAAATGTGTATGTCTCTTTCAATAAAGGTTCATTCTGTTTTTACTCCAAAATCAGTCCTGTCTGATTCTTGGGGTAATTTTCTGAAGCATTGGTGGTTCCAGTTGTTAGGAAAGCTGAACAGGCGGACATACCCAGAGAGAAGTGTGGGGGCAGGGGTGGGGGATTGTATGTCCTATTTAAAAGAGACATAATCATTCCTATTGTTTACATTCCTACTGCTTAATCTGCTGCTCTAGCTAATGTTTATTCATGGAGGGGGATTGTCCCTGGAAGTGTATAAAATATGTATGTCTCTTTCAATAAAGGTTCATTCTGTTTTTACTCCAATATCGGTCCTGTCTGATTCTTGGGGTAATTTTCTGAAACATTGGTGGTTCCAGCTGTTAGGGAAGCTGAACAGGCATACATACCCAGAGAGGGTACTGAGAGGTCCGTCACAATGGTGGCAGCGGCGGGATCTGCTTCCTCCATACGGAGCAGTTGAAACCACAATGGGGACCAAGTTTCCTGTTGACAGAGGAGAAGCACTGCAGTGGTCCCCAACCATGGAAGCTGAGTTCCATGGAGAATGCAAGAGGCACTGGCCCATCTGGATGATCCTGGTTCTGCACAGGACGAGCAGGGATGGAGGGACTTTATCCGCCAGGAGCAGGACTATCGTGTAACGGTCCTCCCCACTGCTGAGGAAAGGTACTGGCTCCAGCTGGACTTACGAGTGCTTTTCCTGGTAGAGCAGCCCAGGGAGGAATGGCTAACTGCATTAGATGGACAGGTCCAGACTGAGATGATGCTGGATGATGGATACAGGGCCCTCCGATGGTATGCTATACCCGGACGGCCATGGATGGAGGATGGCATCCCCACAGAGGGCTTTGGCGGCCCTGGATTGCTAATTAAGAAGCTGACAGAGGACCCAGACTTTGGGAGCAAGGCAGAGTGGAGATTGGAGAAAATTAGAGAGTACCGATAGAGACTACTGAATCTTTCAGGGTACCATGGCTGCAAGCCAATCTGGATTTTATAAGTGTCCAGGAATGGGAGCTAGAAAAGGCATATACAAGTATGTTAGATCTCGTTCGGCAGCTTGCCTTGTAGTCTGCAGAGAAGTGGCAACCAGGAAAAAGCTACCGAGAGCTGCTAGACCATGATCAGCAGCCTGGCCCCGAGCTTATGGTCTTGGACAAGGGAGCCACATCAGCAGAAGAACTGGCAACAGGGCAGAGCGCCAATGGCCTCTGCCATTGCACCTGTTATATCTCTGGAGTCCCAGGGAGAGGAGGTAGTCAACTTCTCTACCCAGCCACAGACTCCAGAGATTGATAATTTAATAGACTTTTCCTCTGAGGAGGGACAGACCAGTGAGCCTCCAGCAGATCAGAGCGCCTCTGGCATCTGCTCAGCACCAGCTCCGGGAAGCCAGGGAGAGGATGTAGCTAACCTCTCTCCCCAGTGGCAGAGCAAGTTCCAGGGAGAGGAGGTGGCCAACCTCTCTCCTCAGCAGCAGAGCCAGTTCCTGGGAGAGGAGGTAGTCAACCTCTCTCCCCAGCAGCAGAGCCAGTTCCAGGGAGAGGAGGTAGCTAAGCTCTCTCCCCAGCAGCAGAGCTATTTCCAGGGAGAAAAGGTAGCCAACAGTTCCAGGGAGAGGAGGAAGCCGGCCTCTCTCCCAACAGCAGAGCCAGTTCCAGGGAGGGGAGGTAGCCGACTTCTCTCCCCAGCGGCAGAACCCATTTCAGGGAGAGGAGATAGCGAATCTCGCTCCCCAGCGGTAGTGTGAGGACCCAGGGATGAAAGCAGCCACCTATGAACCCCAGCAAGAGGAGGGGGAACCTGGGAGATGCAGCAGTTGGCTATTCCTCCTGGCAGGAATACAAGGACCCAGAAGCACAGGAAGCCGTCCTCCCTCCCCAGCAACAGCCCAGGAGCCTTGGTGACAGGATATTTGGAGTACTTTTTCCCTGGATTCAGATTTTCCCCTTTTCCCTGAATTCCCAGAGACTCTGAGAACCGAAGGACCCTGATACAGAGTTGAAGTTCCTGTGCTTTGTTGGAGTATAAAGTGACAGGCACCAAACCAGCATTGTCTGCTTCAACCCCTCTTCAAGACTCAGAAACTTATTGCAAGAGTTTGCAATCAGCACAGACATTTCAATGCTGGGACCTCCTGCTGTTATATATCTGTATATCTAGTCTAGCTGTGAAGTGTGGGGGCAGGGCTGGGGGGATTGTATGTCCTATTCAACAGAGACATTCCTATTGTTTACATTCCTATTGTTTAATCTGCTGCTCTAGCTAATGTTTATTCATGGAGGGGGATTGTACCTGGGAGTGTATAAAATGTGTATGTCTCTTTCAATAAAGGTTCATTCTGTTTTTACTCCAAAATCAGTCCTGTCTGATTCTTGGGGTAATTTTCTGAAGCATTGGTGGTTCCAGTTGTTAGGAAAGCTGAACAGGCGGACATACCCAGAGAGGGTACCAAGAGGTCCATCACAAATTCTAAACTTATTAATGGCAATTCAATAGAAAAAACAAGCACAACAACTGTTGTTTACTTATATACAGTAGTTATTTAGCTCTCCCACTTGAGTGAAAACTTTGCTAGATGGAGGCTTTTTTAGCACATCAGGTAGCATGCATATTACAAGTTGAAAGTAAATGTTTGTGCACGAGCAAAACCCCCTGAACGCTAACCAAATTCCATGACCGCTTTAAATTCTTCTCCCCATAGAAATCATCAGAGAGCACAGAAGAAAAAAACCTAACACTTACTGCTTGCAAACTAACTGAGTAATGAATACTTCACAGTCCAATATTCTGCAAATACAGCCATGCAAATGCAAGCTCTCAATCAAACAAACTGGGAAAAAGTCAAGGGTTCACAGGCTGATGTAATCAACCTAAACATATACATAACACGGAAATGGGCTGCACTCTCAGACTGGACTGGGTACACATCCTATCACCCTGCAACATGCTCAGCCCTGGGTGCTCAATAGCACTCTCAAGAAGCTGAGCTCTCCCCAGAGTCCAGGCAGTTAGACCCTTACCACTCTCGGTGCAAGGCCGATAGGGAAAAATAAAATATATATATATAAACCACAAAGCGAAAGTCCAGAACTCAATTGCAAGCTATCAGCTAAGATTAAAAGAAAAACTGGAAGAGATAGTTACTGCATCTGGCCAAATGTGACAAGCCCAGGTACCACGTCAAGGTCTCTACCAAAATCTGGGTCCCTAATACAGCCATACATATGCAAGCGCTCAATCAAACAAACTGGGAACAAGTCACCCTAGACATAAACAAAACACAGAAGTGCAACAAGAATATTCATTGAAACAATAACATGTAACTATGTCATAGCATGTAATCAGATGTAATACTTTATTACTGCTACAAAATATTGAATTGATTCAAAAAAGGTTTTTATTGTGTCCAACATCTATATGTATATTGGGTCATGCTCCTTAATCCTGACTCAAATACAACAGGACTATATTTAATCTGATATATTTCTAACCAAACTGCAAGTCCTTATAGACTCCCCATAGAGTCTTGGTTCTGTGGAAAACATTCTAAAAGGAGCATCCCTAATGCATACTATTATCAGGAGTGGTGCTTGACATTTAATCTACTGGTGGTGTGTCCGGCATCCAGGCATGTACCAAAGAGTACTCCAAATTAAGGGACAACCACCGTGTCCATTTGTATGGGGGGGGGGCAAGGTACACCCCATATGGTGTGATGACAACACACCAACAGTGTATATAGTATATAGATAACTACTAAAAAAACAGTGTATTTGGATAACTACTAAAAAATGTTTCTATTACCCCCTCATTAAGAGTAGAACTCTGTCGATGTGTATCGTCTTCAACATAGCTGTGCCAATTTTCCCAGAAATGCTGTGCCACTGGCTAATCCGAATGCCCCTCTTTTAGAGCTGCCCGTATGGCACTTTTATGATTTTCAAGTCACTCACAAAAGGAGGGGATGGTCTTCCTAACACAGGGCTTGATTATGAGTGGCCCAGAGAAATATCTGGTTTTCTCAACTGTTTGCGTGCAAGTTAAATAAATGTAAACCCTTGAGCTGTTTTGTGAGTCAAAATTTTTTCACAAAACACATCAACATTACATGTAAATGTACAGTTACACTCATAATAATGCTATCAAATAAAAAATATTTAAAAAAAAATATTTCACAGAAAAGTTATAAGGGTTCAAAAATATGAGATCTAAGGTGTGAAAAAATGCAGGCAAAGGGCTTTAACGTAAAGATACAAACATTTACATGTCTAAATATGTATATGTATTAAAAAAGTGCCACAACTGATGGTTTATATAAAAAATTGTATCTCTTCCAAAATCTTTTTTGTCAGTCTAGTTGTGATTGTCCACTTTTCAGTATCCTATCATGCAATGAGATTACATGTGTTACTGTTTCTGCCCATTCAGATAGTATATGGATCACTATTATCAAAGAGTGATCGTTCCAAGTATATAAGTGAATAAGGCTAACAAAACACAAGATAAATATGTATCATATGTTTATTAATAAGATTCAAATTCTCCTGCAACTCCTCAAATATGTATATCCAAAGGAACAAAGATAGTATCAGCACTGCTTCTTTAGTTAAACAAACATATTTATTGTGACATAGAGGAACAGCAACATTTCAGGTCCCACAGACCCTTAGTCATGCTATGGAATGCTATGAAACAATGCCTTATATAGCACATGTGTCTTAATTACTAATCAATAACCCTCTGGGCTCTTGAATACTATCAAATGACATTAAAACACTGCCATCTACTGACAAAAATAAACATAACACCTAAAGAAAATTATCTCTAACACCGATTATATGCTAGCAGAAAGTGACATATAACAAGATTAAAACCATACAATATAATTCAAATATTGCAACATTTAAAAGAAAAAAGTTACATAAAGAATTACTAAAAACAAATGGAGATCATAATCTTTATTAAGACCTATCGGATGCAAATTTTAAGGTGCTGAATCAATTCTCTTTTTTTTAACTCTAGCTCCCTATTACCACCTCTCTTAAGTTTTGGAATGTGGTCAATTATCTGAAATCTTAATTGACTGACTGTGTGTCCCATTTCAATAAAATGTGATGAAACAATCTTGGAAATAGTTTCACTATGAGTGTTATATTCTATATATTATGAGGTAAAAATTAGTTGTTTATTATCTTTCTTGCTCTTAGAACTTGCATTTGTCAAAACTTCAATTTTACACTCTGAAATAATGGAGGAAGGATATCCCCTCTCCCTTAATTTGTGAGCCATTTGCTTGAGTCTAATGCCTTGCAAATTTTTGTCCTTAAAATTTTTCACAGTGCGAATAAATTGGCTCTTGGGGATGGAGGAGAATACTCTTTTAGGATGGTGACTGTTGTAATGTAAGTGTGTGTTACGGTCTGTTGGTTTAACATATAAGTCAGTTATGAGTGCAGAATCTTTTTTGTACACAATAGTATCTAAATAGTTAACTGAGGTGTATGAATAATTAAGTGTAAACCTCAGATTGTCCTCTACAAAATTCTCCAATGATGTTATAGGGCCCCTCCACCAAACAAGTCATCTATGTAGCAAAGCCATAATTTACATTCACCTAGATTACAAGTTTTGCGCTATAGAGGGTGCAAAACGAATGCAACAAAAGTTGTGTTATTTCACCCTCTATAGCGCTGCCATTAAAATTTTTTTAAAAAGCTGCCATGTGCGTGCGATATGGTGGCGATGAGCTACATAACGCACAAAATCCAAGGGCTGAGAATATGTGCTCGTGCACGCTTTCCCCATAGACATCAATGGGGAGAGAGTGTTAAAAAAAATAAATTTTTTGAAATTCAAATCAGCCAATAGAATTTCAATAGCTCTCATCCTATTGGCTGATTTGATTAAAAAATCAAATCAGCCAATAGGAATGCAAGGGACGCCATTTTGAAAATGCTCCCTTGCATTGAAGATTCAGTGTACGGCGGTGACCTTATGAAGAGGGCGCTCCGCGCCAGATGGCTTCAAGGATGGACCCACTGCGCCACCGGGATGAAGATAGAAGACACAGCTGGAATGAAGATAGAAGATACCGCCTGGATGAAGATAGAAGATGCCGTCTGGATGGATGAAGACCTCGCCGCCTTGATGAAGACTTCTCGCAGCCTGGATGTCCGGACTTCAGAAACTGTAAGTGGATTTGTCAGGGGTTAGTGTTAGGTTTTTTTAACTTTTTTGGGTGGGTTTTTTTTAGATTAGGGTTTGGGCTTTTTTGAAAGAGCTAAATGCCCTTTTCAGGGCAATGCAAAAAAGCTAAATGCCCTTTTAAGGGCAATGCCCATACAAATATCCTTTTCAGGGCAATAGATAGCTTAAGTTTTTGTTAGAGTTGGGTTTTTTATTTGGGGGGGTTGGTTGGGTGGTAGGTTTTACTGTTGGGGGGGTCTTTGTATTTATTTTCAGGTAAAAGAGCAATGCCCTACAAAGGCCCTTTTAAGGGCTATTGGTAGTTTATTGTAGGCTAGGGTTTCTTTTATTTTGGGGGGCTCTTTTATTTTTATAGGGCTATTAGATTAGGTGTAATTGTTTTTATTTGGGATAATAAGTTTGTTATTTTTGTAATTTTAGAATTACATTTATTTAGTAGTGTTAGGTTTTTAAATGTGTAATTTAGTTTATTTAATTTGTAGTTATTTTAATTTTAGTCTAATAGTTATGTTAGGTTAACTGTTAGTTTAAACTTAGTTTTTTTATTTATTTCACAGGTACTTTTTTATTTATTTTAAGATAGGGATATTGTAATTTTAATTTAAGTTACGGGGTTGTTAGGTTTAGGGGTTAATAGTTTAATTTAGTTTTTTGCGATGTGGGGGGCTGGTGGTTTAGGGGTTAATAGGGTTGTTAAGTGGCGGTGATGTGGGAGGCCAGAGGTTTAGGGGTTAATAACTTTATTTAGTGGCGGCAATGTCGGGGAGCATCGGAATAGGGGTTAATATCTTTATTATAGTGTTGGCGATGTTGGGGTGCAGGGGGAATAGGGTTAATAACTTTATTATAGTGGTGGCCATGTCGGGGAGAGGCAGAATAGGGGTTAATAATTTTTATTAGTGGCCGCAATGTCGGGAGCGGCAGAATAGGGGTTAATAACTTTATTATAGTGTCTGCGATGCGAGAGGGCAATGGAATAGGGGTTAATAGTTAGTTTATGGGTGATAGTGTACTTTGTAACAGTTTAGTTATGAGTTTTGTATAACAGTTTTGTTGGGCAAAACTCATAACTACTGCTTTCAGATGGCGGAATGGATCGTGTCGATATAGGCTGTAACGCAAACATTTTAGCCTCACCGCACAACCTGTGATACCGGCGCTATGGAAATCCCATGCAAAAACATCATTTTTTTGAGTGCGGGATTGACGTTGCATACAGGCTAAAATGCTTGTGGTATAGCTATACCAACACGACTCGTAATGGCTGTGTTACAGTTTTTATGCTGGAATGGCCATTTTTACAGTGTTAAAACCGTAACGCAAAACTCGTAATCTAGGTCTGAAATGTTAGATTGATCGTCTCCTCATATTGGGTTCAAATCCTGCTTGACACAGTGTATAGTTCATCATTCAAGATTAGTGAGTTTATTAATTTAGTTAAAAGTGACGTGCTTATGTAGAAGAGTGTTAAGTGCTCGGGCCTATAAGGGTAATACACAGGGGAAAAGAAAGGGGGAACGGGACTGCAGGGGAAGAAAGGGAGGAGAGGGGAGAGGAGAAGAATGAAAGAGAGAAAGAAAAAAAAAAAAAAAGGGGGGGGGGAGGGGGAGTTTCTGCAGATAAAGTTCAAGTAAGTGATCGTGTACTGTATGATTCCCTAATGTCTACAAGGTCTGTGCCTCACTCCATTTATTCCAAATCTCTAGGTAGAGTTCTAATTTGTTAAGATGTCTGAATGCAAACTCCTCCATCTGTCTAATATGGTCAATTATGGCGATTATTTTTTTGGGTGAAGGAGATGAGGCTTGTTTCCAGTCCCTGGCAATAGCCAGCTTAGTAGCCATCAGGACGTAAAGGGTAAGGTGTTTGTTAGTATCAGACATAGGTGGAAGCTGGTGATGTAGGAGGCCCACTGAAGGGGTTGGGCTCAGTGATATGTCTAGCGACCTGAGAACATCAAATGCAAATCCCCAGGTAACCCTAATTATAGGGCAATCCCACCAAATGTGAACCTGCGTGCCCAAGCGACCGCAGTTTCGCCAACATAGGGGGGAGGTCTTTCGATAATATTTATTCAGTGTGACCGGCACGAGGTGCCACCTGGTGGTTATCTTATAATAAAGCTCCCATAAGGTTGCGCTATGTAAGATTTTCTTAGCGCTGATGAGCTCCTTAAGCCATATTGTGATCTCAATGTTAATTTTAAGTTCCTTTTCCCAGGCTTTGTACTGACTATGTTTATTTGGTTTTATGGGCGCCACTAATAGATTATAGTGGAAAGAGAGAGAGCCTTTGAGTAGCTTGCCCAGATTCCATCTTTGTTCCCATCTAGTGAGAGGTCTTGTGGGTTGCCCCGAAAGTCCCCAAGCCCTGAGGATGCTCGCTAGCCTAATAAATTCAAAGTTCAGATATGATGGTATGGAGAGCCCAGCCTTGACCTCTTCAAATGACAAGAGGGAGTCCTTTTTATATAAAGATGTGATAGGTTCATTAGCAGCCTCAGACCAATTGCCCACATGCGTCTCCGGCATAGAAATCAAGATAGTTCGTATCCTATAAAGAGGAGAGGGGTGTGGGGCAATAGATTCCATACTTTTTCTAGTATCCCAGTGTAGCAGGGTGTTCAAAATAAGAGGATGTTCAATCCGCAAAGTTTTACGGACATGTACTGGAATCCAAGGAAGGTCAGAAAGCAGAACAACTCCAGGGAGAAGGGACTGCTCTACTTGATACCATCTAGGCTGGTCAACCTTTAGGCTCCAACACATAAGATGAGAGAGACGTGCGGCATCATGATATATCAGAACACTAGGGTAGGCTAGTCCTCCTCTATCTAAAGGTTGTTGAATCATCGTGGTGGCGATTCTGGGTCTTCCACCTTTCCAGACGTATCTTGAGATTAGACTTTAAGTTTATTGAGTATAGGTCTCGGGACCGTCAAATTTATGCACCTAAAGAGGTATGTGATTTTAGGAAGAAGCGACATTTTGACCGCAGCAATCCGCCCTGTCCACGAGAATTCTCTGAATTCCCAGCTTTCAAGAAGCCTCCTGAACTCAGGAATGCGGTCAGTAAAATTTTTCTGGATCATGATTTCGGGGTTTGGACTCAGGTGAATACCCAGATGTTTGACAGAGGTATCAGACCAATGGAAGTCATCATTTCTTTGTAGGAATTTCAGCTCAGGTTCTGGAATATTAATGTGTAGTACTTCCGTTTTAGAGTAGTTCAATTTATAAAAACTACATTTAGAGAATATATCCAGACATTTAAAGACAGCTGACAGAGATGAGGATGGGGATGTGAGTAGTAGGGTAACGTCGTCTGCAAATAACGCAATCTTGTGGGTTGAACCCCCAAAATCAACCCCCAGAATGTCGGGATCATCTCTTATCAACTGAGCCAAAGGCTCGATAGCCAATGCGAATAGGATCGGAGACAGCGGACAACCCTGCCTGGTTCCATTCAGGATGGCAAACGGGGCTGACTGGAAACCCACTCCGCTAATCCTTGCAGTGGGAACTGAGTATAGGACCTTGATTGCCCTAATAAGGTGAGGAGGTATATGAAAAGCTTCAAGGGTACACCAGAGGTAATCCCACCTGACCCTGTCAAACGCCTTCTCCGCGTCAAGGGACAGGGCCAGAAGGGAGAACCCCCTATTGTTAGCTTCATATAATATGTCAAATAACCTTCGTGTATTGTCCGGACCTTCTCTATTTGGTACAAAGCCCACCTGATCTGGGTGAACTAGTTCACCAACCACCCTAGCTAATCTGTTAGCAAGTATTTTAGAGTACAGCTTTATGTCGCAATTTATCAAAGAAATTGGTCTGTAACTCTGACATAAGCCTGAGTCTTTTCCCGGTTTCAATATGGTGATGATGTCTGCCTCTAAGAATTCGCTTAGGCATAACCCTGTGTTCATAAAGGAATTGAAAGTTCGCAACAGAATTGGAACTATATATTCACTAAAAGTTTTGTAGAAATGGCCCGTGAACCCGTCCGGGCCCGGGGCTTTGTTTCTTTTAAGTTGGGCGATAGCGCTTATTAATTCTGCCATGGAGATCGGAGAACTTAGCATGTTTGTTGTTTCTATATTTATTTCAGGTAGGCGCAGTTTACCCAGAAGAGCAGTTATTTCCTCTATAGAGTAAACTTCAGTGGAAGTCTCGCCTATCAAGCTATACAATTTAGTGTAAAAGGTTCTAAACGCTTCACCTATATCTCTGGGAGACGTTACTGTGTTTCCTTCCAGTGTAATGGAGGGTATGGCTCGTTGCGCTTGTTTTACTCTAAGTTTAGTTGCCAACAGAGTGTTAGCTTTGTTACTGTGGTAGTAATAGGTTTGTTTAAGCCTAAAGATAGTTTTTTGAATCTTAATAGATTCAAGCTTATTAAGTTCCTCTTTCAGGAGCTCTAACTTCTTCGCGCCTTGCAAAGATGGATTTAATTTTAAGAGGGAGGTCTGTTTTCTAAACTCGTAAGTTAGATCAGCCAACGTTCTACCCTGATTTTTCTTAAATGTATTAGCTTTATTAATTAGTATCCCTCTAAGGTAAGCCTTAAGTGAGGCCCACAAGAAATGACTTTATTTAACATAGCTGTTTCAGTTACTTTTTTTTATTTCATTCTGAAAATCAGATAGTGGATCACTATCCAAAATCTGGTAGATACAACCATCAGACAATCGTGCCAAAATTTCCTTTGTAAAGTATTCGGTGTCCAAAATGACCACCACCCCACCCTTGTCAGCATTTTTAATGGTAATGGTTTTGTTCTCTGCAGAACCTTTAAGTTCCTGTCTTTCAGCTCTAGAAATGTTGATATTGTATCTCTGTTTTTTTGTTATAAAATAGAGATTTAATATAATTTGAAAAAATCATTGTTTTTTTTTTATATTTTTTTTAATTAAATTTCCAAAACACAAACATAACATAAAAAGGACAAAATTAAACATCCAATAGTCAAAACAAAGAATGAGATTCTTCTATGTTTACAGAGACTTAATTATTAAAAACAGATATTCTAAGATGTTTTACACTTTAGATCTTTTTTACACACCAAAAAGAAAAACGGCTCTGTTGATTAATCACAACAAAAAACAAAAATAAAATTCTTCTATATTTACACAGACATACTTATTCGGAACAGATGTTCTTATCCTATTAAATCTATTGTACCGAAAAGACAACTCTGTTAATTTAAATTATTGCGTCTGCCTGAGAGTTTACCAGGCTGAAACCAATTTTAACCCAGATCCCATTATTACAGTACCTTATATTACCTCTCAATGACATAACCAATCTCTGAATCTCTAAATTTTCCTCTTTAACAGTATCCTCTATATATACTTCCGTAATTCTAAACCTGAAATTGCCCTCTTATAACATAATGTACCTATTTCTAAAAAAAGGGACCTCTTACTTCCTTTAAAAAAAGCTCATAAAGTATATGTCTATACTGCTGGGGGGGGGGTGGAGAAGAAGAAGGGGAGGGAGAGAAAAAAAAAATTGAAAAAAACTCTCTTTTATGTCCTTTTTCCTATTAACTACTGTGAGGGTAAGACTCCTGCTACTACAAGATTCAAAAATGGTATAGCATTCTGGAATGGTTCTAAAAATTACCGCTGCAACACCTGAGGCCAGGAACTTATTACATTTTTCCATTTTCTAAAATAACTTTTGTATTGTTTGTCTGACCCAGCCTTCAAGTTTTGTCTGTCTATTATAATCTGTGTTTTTATAATATTTACAAATTCTCTAATACTTGGAGTTTCTGTTTTTTTCCACTTTTTAAACAACAGACTTCTTGCTGCTAATATGACTAAATTTGTGAGATGTCTGTCGCCCATATTTTCTGTATGCTTAAGAAAAATATTTGTATCGGCTGCAATTCTAATTTTACTTCAAGATATAAATTTAACCAATATTGTACCTTTGCCCAATATTGACTTACTTTAGGACAGCTCCACAGACAATGTAACAAGTTTGCGTCTGGTGCCGCACATTTAAAACAATTCCCAGATTTCGGAATGGTCCATTTCGCTAATCTTACTGGAGTCAGATAAAAATTATTAATTAGTTTGCACTGCGACTCCCTCCAATTAATTTCGTCGGTTGCTTCAACTGACAATTTTATACTATTTGTAATATCTGCCATTTGTATCGTATCGAAATATTTAATAAATTTGTCTTTAGCCTGATTCATATGCTCTTGCCCTTCAATATTTTCTGATACCACCAAGAGATTAACCTCTTCCCAGCTTGATATAACTTTAGACCCTCAACTATTTGTTCTTGTTTCCAATCCATTGTCACCTCTCTATTATATTTCTCAATATAGTGGCACACTTGAAGATATGCATAGAATTTTTTTGCGGGGAGATTGTATTCTGTAGCCAGACTCTGAAAAGTACATATCTGTCCGTCTATCTCCCCTTTAAATTGTATGAATTGGCTAAGTCCTTTCCCTCTCCATTCCAGAAATAATCTATTTTTGTGCCCTGGGGAGAATTCTACACACCCACTAATCGGTAAATATGGAGACACCTGAAATTCCTGGCCTACCAGCCTACAATACTGTTGCCAAGCCCTAATAATATTTGCAAATGTTGGCATGGAGCTGACATTAAGCGGGAGTTTCTTGTACGGATAGTGAAGTATAGCTTGTAAGCTAAACGGGGCAATCATCTCTGTTTCTAAGTTATAATATGTTACATGTTCTGAATTGGTCAACCAATCTAGTGCATATTTCACCAACGTGACATAGTTATAATACTTGATGTTCGGAACTGAAACACCACCGAATTGTTTTATATTACTCATTTTCTCCATTGATATTCTGGGTTTCCCCCCCCAGATAAAAGTTGTACATGCTCTCTTATATTTTCCTATGTCTTTTTTAGATAAAAGAATCGGTAAATTTTGTATTAAAAACAAAAGTCTGGGAAATAAAATTGTTTTTATTAATATACACCTCACCGATATTGAGAGATAGTATAGATTCCATTTTTTTAGGTCTGTATGAATATTATTAAAGAATTCACTATAACTCAAACGATACCATTCTTTCGGGTTTCTGCTAATCTTAATCCCAAGGTAATTAATATTTTTAACTTCTCTAAATATATGCGTCATACTGACTCTTGTTTTATTTACCCATAGCAACTCTGACTTAGTGGGATTGATTTTGTATCCAGAGAAAGAACTAAATTCTGCTATAATTTCCATAAATTTTGGGATACTTTCTACTGTATTCTGTAAAAAAAGAAGAATATCGTCTGCATATAGTGAAATCAGCATGCTCTCTTTGCCCAAGTATACTGGTTGTATTACCTCCCTGATGTATATTGCCAGAGGTTCCAAAGCTAGATTAAACAGTAACGGTGATAATGGGCAACCTTGACGTGTACCTTTTCCCAAGATTATGTGTTGTGTGAGTTCCCCATTTACTAATATTTGCGGTCTAGGTTTACTATAAATCAATTTGATCAGGTCGACCAGGCAGCCTGAAAAAACATATTTTCCAAGTGCAGTTATCAAATGATCCCATTCAATAGAGTCAAATGCTTTTTCTGCGTCTACTGTGACTAACGCTAGATCTTTATCTTTGTTATCATTATATGCTTTTCCGCCGGCCTGGTCGACCTGATAAAAAAAATCCAACATTGTTAAAACCCTTCTCATGTTACGCACTGAATTCCTGTTTGGTATAAAACCTGCCTGGTCTGTATGAATCAATTTGCTCACTACTTTTTTGAGTCTGTCAGCTATCACTGACATGAGTATTTTATAATTCTGGTTTAGCAGGGAGATAGGGCGATACGAGGATAGTTCTTCAACGCTTTTCCCTTTCTTATGAATTAGAGTTATCACTGAGTTAGAGAAATACGGTGAGTTCAGCGCTTTTTTTTTATAGTAGTCATTATATAGACTCTCAAGTGTTCCACCTACTGTGTCAACAAGTATTTTATAAAATTCAATTGAAAGCACGTCTGGACAGGGCGCTTTTCCTGTTTTCCCCTTTTGAATTGTCTTTACTATCTCTGATTCTGTAATTGGGGCATTAATTTGGTTAAGTTCCTCCTCCGATACCCAGGGAGTAATTATTTTTTCCCAGAACTGATTCTTAATACCTATATTAATCTCGCCACTGGCATATATCTTCTGGTAATACCTAAAAAATGCATCTTTAATTTCTATTGGATTAGTGTGGATTATTTTCCCTTCTCTGATAGCAGATATTAGATTTTTCTGTTTCCTGAATTTCGTAATCTTTGCCAGATGTTTTGCGGATACCCCTTGATACCCTTGATAGAAAGCCCTGACTATTAGATCTTCTCCTGCCCATTTATTTTTCAGAAAATCCTCCCTTTCTGTCTTAGATAATATATATTTTCTCCACGTACCCTGATTTGGATATTTTAAATACTTATCATATACGTTTCTTAATTGATTTGCTAGTTGCGTTCTCTTGCCCTCCTACTGCGCGTCATTTTGACCATGTAAGCCTTTATTTCTCCGCGTAACACTGCTTTCCCTGCCTCCCAAAAAATTTCCGTTTTATTTTTGTACTCTGTATTTTGTGAACAATACTCTTGCCATCTAGTTTTTAACCAGTTCACAAAATGGATGTTTTTAATCATGTATGCTGGGAAGTGAAATGTATTCCCCCCCTTCCTACATTAGAGTCCACCTTAATCTTCAAACCTATAATTGCGTGGTCTGAGAGAATTATGTCGGCTATACTTGTTTCCATCTCATACCTTAACATTTGCTTGTCTATAAAAAATAGATCAATGCGAGAGAAATTTTTATGAGCCTTGGACTCACACGTAAACATCCGATCTGCTGGGTGTTGTGCTTGCCAGATATCTGTTAATTTTAAAGTCTTGATATAATCTCTAAAATATTTGGGTTCCCGGTGATTTGTCTGACTGCTTCTGCTCCTGAATCTGTCTAGCTCTGGATATAATGTGAAATTCATGTCACCCACTATGACTAGGTTCTGACCCAGATGTGGTGTTAATTTGTGTTGGATTTTCTGCCAGAACTGTTTCTCAAATTTATTGGGGCCATATATGTTGCAAAATATCCACTTTACTTTATCTATCTG